>NW_017731835.1:1207608-1317478 GCF_001890085.2 Hipposideros armiger | reverse complement strand
GGTATATTACGGTAGGTTAAGTTTTGCCACGTTCTGCCCAGAAATAGCTCAGAAAAGATTTTTGTACAGTGCTGAATTCGAGTTAAAAGTGATCCATTTGCAAAAGTGAATGGAAATCGTGCTGCTAAACGTGTTTGGTCCTCCTCCAACTGAGAAAACAATCCGACACTGGCTACGGGAAGAAGAAACCTTACTGAAAACGCCACAGCAGAAGGCCATGAGAGGCAATATATGAAGACAGTGATTTGTCATCAAACACAGATGAGGACAAGCTAATGGTTGGGAGTTTTGGCAGTGATGAGGAGTTGTATGAATTTTATGATGAATAAAACTTCAGTTCAATAACTTTATGTAATACATTTTTTTTTCAAATTTTGGGCCCTGAAATTAAGGTGTGTCTTATACATGGGAGCATCTTATACATGAGGAAATACGGTAGATTTAATCGTATCCCTTCCAAAGGCAAAACACATGCACACTCTACCAAGGTTCTTCCAAACCTCATCCCATTATGTATCAGATCAAAGACCAAAATCTCATGTTATAAATCAGGTCTGGGAGCTGATGGAGTTCTGAGTGTAATCCCTCGAATGTTCTTGGGACAAAATGCCATTACAGGTCCAGTTGTGGACCTATAAAACAAAACACAAGTTGTTGGCCTCGGTGTCATACAATGGAAGGGCAGGCATAGGCTGTGAGCCGTAAAAGTTCTGTTTAAGAAGTGGGAAATATAAGTAAAAAATAAGTTTCTGCTTAATAGGACTTCTGGTCTAGCTGGGGAAATGTTAGGAATTTCTTGGTTAGATTTCAAGGCTTACGCATAATCCTTTGCTGCTCTGTACTCCGTACTCTGATTTCTTGGTTCCATTCTGAGTCAACCTTCCTTTTCAGGAAAGGTAGCATCTGTTTGCAGTTACATAGTTTTATCAGTTTGCTTCCCCACCTATTATGGACTGAATGTTTGTATAACCCCAACGTTATATGTGGAAATCCTAGCCCTCAGTGTGATCACACTAGGAGGTGGGGACGTTGGATATGAAGGTGGAGCCTCGTGAGTGGGATCGGTGCCTTTATAAATGAAGCCCCAGAGAGCTCTCGTGTCCTTATTGCCATGGGAGGAAAGAGGAAGTTGGCTCTCACCAGACACCTCATCTGCTGGCACTTGGATCTTGGACTTCACAGCCTCCAAAAATATGGAAAATATATTTTTTAATAAATTTAGAAGCCACACAGTTTATGGTAATTTTCTTATAATGGATTGAATGGACTAAGACACTCCTAGTAGAATTTTGAGGGCTCAGCCATCTCCTTTGTTACTTTCTCTGTTTCTTTTAGTCCAACCTGGCAATATTTATGGCAAAATAATTTTCTCAAGGACTTTAGGGAACTAATGTCAATTTCATTGGGGTTCATGACAAAAGTCACACTCACAATTTTTTTTTTTTTAAAGATAATCCCTCTCTCTCTCCTGTTCAGATGGCTGAAGGACGATGCTCTCAGTTTTCCTAGGTTGATTGAGGGATCTACTAGGCACATTATGCATTTCTTTAAGGGCCTTTCAGGAGATTGAATATCCTTTTTTTATTTCTGAGATTATGGTGAAAGGTTGTGAAGCCGCACCCTCAGCTTCTCCCTGGGCCATGCTTTTGGAGGACAGTTCAGAATTTTAACATTCTTTGCCATCTGGAAACCATCAAGATCTGGTTTCTTTTCTTTTCTGTTTTTAAGATACTCCCTCCTCCATTTACCTCTCTCCCTCCACCTTTTACTAAATGCAGCAAGGAAAACAAAACAAAACAAAAAAAACCAGGTGGCACCTCCAACACTTTGCTTGGAAATCTCCTTAACAAAATAAAGATTCCATCCCATCAAGTCAGGAGGCTGATATCGCTGTTTCCTGCTGCTGTGTAACAAGGGTCCTCCTTCCACTTTCTGATGATATATTCCTCACCTGATTTTTGAGCCATGAGGCAGTGTCCTTAGAGGTCATACTTTTACTAACAGTTTGTTCAAGGAAAGTTAGGGTTTATCCATAAAGCTCCTCAAAATTCTTCCAGCCGCTTCCCAATGCCCACCACCAATACCACTCCCAGATTTGGAGGTACATTTTATAGCAGCACCCATTTCCAGGTATTAAAATGTGTATTAGTTTTCAGTTGCTGTATAACAAATTGCTATCAATGTGGTATAAAACAACACATATGTCTTATTTCACACTTACTGTGAGTCAGGGGTCCAGGCATACCTGACTTTGGTCCTTTGGTTAAGATCTCATGAAGAGGCAATGAAGGCATTGGGCCCTGTTGCATTTTCATCTGAATGCTCCACTAAAGAGGATGTGCTTCCCTGCTGAGATGGTTTTTGGCAGCATTCATTCCATGTGGCTGTTGGATGCATGAGAGACACATTTCTAATTCCCTCACTTTATTTGGGTCTCTGCTCAAATGCTACCTCATTAGTAAGGCTTTCTGAAACTACCCCATCTCAAACAATGTTCCTGTTAATTCTTATTTCTTTATCCTGCTTTATTTTTATTCATACTACTACCATTTTTTACTCATTGTTTATTAATTTGTTTAATTTTTATCACATCTATTTACCTATCAGAATGTAAGTTTTGTTTGGACAGGGCTTTATTATGACATTGATGGTGTTTGTTCACTGCTTTTTACCTCACTAAGAGAATGATTCTCATATACCATGGACACAAAAATATTTACTGAATTAATGAATGGAAATCAGTTTTCTGGTATCTAATTAGTGAATGATTAGACCAAAGTTATAGTGAGAATATACATAAAAATTTTTAAATATAAAAGATCTCTGAATCAAAACTCATGTAATCTGGCCAGGTTCATAGAAATAAATTGCACCACTTTTTAAGCACAACATTATAAAAATTTAACCAAAATATTTAAGAGACATTAACAACTATAAATCAACCTTTAAAGCTGTAGAAAAACATAATCTGGCATCCATAAAGTAATTCATGTCTTAAAGTACATACACTATCCTTCAACAACAACAAAAATCAAATATTATGCATTTAGATTTTTCTAAATTCCTCTCTCTTAGCACATGAATCACACAGACTCCCCTGGAAACACACATGGATGATAAAGAATCTGGGGAAAAAATATACCAGAAGGTTTACAGTGGCTGTACATAGGTTGTTAAACTATGGGTTCACTTAAAATCTTTACAGCTTTCTGCATTTTATAATTGTTTAAATTATTATACAGCAATGATTAATGGTGAAAATATCTGAATGCCTGTGTCTCCTTCATGTTGCAGTTTATTTCTGTGACAAATATATGTGACTTAAACAGTGGGTGTGCTTGTGAGTGGCTATGCCTCTGTGAGTGTGTGTGTGTGTTTGTTTGTGGTGTGTGTGTGTGTGTGTGATCACTTCAGAACAGCCTGAGTTATGATAGGACATATAAGAATGATTTCTGTATTGAATGAGATAATAGTTATTTTTGGACTATTACGAAAATGGAAAGAATACATCCTGCCCACAATTCTATGGTCACTTGAGAATTATTTACTGAGTTATCACAGCATAAAATATTCAGTGCTAAAAAAATACCTGCAGCCAACACTTTGAACCTCAGTACAATTCTTTAACTTGACAAAAAAAAATTATGAGTCCTCTTCTAGTGAGTAGCCTTCAATGTTAATTAGCTTCAATGTTTTAAAGAAGAATGATAAAAATATTAATATACTTAGTATCTAAACATCATCTAAGTTTCTAGACTGGGGAATTATTTCATCTTTCAGCCCACATTAAACACTACTCGTGACAAACGGTCAGTGAGTAGGATGACTTGTATCCAGTTTTGACTGTGACTCTGCCTTGTTGAATAAATTTTTGACAACTTAACTTGTCTGGTTTTAAATTTCTTCTCCTTTAAAGGCATTGGACTAGATCTATGCTGTACTTCCTTCTTGCTCCATCATTGTATGCATCTGTATATTTTTTTTTCTTTTTGAATTAAGTCCTAATGGGTAGTAATTCTCAATGACTCATGAAGTATAGTTTAAAATAGTGTTTCATTGGAAACAGGAGAAAATTAAAATATTCTAGTACAGAATTATACTATTTAAAATTGCATTTCCATATGGAATTAGGTCACTGATTTTCTTTAGGAAGTCATTTCAACATTTTTTTGGACATTTCATCACTGTGGAATTCAGCAGAAAATTTAAAAATTCTGGAAAGAATAATTTTAATATTTAAGTATATTAAAACCATATTAAGTATAAATAGTATAAGAATAGTTTTGAAGTATACTCTTTTTAAAGTTGTGATCCCCAGATAGAATATAACATAAATAATCAGTTATTTTTCTAAGTATAGATAGAGTTGATAATAGAATTAAGTTGGGAGATAAAGTCAGGACACTTACCTGATGCTAGATTCTGCCTGCTAATTATCAACATGTGCGTATATTACCAGTATAAGTGTGTCATGATATTTTAAATTTCTTAACTGATGTATGAGATGTGGCAAATTTTATAGCAAGCTGTTATTTTCTTAATATAATTGAATTTTCACCCCAGTCTAAGGAACTAATGTGACCTTGAACAGTGAATTTCCATAAATAAGTTTCACTATTTCACTTTTTTGACTATTAAAAATTGCATACAGACTCATTTGAAAAAATATTTAGCCAAACAAGTTTTATAAAATTAAAATCAACATTAAAAACAGCAGTAACCTGCTTAATAGTACACATTTAAAGAGGTATTTTAAATAATATATTATTATCATCAATCACAGGATATGAAATCAAAGTAGATAGAACTTTAAAGCTGGTAACTTATGTAGATATAATCTATAGAAAGTATCAATGGTTATTTTTAACAAACTGTTATATAGTGCTTAATATATGCCAACCACAGTTCCGAGTCCTTTACAGTATTACCTCATTTACTTTATAAAGTAACCCTGTGAGGGAAATGCCATTGCATAGCTGTAGATGCCAAGGCCCAGAGACTTGACATGCATCGCACCAGGTCTTGAATCTAATGGTACAAACAACATTCAAATCCCTCAGCCTGTGCTCTTAATCCCTATAACAGACACCTCTTCAACAGAAAATGAAAACGAAAATTGGCTCTGTGACTTAGTCTCACAGCTATTTCATGGAAAACCCAACACGAGCAATGTCCTCCCAAATCACTTCAATATGTAATAAATTGGGTTAAAACACAGCAAAATAATTTAGGAAAATCAGATGTTTTCCTAATGTAAAGTATCTCTTGGTTTCTGTTCACTCCCGATTACAGTTTTCTAGAGGTAAAAAATAAACACTTAAAAAACAAATCCCTTAACTGCGTTTCCCAGTATTTGCTGAATGGCACTATTTTGTATACAATGTTCCATGTTAACCTAGGCTGAAGAAGGAGGAGGGACAGTAGGAGAAGTTTTGGGAAGGGGAATTATAAACGGTGAAGCATATTAAAGAACAAATGTGGACTTTCAATTTTGTAAGCATAGACATGAGCAAAGCAAGGGGCACACTTTCTAGAAGAGTTTCCCCTTTATGTGTGTTTCCAAGGCAGAATCCCAACCAACACTGATGCAGATATCCATCCCTCCCTCCGAAATATGTCTGCATTTGTGTTTTTCCAGCATATGGATGCCATAGATGAAGAATAGAAAACACCACGTCTACCGATCGGGCAAGTGTAACTACATTATATATTTATCATGCATGCATTGTTAGGAGGTGCTGTAGGGCTGTAGCAAACGACAGTGACTCTGCCTTGTCCATTTAAATGGGTCAGGTCACACACTGCCACTGAATCCCTGTCAAGTCTTGCCCTGCAGGAGTGTGAGCCAGGTGGTGCAAGGCCTCTGATTTTGACTTCTATGCAAAGTGTATAATATTCAAATGGTGGCTCGTTTTTGTGTGGGGGTAGTTAATGAAGCACATCTGCCCAAAGACCAGGTCTAGACCACTTTTGCAGGCAGCTTTTAACCTCTGTTATAATCTCAGACAGAGACTTGATAAGTTTTCTTTATTGGTTGGAAAACGACCACATGCTTCTATGAAACTTTATTTAAAACCATCATAATCTGTTTTTGGTGATATGTCTTGGAGGTGCACAAAAAGTAGAGTGTCGAATGAATGACAATTTTCAACACATTTTACAGTAGGGAAGTAGACATATAAACCTTCCATAGTTTTAAAAATAGACTAAATCTGTTCTTGCTTGAAGTAATTACACTATTGTGCACTCACATTTACCTAAATTAATATTTAAAGAGGAAACCAATTGAAAGTGAAATTGAATTAAACTAAGGTATCATATTGCACTATGTACTGATGGTTTGTAATTGATCAGATATGCAAATGTCAACCTACAAATGTAATAAGCTATGCATAAAATAGATCAAATATAATATGCTTAAGACAATATATCATTAGAAGGTAAGATTATGCAGCATAAAAAGATCGATCTCAATTGCTTAATTAATAATGTAATAAAATATAATAGCTTTTAGAGGGTGTTCATGGAATGAAGTTGGGAATCTCATAGGAAAAACATTTTATATAATGCATCTTAAACATTTGAACACCCAAAAGATTCATGATTTAGGAAGAAGTTAGTGGCTTAATAAGTAATGGAAACAAGTTCTGAAATTGGTATCGGATGACTTACCTGCACACAAGGAGTATCTGGGTGTTCTTATATCATCCTGCCTACATAACTTAATTCTTCATAAATCTAAAGTGAATCTTTATAGAGTGCTGTATATAAGCCTCAAATGTATTTTTCATGGAATATAAGCCTCAAATGTACTTTTTGCAACTTGAGCACAACTCCACTACCTTTGGATGTTTTTTTTTAACTCCCTTCCTCACAATTTATTCTCTCTGCAACCCAAGAAAGGCAAGCTATATGAAAAAGACATCTTAGCAGCAACACAAACACACACACACACACACACACACACACACACACACACACACGGTGCCAAAAAAATGTATACACATTTTAAGAAAGAAAAACTGTATTACAACTGTAATACTCAATATATACTAATAACAAAAGATGAATACAAGTTACATTTGACTTCTGCAATTACAAGAGGTGCTCAATATGGTTACCATCAGCGTCCAGACATTTTTGATTATGGTGAACACTGCTTGAGCAATGTTGACCAAAGTATGCACTTGTGTACATTTTTTTGGCACCCCTTGTATATACATACATATACAAACATACGTGTGTGTGTGTGTGTGCCTGCATGTGTGTATATGTACGTACAAGGTCGGACAATTAAGTCCGCAAACTTTCCACCGTGCACTTACATATGCATATTTTAGGAATGTATGGTTGCACATGAAGGCTGTTTGGAAGTTTGCTGCCACTTTCTTGACTAGGATCAAGACTGAAACTTAATAGACCAATTGCTGAAGGAAAATGAACGTTATGTGCTTCATGTTATAGTATGTGAGCTTGCATTCAAAATCTGGCTGTTACATATACTAGGTCCTGCACATCAAGCCATTATATTCTGTAACCATTATGGTGGCCTATTTTTTTTTTTCAGTGATGAAAGTCCAAGGCACAATATTCCACACAGATCCTGAACGAGAGTCAACACTTAAACATATCAAGGCTTTAATTTCCTCATTTATTCTAAAAATTCCATATTATATAAAGTCTCTATACTATAGTATGTGACACTCAGTATATTTTTCAAAAATTATTCCAAATACTGGAAGCCAATGGTACTAAGGATAGTGGGTGAAAAGTATGAGCTAAGAAGACTTGCAGGACAATCTTAAATCAGAGAAGACCTGTGTGGAATAAGAGGTGAGATTAGATTTATATTTTTTATTTAGATGATGGCCAAACTGGTTCAGATTTAATTTAGGACTGGACTTCATAGACTGTGAAATTAATGAAGGTTGTCGTCCTCTTTTTCCATTCATTTTAGTAATGCCACAAAACCCAATTGGTAGATGCAGAGAACATCTTCAAATAAGGGTAGTTATTTGAAATAATATCTTCATATTTTTAAAAAGTCTTTAAATAATTACAATAAGATACATTGGTAGAACTTTGTTATACTTGTTCCTGCCTTAATATTTTGTTTTTATTTAAATTTGTGTATGGGGGTAGGAGGGTATCGTAAACTTTTCAATGCTCGAAGTGCTACCCAAAATTTCTTCAAAGTATAGCCCTCTTCTGTTTATCTCTCCTAGCCTAATGGGTTGTTTTAGGATAAAAAGTCCAAAATATTTGGAAAAAACATGAATCATTGGCAGTAAAAATCCGGCATGTCTTAACAAGGAATTACCTTTGGACAGGCAAGAATGTCTTTACCCTTTAACAAAACACTTGGCCACCCTGGCCATGCCTGATCAGAAAGAGCCTTCAAATAAAACCCTGTGCTAGAAAACCAATTATAATCAGAGTGTTGTGGGTTTTGTTAGAGGTTTTAAAGCAATATGAGTAAGGCCAGATCTTTGGGGATTTTATAGTGTGTTTCTCTAGTAAAAAGGTTCTTTTAAAGGTTGAAATTAATGCTGAATACATATATCTTTACAGATAAATGTTTTCAGATTTTTGTGGTTATTTATCCAGGAGAGGGATTGCTGGGTCATATGGTAATTCTTTTTTTTTTTAATTAAAGTTTATTGGGGTGACAGTTGTTAGCAAAGTCATATAGATTTTAGGTGTACAATTCTGTAATACATCATTTATATATCACATTGTGTGTTCACCACCAAGAGTCAGTTCTCTTTCCATCACCATATATTTGATCCCCTTTTCCCTCATCTACCACCCACCTCCTCTGTTACCCTCTAAACTATTATCTGTGTCTATGAGTTTTGTTTCTTCATTTGTTTTTCTTGTTCTTTTGTTGTTTTGGGTTTTATATACCATATATCATATGGTTCTTGACTATTTCTGTGTGACTTACTTAACATAGTAAACTCAAGGTTCATCCATGTTGTTGCAAATGGCAGTATTTCATCTTTTCTTATGGCAGAATAGTAGTCCACAACTTCTTTATCCAATCATCTGTCGAAGGACACTTTGGTTGTTTTCAGATCTTGGCCACCATAAATAAAGCTGCAATGAACATATACCCAAGAGAGGAATTGCTGGGTCATATGGTAATTCTATTCTTAATTTTTTAAAGAACCTCCACATTGCCTTCCATAAAGGCTACACCAGCCTGCATGCCCACCAACAGTTTATGAGGGTTCCTTTTTCTCCACAGCGTCTCCAACTCTTGTTATTATTGTCTTGTTGATGATAGCCATTCTAACTGGTATGAGGTGATAACTCATTGTGGGTTTTATTTGCATTTCTCTGATGATTAGTGACATTGAGCATCTTTTCATATGCCTATTGGCCTTCTGTATGTCCCCTTTGGAGAAATGTCTATTCAGGTCCTCTGCCCATTTTTTAATTGGATGGTTTATTTTTATGTTGTTGAGTTGTATGAATTCCTTGTATATTTTGGATATTAGCCCCTTATTGGAGGCATTGTATGCCAATATCTTCTTCCATTCCCTTTGTTGCCTCTTTATTTTGTTGATGGTTTCTTCTGCTGTGTAGAAGCTTTTTAGTGTGACATAGTCCCATTTATTTATTATAGCTTTTACTTCCCTTGCCTTTGAGGTCAAATTCATAAAATCCCCTTTGAACCAAGGTCTATAAGTTTAATATCTATGTTTTCTTCTATGCAGTTTATTGTTTCAGGTCTTTGTTTAGGTATTTGAGACAATTTGAGTTAATTTTGGTATACAGTGACAGATAGCAGACTAGTTTTAGTCTTTTGCACGTAGCTTTCCAATTCTCCCACCACCATTTATTGAATGTTCATTGCAGTTTTATTTAC
Organism: Hipposideros armiger; assembly: GCF_001890085.2. Classification (NCBI taxonomy): domain Eukaryota; kingdom Metazoa; phylum Chordata; class Mammalia; order Chiroptera; family Hipposideridae; genus Hipposideros; species Hipposideros armiger. The sequence goes on along the minus strand of NW_017731835.1, from coordinate 1,307,604 downwards.
GGTGGCCAAGACATGGAAACGACCAAAGTGTCCTTTAATAGATGATTAGATAAAGAAGATGTGGTATATATACACAATGGAATACTATTCAGCCATAAGAAAGGATGAAATAATGCCATTTGTGACAACATGGATGGATCTTGAGATTATTATGCTGAGTGAAATAAGTTAGACAGGAAAAGCCTAGAACTATATGATTTCACTGACACGTGGGACATAAAACTGAAAGCAACAAAGGAACAAGACAAGCAAAGAAACAAAAACTTATAGACATAAACAATAGTTTAGTGATTACCAGAGGGTAAAGGGAGGAGGTGATGGTAGATGATGATAAGTAGGGTCTAATATATGGTGATAGAAGGAAAACTGACTCTGGGTGGTGAACACACAATGTGACATATAGATGATGTATTACAGAATTGTGCACTTGAAATCTATGTAACTTTACTAACTAATGTCACCTTAATAAACTTTAATAAAAAAAAAGAAAGAAAAAGGAATTAATGCTGAAAATAAAGTGCGGTCCTACTGAACTTACCAAACATTATAGGAGCATGCAAGGGACATACACTATCCAATGGAGACTTTATATCTTAAGGAATTCCTAGACCAAATCAGGGAACCACAGCCTTGAGGTGTAAATAGGAAATTGATAGAATATAGGTTTCAATCGCATGATATCAAATGCAAAGGTATGTAAAGCATAGCTCTTGTCTTTAAGGAGCTGGTTGAGAGGGAAAAATTGGAGACCATGCTTAGGAAAGGAAACAGGAATTCTTGGATACTTTGGGGTGAGGAGAGAATACACGTGGGGGAGGGCACCCTCAAGGCTTTGGAAAAGAAGAGAGTGTTTGAATGATTCTGTGCTAATCACCTCCTTTCTGTGAAGGACAGAGGACAGCAACTGGAGTTGTTCCAGATAGAAAAAAAAAAATTGGGGTTAGAGCTCTGAGGTATAGGCTCCCGACATTTTTTGTTTAACTCTTGGATAAAGAGGTAAAATGACAGTGGTGACAAGATCACCTACTGTGGGTGTAAACTGTTATACAGCAAACTCAGGATACGTTATCACATTCATGAGGAATGTCTAACGGGTGTCGCAGGAAGCAGCATAAGGTCAGTGGCTTCTGTGCTTTAGGGGAAATGTATGTGGCAATTAAGCTGGAATTAGCTCTGTTCTTTCCAAAAGCCACAACCCCTTGAGATATTATTAAAGAAAGCTACCTGACTAATCAACCAAATGAACATCACGGCCAAGATTTGCGTGCCTCAAGTGGGTTGGACCAAGCAATCAGTGAACTTCCATAATGGAATCTGCATGAGGCCTAATTTGGCCAGCATGGTTCTTGCGTTGCAATTTCTCCAAATTGGGAAACTGCTGAATTAGGTTGGTTTGTTTAGTTGCTTGCTTCCATAGTTGTTTGCATTCATTTTGTTTGTTTTGTTTTACTTTTCCTTTTTTTTTTTTTAATCTTTGTACAGGGGCAAGGGGGAGAAAAATGTCTGTTGAACATATTTTCTGGAGTGTTTCCTAACATTTCTCTGATTTTCTTCTAATAGCATTCTTCAATTTCTAGCCCTAAACATGAATATCCCTGCTCATGTCATAGGACTATTAAGTAATTTAAAAGAAGAATGGAAAGTGGGGACTAGAGGTAAATGCCAATGAGTGGAAATGCAGAAATCTGAACACTTATGTGATGGGCCTGTCACCAGTAAGGTTGTAAACTCATGACATAAGCCTGAATGCCTTATGGGCGTCTCCGGTCACCTCACAATCTGCCTGTACCTCAGGAAACTATACTATGACTGAAGACCTGTTTAAGTCAGCCAATTATTTTTGAACTTCTATCATGTTTCAGGAGTTATGCAGATGAATAATGCATGGTCAGTCCCCTCAAGTTGCTTATAGTGTAATTTAAATCAGGCCAAGAGACGACAGCAGGCAGTTTTAGGCAAGTGTGGTGATAGAGCAATGTACAGGGCACTTCTGTAGGTGTGAGGGAAGGGCTCAGAGAAATGTTCCTGGAGAGAGCACTACCTAAACTGAGGTGAATTACAGTGATGGCAACATCAGATTCACTGCAGTTGAGGTTAATGATATCAAGCCAGTATCTATCCCTTAATGTATGCTTGTGTTCTACATTTACATATATATTTATGTGCACCAAATACACAGGTATGTGTATGCATTTGTATATGTGTGTATTTGTAATATATATGTATTCACACACACACACACACACACACAACTTCACATTATTCTTTGTGTTTAATTGGAATGTGGGCTTTAGGGAATAATGGAAGACGCTAGTCTCGTTTGGCTCTTGTTTTGCAAAATTACCCCCATGCACTATTATGACAAGGAGAAGTCACGGGGGGATTGTAAGTTTTACCTCAACCCTTCAAAGTCTTTTAAGGGTTATGTTCTATTTATGTCTTAGTCAAATAGAGCCAAGGACTCCCTAGAGATGTGCTGTCCAAGGGTGTATCATCTACACAGCATTGAACTGTTTTTTGAAAGGGCTGTGTCACCCTGTGGTCACCACCAGAGGGCTCAATAGGAACTGTTCTTCAAACCACTCTCCAGAGAAGTTACTGAAACAGCAAATTTAAAATGTTTTGTGACAGAAGGGCCTGGGGAGAACACGAGAGGCATGGGAAGGCTTAAAAAGATGCCACCAGGAGCGTTACTAGGAAGTTACCAGCAAAGGAAGCAAATGTCAGCTTCTGGAAGTCCCTGTGTTGACAGTTGCTGCTGCCATGTGCTTCGCCATGAGCATCTGCTAAACTCTGAGGCACCGCTGTGGGAGCAATAGAGAAACGGTCACTCAGAGGGTGGACTGGCCGTTAGTTTTCAACATCCTGATATATTACCCTTAAACCAAGGGAAGGGTTGCATTGTGGGATCTTTCTTTATATTCCTAACAAAGAATAAATTATTTCACAACAAGAGAAACCAGAATAAGCAGGATTTTCAAGTGGAAAGATATGATTGTAGATAGAATAGAGATGAAGCCTGCCATTTGTTAGATTTCTGCCTACGGTTGTCCATCTGAAAAATAGGGGAAGTAAGTCCTACTTCTCTGTGCTGTTTTGAGTGTGTAATTAGATCATATATATTTTTAATACTGTGAGGTAGAAAGAATAATGCTCCCCCGAAGATGTCCCCATCCTGATCCCCAGACTCTGAAAATATATCACCATACATGGCAAAAGGAATTTGCATGTGTAATTAAGTTAAGGATCTTGAGGTCAGGAAACTCTTTCAGATTATGCTGGTGGGGCCCATGTCATCACAAGAGTCATATAAAAGGGAGGTAAGCAGGTCAAAGAAGAGAAAAAGGAGATGTGATGACAAAGGTTAGAGTGAAGTGTTTTGAAGATAAATAAGGTGTCATTATCCAAGGAATGCAGGTGTCATCCAAAAGGTGGCAAAACTAAAGAAAGAGGCTCTCCTTTGGAGCCTCCAGAAAGAATGCAGCTAGAATACCTTTATTTTGTCCCTGTAAAACTCATGTCAGAAATCTGACCCCTAGAATTGTAAGATAATAAGTTCGTGATAATATTTTTACAGTAGCATTAGGAAACTAAGACAAGCCATTACAGTATCTATCATGGACAAACTATTCCATTAGGGGATGTTGTATTATTAATAATTGCTTTATATTGCATAAAATATATTATTTTTAAAATACTTGTTTAGGAATTCATAACACATTAATTTGTTAATTTATTAGCTGCAATTTATGAGAGCACAGATTTGCTGGATAGTGCTTTGCATATATAGTTTCTATACCTCATACCATTATAATCAGCATTTTTCTCATTTTAATTGGCATTATGACATTCACTCTAAGTGTTAAATTTATTCAGTGAAATCTTCAATCATTAACACATATGTAAAACCAATTGTGTGGTTTATTAAATATCAGTTGTGCAACCATGTGTCGTAAATAATTTCAAATTACCACCTATTTAGTTCCTATTTTGACATATACTATTTCTATACCTCCCCTTTCTTTTAATGCAGACTAGTATTATTATTTCTTTTTCTCTTTTGCTATTTAGAATCAGTATGAGCATCAAAATCTGTTCTTTATTAATCAGGGTTCTGGTTAGGATACAAAATGGAAATAATGGTTGATTTCTCTTAAGCCTTTCTTGTGACTTTGGATATTCAGCAGTTCTTATTTTTAGCCTCAAGTAATTTTGACCTCAATTTAATGATAGCAATTTATTTTCCTTCCTTTAGTGTTCTGAATGTACTCATGGTCATTCCATGGAATCTTAAAGGGACAAGACCCTTGTTTTTTATAAATATTTTCAACTATGTTACAATGAAAGAAGTATGTTAGACAAAGTTAAACAGATTTATTTATATAGTACACATAGACAGTGTGTTCCAAAGCTCTTGACCATCTGGAGATTAACATATGGCACGCATACTAATTGTAACCCCTCCTATAATTCACGAAACAGCTCTTGGAGCCTGATTCTAGCCTGTTTCCATGATGATCACATTTTCTGAATCAGAAATTGAGATTTATTATCATCTGACAATTTTTTTCAAATTGCAAATTTATTTCAATAAAATGTTTTCAAAGCTAAAGCATTTACTTTCAGAATTAACCTTCACGTTTACATGCTTCTTTAATTGTACCACTTCACTCTCTTCCGTTTTTTTATCCACAGATTAAGCAGTATGAAGGCTAAGACAGTCAGTTCATTTTTACGTTGACAGTACAAAGCAACTTACCAGAATATGGGAAAACTCAATTTATAGATATAAAATAAATTTAGTATATCACTTTACTGTAAGAAATGCTATTATATAAAATAGGATGAGCCATCATGAAAAAAAAAACACACAAAATTTATTTGTATAGAGATGAATAGTGCATTATTAGTTATTTATTAGCTGCTATTTATTAAATGTGCTTTTAACTTTAAGGATGCTAATCATCTGGTGCTGGTCCCCCACTCACAATCATCCATTTGATAATTAAACATGTAAAGTTTTCATAGCCTGATAAGGTACTTTATCAACCATTTATTTCTGCCAAATTTGTTCTCCTTTCTATTCTTTTGCTTAGATTCCTCCTTATGTTGGTAAGTGCCTGCCTATTCACTTTTTATTTAAAGTTAGCCCAAACAAGTACAGTCTTTTAGCTTCCACTTTTCTAGAATATCTTCCCCAGCTCCTTGAACACATATTGATCTATTTTTCCTTGAACTTACGCTGCTTGTAACTATACCCTTTATAATTGTACATCCTAATTCCTTGATTGCCTGTTCCCTATTTTCTCTAACTACGTTCTCTCAGCAAGTTCTTAGTTCCCATTTTAGAAAGTTAAGTTTCTCAAGAATAAGAAGAGTGCTTTGTTCCGTTTAATGAATTTCTCATGTATAATAACTATGTAAGTTTCATGAGGTCTAAGATTTTTTTTAACTTTATTCATCTTTGAATTATTACCAGTATCACAAAGTAGATTTCGATAAATGCAAGTAATCAGTGAAGGTGTTGATCACTGTATTTGTCTGCGTTTCATCAGTGTAATTTCTGAGAAACTAGGTTTACTGCACCAAATATAGGAATCTTTACAGTTTTACAAACTTCTCCACATTAAGAATGAGAAAAATGCTTGAGAATGATGCCTTGGTCCCATCTCTAGCAACAGGCCTTTCTGTGTTTCATGATCTCCTGTTTGATTTGTCCCATGAAATTACATTGTGCTAGGAAAGCAGGTCTTTGGCAGTACCAGGAATGGAATAGGCATATGCATAAAATAGACTGAAAACCAGTAAGTAGCTCAGGAACTGTGTGAAACATCAATACCTCAGAGTTCTCTGGCCATAAGCAAATACAATTTTAATGTCTATAATTCTTTAATCGCTTTCAACCTAAAAGCAGAAGAACCCAAGTCATTTTCTTCAATATTATGGAATTACTGTGTATACTATAGAAAGTTAGATTATTCAAATTTGCTTTCTTTAAACAGAAGATAAAATAGCTATTTAGTTGCATTCACATAAAAACTGAGAATTTAGCTCCTTTAGCTATAATCTGAATAAAAGTATTTTTAGGAATGTGAGGCTAACAAAATTAGCTTTTAATAATGATCATTATCTTAGAAACTGTTAGAAGCTTGGCCACTCATGAGTATAAAAGGTCATATCTAATGATCATCCATGATGCTAAAACTAAATAGCATTTATCATCCTTGGCTCATCTATAAAGATTATATTTTTGCAATTGAGATTCAGCAAGTGATCAGTTTCTTTAAAAAAATGCACTTAATAAAATGAAAACTTTTTATTATGTTACTCTGATTTAGTATGTTGAATTTGTTCAAAATCAGGAGGATGATAATTTTACTCTAAATAAGTATAATGCTGTATAGTGGGAAAGAATGAATCTTTTTCAGTTATTGGTTCATCTCAATCAAATGAATTAGAAAGTATTCTACTTGTTAATTGTAATGTTGCTTCAATTCAAAGATCAAGGAAAGGACCCAGGATGCTTACTAAACAAAAGTGTCCCAAAGATAATTTAGATATTTTCATTATTTTCTTGTGGTCAAACTTATAAACCTATAAAACAGCCAAACAAACAAAGCACTCTCCTGTTTAAAACAATATTATTCTTTATATCCTAGTCTTCATTATTATTTATGATTGTTTGATTATTTCTTCCTCATATTTTTTTGTTTCATACTATATTTTTGCTTGTTTGTTGATTCTGTAAATCCTGGCACCTCTTTCAGCTTTCCTGGGCATTTAGAAATTCTCTTTATGTTTACTAGTGCTATTTTTGGTTGTAGGTTTTGACATGGTTGTTATTTTTGTTTTTAACCTCATCAGAGTTGCTTTAGCATTAGGTTGGTAACTTTATGAAGTTATCAGCTGGACAACAACCAAGAAAAAGTGACCATTTTATTACACTTTTTAAAATTTTAATTACTTTTCCTAATTTTTAAAATAATTGAAGTACTTCAAACCTGAATCCATTATTTGAAAGAGTGAAAATCATAGAATTTTCTCTTTTTTTTCCAAGTTATTGAAATTCTGTAATTGAGGTATGCCTGAGTTTCTACTTGGCCTGCCCTACAAGTATTGAACTTGTCAGCCACTGAAATTACTTGAGCCAATTCTTTAAAATACACCAGTCTTAGTCTCTCTCTCTCTCTCTCTCTCTCTCTCTCTCTCTCTCTCTCTCTCTCTCTCTCTCTCTTTCTCTATCGTTCAGTAAATATGTGTGTGTGTGTATCTGTGTGTGTGTACATGTATGTGTGTATGTATATGTATATTCTGTTCGTTCTATTTTCTGGTGTTAAAAGATAAACTGAGGAATAAAAAAATTTGAGTTAATTGGAGCAAAAATCTATTCAAATCAGGCAGTATCCTATCTAGCAGATAGAGAGGAGCTCCAAGAAACTGTACAAAATGGAAGACTTTTATAGGCAGGAGGGAGCAGGAACAAGAAAGTTATATTAGACAAAAAACAAACAAACAATAAACCCCGGTTATTTATTGCAAGATTACTTTTCTTAATGATATGGCAGTGGTATAGCAGGCATATTACCTAACTAGTGCTGATTAAGCAATTATTGACCAACTGGCTTACAATTTCATTTCTGAGAAAGCCAAAACTGTAATTAAGTCTTAATTTGGTGACATGAGATTTAGCATAAGCAACTCCATTTTGGGCCTGTTGTCTTGTTTTTAATACTGGAGAACCCTAACTGATGTACCCCGGTTATTTGACTTAAGCAAATGATCAAAATTCGAATAAGAACCAGCTTCCAGGTTTGTAGATCAAATGAATTAACATAAACAATGAAATTTCATTAAGAGTATATTGCATAATATCCTGCTGGCAACATATAAAGTATTAAGGGTTACTGGGCATGCTCAATTATTTATACTAGTTTTTATTCAGAGTTCTATTGATACTAAGGGAGTGAGGCACTAAGGTAAAGGAAGTTGTTTAATGTTTAAACAGTTATCTGTCCTGAGAAAACTAAAACTGGTACAGAGCCATAAAAAAAAAAATGCAAATGCAAAATTAACTATTTTGGATCCTCTCCAGTATTGTTGTCACTCTCCCTAGGTTTCTGCTACTGCTACTTCCTTATTTTCGCTAGAACCATTAGAGCCTCAGAAGTGTCCTCTTCTATTTTTCAGTTTATTGTATCAGCGAAGATACTGCTAGGCTATTGCTCCAAAGTTGAGCTTTAAGACAAATATACCAAGCATAGCAATTTTATTTTAAGCTCTGAAACCAATCAAAATGGAGCATGAAGGGGGTGGATAATTTATGGAGAGAAATGTGTATTGACTTTACCCAAGAATGTAGAAGCTATTTTCTCTGAGCTTGTTTACTTTCTCAATCCTGATTTTTAAAAATTTTTTTGTCAATTTCATTTGTCATAAGGAAACATCCCACTGTAGTGTCTTCATATCGTCAATTGACCATTTGCAAAAAAAAAAACCATACAAAACAAGACAAAAAAACAGAAACAGAAGAATACAGGTAAAGATGTATGTTAGGGTGAGAATAATAAAAGCATTAAATTATTTAAAATATGCAGATATTTAGATATTTTGTTACCCAAAATCTCAACGTAAAGAATTTTATCCTGCCTCCCAAAGAGCCAATTTTAAGCTCTAAATGTCTGTACTTTAAGGCAACAAATACATTGAAAGGCATATCAAAAGGAAGCATTAGGCAATGACATGGATCCATTTGTTGTCTATTATCTTAATGTTATATTAATTCTGAAACAGCAAATTTAGGGCTGTATAACAAGTATATCAGTTATCCCATAGCTAATGTTTTCATTTGTCTAATTTCCTCCTCAAGGGGTAGATGTCTAGTTATTTTTTCTTTTAAAATTACTAATTAATGTCAACATCTGTAGTTTCACATAAAGTCAATTCACTTTGAGCAGAAATATTGAGAAAATAATGAATTTTTTCTTCTAAGCATTTTAAAACTCTTAATTCATGAAACAAAACTGGAAATACACAAAAAATGATATAAAAAAGCTGGCTTGTGCACAAATACACTCAAAGTCTGTGAGGTTAAGTAGAGAGTGATATTAGCCTTGCTGTGAAGTTGTAAAGTTTCTTTAAAAACATACATATCATACCACCTGAATTTTATTTTTTTATTTTGCCAATCATTACATGTTATTGCAATACTATAAAAATTGGGAAAATAAAAAAGAGTCAGTTACAGTGAATTACAGTATTTTTAGGGCAATATTGAACACTTAACAAAGCCGCAGATAAACATGTTTTGTCTAATGACATTCAGGCCCAGCATGTATCTTATTATTATGAAGAATGAGTTTCCTAAATCCAAAGATGCTGCTAGATTACAGCTGGCTTGGTGTAAAAATAATTTTGTAATTTAGATTTAAGTATCATGTTTGATGTGAAGGATGCTACCATGACATTTTAGTTGTTTTATTGAATTAGAGCATGTTATTACATTTGCAAAGATTCTTGGAGATGAACACAAATTCTCAAAATTAAAAATTTGAAGCCCCTTGGTGCTAATTTTTTAAAATATTATATATTGTATGTTGAGTTTTACAGAAAACTCACAAGTATAGTACTCAAAAAATTCCATATGTTCTTCATACACTTTCCTGAAGTGTTAACATACTGCGATATATGCTTTTTCCCTTGTATGCTTTCTCTTGTATCTATGTGTGTGTCTCTGTGTGTGTACTATTATTTTTCCTGAATCACTAGACAGAATATTGTAGACTTAATGCCCCTTTATTCCTACGTACTTCAGTGTTTATTTCCTAAAAACCTAGACATTTTATTAAATAACTACAGTAGAATTTTCAAAATCAGGAAATTTAACATTGATTCAGTATTACTATGTAGCCAAAACCCATATTGAGATTTTGTCAATTGTCTAAATAATAATCTCCATAGTAAAATTCAACGAAGATTGTGAATCATGCCCACTTGTCATATGTCTTTAGTTTCCTTTAATCTGAAACAGTTCCCAAATCTTTGTATTTCTGACAATGACCTGTTCAAGTTCAGGCTAGTTATTTTATTGAATTTATTAGAATCATGTATCATTTATTGTCATTATTTATTTTGAGGCTCAAATTGTTTCAGATATCCCCAGTTTAAATGCTTTCAAGCTAACTCCTGTTCCTTTTGACCTACCCCCTTCATTTTTTTAAATATTTCCTTGTTTCCTGACACATCAGATTATTCCAGGATTTTCTTGTTATTTTTCAGACATATCTCTGGATTCAGATGCTCCTTCCATAGTTTCCCTTTTGTGAAAAATCATATTTCGGAATCTAGTTCTGGGTACTATGTGCTCATTGCGTCTGGGTTTTTATTGCTTTTCAGTCCTCTTTGCTGACAGAGCTAGGAAATTGTCTAACACACACACACACACACAGAGACACACGCACACGCACACACACACGCACACACACACACACACACACACACACACACACACACACACACACACACAAACTGTCTCCCTGGTTTCCACTTCTGTATCTACCTATCCATATATATTAGAACCTTAGGATAATCCCAATTCCAATTCAACACCACAGGGTTTATTCTATCCTTTCACGACTCCTTTCTCTGACAAAACTGATCCTCATCATCCACAGTCTATCTACTGATTTTCTCAGTCCTAAATGTATAGAAAAAATAGTTTCAGAATTGCTAAGTGTTATGTCTCTGTGAAAAAGCAGTCTACTACCTAGAGTTCAATTTTTCTTTGTTTTCAGCTGAAGTCATATAGTCCAAGTAATGAGCTCAAAATATACTTGCTTTACTTCTTTCTTCCAACCCAATCTTCAATGTGGTTCTGTTATTCCTTTTTGGATACAGTTTGGTTAACTTGTTTCTGTTTTTATACAATTTTAATAATTTCTCCAAAACTTTTACATTTTAGTTTTTTTCTTTTTGAGTATGTGAAACATTAGCAAGTTTTCAAAATCAGGATTATACAAAAAATACAAATTTGGAGATGTGTCACCCCCCTACCCCCTGCCACCTGCTTCCCTCCATTTCTCCTTCCCATCCATTCCTTATAGGTAAACAGCCTCTTTAATCTTCTGTTTATTCTTCTGATATTTTAGTTGTCGTTTAATTTCTGATAGTTTACTCAGTCAGTTTTTCTAATATGAGTTCTAATAGATATGAATAGATTATTTCAGTAGTTGAAGGGTTTTGTTTTTATTAAGAGGAAGACACATGTGTTTCAGAGTGAACAAAACAGATCTGAATTGGATTTAATATTTTTATTTACTAATTGTGCAAGATTCTTAGATTTTTTATGTACATTTTTAAAAATAAAAATGTTATCAATTTTACAAAGTTGCATGTATATGGAAAATAATATGTGTAATTTGCCTAACACCCAACCCTCTGTATGTACAAATTTCCCAATAATTGACAGCTGCCATAACTTCTAGTACTAAAATCATTTCTCACAAAGTCACAATGCATGTCATTTTTACAACATATTATTCATTAGCAAATGTATGTAACAGTCTACCAATAAGTTGTTATTGAATACTCAAAATGCACCTTGTTTTACTGATGAGAAAACGGAGGTTTAGAAAATGGTGTGAACATCCTACTTAATACCATGTTAATGCACGATCCAGGCCTGAACAGTGAATTCTTTTCAATCTAGATGACTTACACTAAATCTTGCTAACCTTTCACTGGGGAATAAAATGACTTTTTTTCTCCATGCCTGGAATTAGACTATTCTAAAATAGCTCAATGGGTCCTATTAATTTAAAGCATTTGAAATCTACATTAAGAGACAGGGAAAGTGCTCATGTATTTCCTCCCTATATGCAGCCCATAAGTGCTATGCTTTTTATTAAAAAATAAAACAGATTTCATGAAATATGAATTCACCTATATTTATCAGTATATAGTAATATACTGTACTTTTCAAAGTATGTATTTATATTTTGAAATTTTATATTTACATTTGACAGTTAAAATGTCTGCAATTAAATGAATGCATAGAATATGATAATATTACTAGCATGGTATTAAAATGTACTGTTTATTTTATGAAGTATACAATTGGTCTCCTGGTCTTTCTGTTTGACTCTAAAATGTAGAAAGAAACACTTGACTGCACTACTATTGAAATTTCAGATTTCCTACTTTAATACTTTAATATTTGAAGGGCATTTACAAGAGAGGTAAGGTCACTTGAATCCCCAAGCTTTTTTTATTCTAAAAGCACTCAGGTCCACCTCTGACAATTTTTCTCAAGTAGGAAACACGATAAGGTTTACAAGTAGTACGTACCCCTGGAAAAGTACATTCTGCCCTGGTCATGCAAGCTTTAGTGACATTTTAAGTAGAAAGGTTGAAGGAATCAAGTCCATTTTGAAGTAATTTTGTAAGCTGAGGTAAGATCACTCCATTCTGCAACAGGAAACTTCTAGACCATAGTGAAAATAAAAGCAGTTTATAAAACTGATGTAGCACTACAAAAATCTATGATTTGGTCAAGGAAAATAATGAAATTTAGAACATCGCTAAGACAATATTTCATCTAGTTATCTACTGTGAGTATGTGAGTGTGCATGTGTGCACAAATGAATTTCCTTGATATTACAGAAGTGATAACCTTGCTTTGTATCTTTTCCCTAGCTCTTTTGTCATGAATAAGAATCTTCCTTAGTTTTAGTGGACAGTGGTTCACCCCTTCCATCTTGTATCACATTTTTTTAAAAAAAACACTGATTTGTACATATATACATATATATGACTATAAAGCCTGGGGTGCTTAGAGCATTTGGCCTCAAAAGAGCAGTATTTTTTTCCAGGCCACGCCCTTCTTTCTCTCCAGCATTAGAACTCAACATGGAGTCCAGGATGCCAGCTTTTTCTAGAGAAAGATGACTTGAAACTGCCAACCAAGTTATTGGCAAATGTTCCATCCGTGTGAGCCTATTTGCTTTTCATGTCTTTTTTCATTTACAGACTACAGGTCAATATTTATACTAGAAGTTTCAGCTCGAAGGAAACATATATTTAATAAATGCTCATCACAAAAGGTCATTTTTATTTTTTTCCATTTCCAATGAATAATATAAGCAAGCAATGATTTGGCAGAATTGAAAAGCTTTCTGAAAGCCATGGTCAGTGAAAAACTAAACGCCGCTCCAGGGTACATCTTTATGAAAACAATTAACAAGATTTTTTCCCCCTAGAATTAGATTTCTCCATTTAATGAAAAATAATTCATGCAAATTCAATCTACTAAAATATAGCAGTGTTTACTTAGCTATTTGCCTTAAAAATGGTTTTAGGTCTTCAATAGAAATATCTTGAGTCAGGGAAATTTGACTCCCCGGGGAACAGTTTAGGAAAAGTAACTCTGAAAAGCTGAGTTAAAATAATTTTGGTTCATGAAGTGCACTTTGATCATTAAGTTGAAACCCTTATTACAAGGAAATCCAATATTCAAAGCAGTATTGGGGGAGAAATTAAATGAAAAGGAAGAAACGCTACTCTATTTGAAGTGGATTATCAGTTAGAATTTGTCACACGCTGAAAACAGTCCTCATTCTGAACCTTTTATTTCTTTATTTCCCCTGTAGGGCTATTATATTAGCAGTTGCATTGTGGATGCAGGTTTTCTAAATTAATTGTTCCCAGTGCCAAATTATTTTTCTGGTGGTGATTTAGACTGGAGGGGAGGCATGCTAATTCTTCCTGGCTATCAGAGAGTATATAGGGCCTCAAATTTCCTCTCTCTCTCTCTCTCTCTCTCTCTCTCTCTCTCTCTCACCCCTCCATCCCATCCTCACCCCCAACCCCTCTCTCATTCATGATGGACAGTTATATTTCAGAAGTCTGTTTGCAGGGGTGAATGAGTAGAAAAAGTATGGCAATATAAGCTTCAATCCTAAATTTTCTCTTGCAAGTTTGTGATTTTAGTAATATTTCACTTTTGACCGCTTTCTTGTCTTTTAATGGAGAATAATAATTATTTTCTAGGACTTTTGTGAGACCTAATTGAAATAACATATATGACCCGTTCTGCATAGGTTTGGTAAGGAATAAGATCGATTACTTTTTCCTTGACCTGGCAATGAGCCATGGAAAATATATCAGTAATATTACCAGACCTCACTAAATTCAAATACTTGATATATGTACTTGCAATTGTGTGTACATATATGCATGTCTGTGTGTGTGTATCAGTAACTGACATCTACATACATTTGTTCATACTACCTATATTGTAATTTACATGATAATAGAAATTTATCATTTTTCTTGTTTGTTTCCATGTGTGTTTTTTGTCACATTTATTTGATTCCAAATATGTAGTAACATTGGCTGAGATCCTCCAACTGTTTGAGAAGAGTCAGCCTGCTTTACACTATGCTGTTCTATAACTAACTCAGTTTCAAGAAAGTATTGTAATAAAAATCAAGGTGTGTGGATTTCTTCTACTTATTTGTATTTATGCAACTTTACAAGATGGTTTCTTTTCTTATTAGACAACACTGATTGTTGAAGTCTTATTTTTTTTCATTTTGCAAATATCCATATTCTTTACAATTTAAAAATGGGTATAGTGTTCTATAATATATTCTGTAGTTACTTGTGTTCACTTGATCACACCTTTGTCCAATGACCTTGAGCAAGTCTCACCTCTTTATACCTGTTTCCACATTTGTTATGCTATGATTAGAAAAATCCTTCTTTCCCCTAAAGAGACATAAGTGTAGGATATGTTAAAATGTTGGAAGAGGATTTATGATCACAAAATAAAATGTAAATAAAACCTGTATTTATTTCCATCACAAGTTTTGAAACTGTTATGACTGTAGAAATGGCACGGAGAATACCAATTGTAAGGTGGTAAGCTGATGTGGAAACATCAAGTTGATGTGTCTTATTTTCTCACCTGGGTTATAAAATTTTGTTAGATTTCAATATCAAGCCTGTATGACTTATGCTATGCCTTCAGGAATGAGAATGTTTTATAAATTGTCTATGAATGGGTTCTACACTCCACAGATAGACTTGTAAAATTGCTAACAGTGCCACAATGAACATAGGGGTACATATATTTTTTTAGATTAATGTCTTGGGTTTTTCTGGATAAATCCCTAAGAGTGGAATTGCTGGGTCATAAGGTAGTTCCATTTGCAGTTTCTTGAGATATCTCCATACTGATTTCCATCATGGCTGCACCAGTCTGCAGTCCCACCAGCAGGGCACCAGGGTTCCCTTTTCCCCACAACCTCACCAGCATTTGTTGTTTGTTGACTTATTGATGATAGCCAATCTGACCGGGGTGAGGTGGTATCTCATTGTGTTTTTTATTTGTATTTCCCTAATGCTAAGTGTGGTTGAACATTTTTTCATATGCCTGTTGGCCATCTGTATGTCCTCTTTAGAGAAATGTCTCTTCATACCCTCTGCCCATTTTTTAATTGAGTTGTTTGTTTTTCTTGGTGTTGAGTTGCTATTCACAATAGCTAAGACTTGGAAACAACCAAAATGCCCATCAGTAGATGACTGGATTAAGAAATTTTGGTACAGTTACACAATGGAGTATTACTCAGCTATAAAGAAGAAGGAAATAGCACCATTTGCAACAATATGGATGGAACTAGAGAACATTATGCTAACTGAAATAAGTCAGTCAGAGAAAGACAAATATCATATGATCTCACTTATACATGGATTCTAAGGAACTGAATGGATGGGAGATGTGGATGGAGATAGTCTCAGAGACACAGAGGAAAAACTGAGGGTTGCTAGTTGGGAGGGGGTGGGGATGAAGGAGAAGGGGAAGGGATGAGACAATACAAATTGGTAACTACAATATGGCCTCAGGGATAGAAAAAGACAGTCTGGGGAATATAATCAATAATGTTGTAAATATTTCTTAGGGGGCCAGATGGACTCATGTCTTGTTGGGGAGACCACTTCATAGTCGGTGTAGAGGCCTGACAACCACACTGTATTTCTGAAGCTGATGTTGAATAATAATGTATGTCAACTATAATTATATATACATATAGTCATGGGACATGGGGTAGAGAGTGGGAATGGAGTAAATGGAATTGTAATAGATAAGCATGATATCGGGGGTGGGAGGGCAATAGAGGGGGAGAGGGGGGTTGTTACTTTGTGAGGGTGAAAAGGATAACTATTGCATTGTTCTGTACACCTGAAACTAACAATAAAAAAAAGAATTGTAAAATTGTTTACAAATACACGCTTATCGCAGCCCCACATAAGCACAGTAATAGAGGCAATCTAAAGTTGCATAGTTAACAAACCTACATGTATGTAGTCCAAACAATATTTTTATGTTGCTTGGCATTGATTTATTCTTTATAGAGACAGCATTCCACCACTTCTTGGTTTTAATTTAATAAACTGAAAGTTAATGAAGATTACTTCTTAAAAATACTTTGCTATTGTTTCTATGACCCATGTATTGAAAACTTTACCAGCACATGGTCTTCAATTAGAACATTCCCATATATTTTGAAATTGAGACGTTATGATGCAAGCCCCCACCTACTTTATTTGAGAAAGTAGTTCTTTTCAAAATATCTGTCAGTTATATCTAACAGTCCCCATAGTGATGTATTAAACATTTTACTGTCATGTATGTTTTTCTTGTGGAATATTTCCCCATCTCACTTCTCTGCTCTATTCCCCACCTGTTTGTTATAAACAAGTATCTATGAAGTCATTTGGCAAAACCTCCTGACTGCCTTTGCCTGGCATTATTCTGGCCCTGGCCATGCCAAGGGGACTGACTGCAGATGAGTACACTGTAGTTTCCAGTTCTCAGGGTATACCCTGATGGTGCTTATTTAATTCAGTGCAGAAGCTAGAAAATGGCTTATGTCCCATCTTGACGACATATTTTAACATGTAGACATTAGAGTTTCTCGCCTTGTGACCAAAATAGTACCACTTAATCCATGACAACAATTTCTTTCAGTTTGCCATCGACTTTATACCCACAGATGCTTAAACCCATTCCAATTGGTTTAAATGACACCATGCTTCTTATCCCGGCTTCCTCCTGCCACCACTCAGTTACTAGTTTAGGTAAACAACATCAGCAATGCCAATTGCATGTTAATCAATGGCTGTAATAATTATTTTTTTGGAAAAAAATATCGAGGAATCATACCAGGACAGGAAGAATGGTAAGTGTTCTATTAACAATTACTAAGAACGAGTTTATGTCAAATTTCCTTAGTTACCATTGGAAGTAACTAAGTATTCAATCATTTCATAAAATAAAAGATATGAATGTAAGACCTTTCTTTTTTTCAAGGGCTGTTCCATCACCGCTCTATTCACCATCATTAATCTCTCCCACGCAACTCAGTTATTCCCAATGCCTAAACTTATCTGTCTGTCTGTCTGTATGAATTTATTCATTTTTGCTGTTATTAAAAAAAATCAACCTTTGAGCCACATCCCTTTTAGATGCTACCTCATTACTATAACCTGCTTCTCAATAAAAAGTAAAAAAAGCAATTTTTAAATAAAGAATAGCCTATATCTGTTGGTCTAATTATTCTCCAGCCCTATCCAGCCTTCATTTCCTCTAATCTGCTTTCTGTTCCCACCAATCAACTAAAAGTCATTCTTCTGAGAGTCTTTTATTACATTCTTGTACCAACTCAACAGTTCTTCCTTCTCTTCTTAAGTCATCTTTCAGGGTCATTCTCCATGTCAGTCATGTCAAACACCTGTAACAGTACATTTTCCTGCTTTACTTTTTATCCAATGGCTACTTCTCATTCTATGTCTCCTTTTCTTCTTATACTGGGGTTCTAGATGTTGGGAAGCCTGACGATCTAATTCTGGCCCTTTCCATACCACCCAAATGCTGGTAACTCACAAATGCTATCTCTAAATGTAGCCTTTCCTGTTAGTTCCAGTGTTGTATATATATGACCTGTTTGATATTTCCTAAAGAGGTTTGATATATCCTAAACAGAATTCCTTATTTATCAAAACCACAGCTTGTTTTTCTCATATTTTTAAGTCACAACTTCTTGAGTCAAAACAAAACAAAAAAACGCAGATATTATCATCAACCATTTCTTGTTTTTAATCCCAGCTTTGCAGTCAAGCAGCAAATCTCCTTTATACCCAAAATCTATTTTTGTTTTCGGTTTACTTTCTTCATGTCCTTTGCTATCATGTTGGTCTTTGTGATGATCATATCTCACCTGGACCACTGAACATTTCCTAAAGAACTTCTCTACACACTCTCTTGAGCTCTGTCATATGTTCTTTAGACAATATCTAGAGTGTTGTTTAAAAATGAGAAAGGCATATTACAAAAAAATGTTTAGTAATTAACATGAGAAAATGTCTTCATAAACGTGGTATGTGCAAAGATTTCATAAACAAAAAGTAGTAATTGTAAAGAAACAATATTGATGAAATAGGTTAATTAAAAGTAAGTATTTCTAATGTTCAAAGTTACCATGAAAAAAGTGACGACAAGTCACATGTGGGAGAAGATGTGCCATTCATACGAGTATATATGAGACACAGGACATATATACAGTGTGTTAAAAACTCAATTAAAAAATAGGAAAATGCAGCTATCCCAATTAACAATGGATAAAACACTAAAAATGAGCTTTACAAAAGAGGATATCCATCCTTGGACAAATTATCATTATGTGTGTGTGTATGTGTGTGTGTGTGGGGGGGGGGCGGCAATTAAATGTTGAATAAGGTATCACAACCAGAATAGCTAAAATTAAAAGAACTGCTCATGGTTTGTGTTGTCAAGAATTTGGAACAACTAAAACTCCCAAACACTACAGCAAGAATATAAATTTTTACAACTGCTTTAAAAAATCACTTAGCAAAGTGACATAGTAATCCACTCATTGGTTTACACTTATGAGTTCCCCAAAAGACATTAAAAAAATGCTATGGTACTACTATGTATAAAAGCTCCAACCTGGAAACAACACAAATGTCCAGTTATAATACATACATCATTATAATGGAATAGTAAACAGCAATGGCAAAACAAGCTATAAGTTATAAAATTTCAGGAATGGATCACATAGACATACTACTGATAATATTAACACATCAAGTTTATTTGAATGCATGCAAGTCCTAAGTTAAAAAGATTATCTAAGGAAGAATAAGGGCATGGAGTATGTCATGAACATCTCCTTATTTCTTTCGGGTTTATTGGTTAATTTTGCCTCTTTAGCATAGTTCACACCAGATATTGACCGATATTTCTAATGATCTCCACTGAGGTTACACTGAGAACAATTTCATATCAGATTGTGACATTAGAGAGACCTTATTGTTTCATACCTCTAATGTTATAAGTTTTTTTAATTTATTTTTATATATTGTATTTTGTGGAATTTGAAAGGTTGCATCTGGGATTGCTCACTCTATAAGTGATATTATAAATGTTCAATCACACTTTCCCTAAATTTTAAATAAGGAAAGTCATTTAAGAAAGTTAAACTAAACACATATAACTAAAACATGTCAGGCTGAAATAAGTTTAGAAATAAAAGCTATTATATTGCAATGATCTATGCCTGTGTGGTGAATCACTCTAAAATTTGGTGGCTTAAAACTATAACAAAAAAATTATGTTATTAACATTTCTCAAAGTTCTGAAGGTTGACCATGTGATTCTTGCTCAAAGTCACTCATCCAACTGCAGTCGGACAGTAGATTGGATGGGGTCTGCTTCAAGCCTTCTTGGTTCTCATCTATAGATAGACTGATGATGATTGTAGTCTGGAAACTCACTGTGCCTGTCTTCCCGAAAACCTCAACACAGACGTGCCATGTGGCCTGGGGTTTCCTCACAGCATGGCTGGGTTCCATGAGCGAGCATCTCAGGATGACCCAGCAGAAGTTTCATCAATTTTCCTGATTTAATCTCAGAATTCATGGTGGCATGTCCACTATGGACAGTTCTACCCAGATTCAAATGCAGGAGACCTAAATCCCACCTCTCGGGGGAGGAGTGTCAATCACATATTGCAGGAAGCTGTGGGAGGATGGTAGATGTGCCACGTATTCTTTGCCAGAAGATATTGTACATCCAAATGCATTTACAGTATTGATACTGAGCAAAAGAAAGTTATTAACCAAAAAATAAGTTGTCACTAATGCCTCATCTTTTTGTGACTTCATATATTGCTATATGAATATATGACTTTATATATTCATAATACTAGTGAACCCGTATTAATATTAACAATGAAGTAACTAGTAAAACATAAAAAAGTAAGATTAATACAAAATATCTTATGTATTTTGCATCTTTATTAGACCTAAATTTCAAACTACCCCCCCACACACGCACTGTACTTGTGGTAAAATAAAGAGGTCAGCTTTTTTTTTTTAGATTTTTTTTTATTGAGGTATTGGGGGGATGGGAACAGTGCTGGGGAATTGGGGGAACGGGAACAGTTGCTGTCCTTTTGTTCTTCAGTCTAGTTGTGGAGGACATTGCTTCACTGGCCCAAGTTGGCATCATCATTGCGCTCTTCCTGGGTGAGGCAGATCAGTTGCCAGCTTCTGGATGGCCGCTCACTGAGGCTGCTGGCCGCTCACGCTGGCTGCTGGCTACACACAGTAGCCCATGGCAACCCACTGCCACAGGGGCTGCAGCCTAGCCATCGCCAGCGACTCAGGGCAGCCCAGCTCCAGGTTGAGCTGTTGTTCAGCATCTTAGCTGTGGAGGGCAGTGTCACTGGCCCTCATATGTGGGATCCGAACCGGGGCCTTTGGCATCCCAAGCCAGTTCTTAACCATCGTGCCACTCGGCTGGCCCAAGAGGTCAGCTTTTTAAATTAATTTATTATCACGTAATACATTTGAAACTAATTTCTAAGACATGTTTTATCACTGATGTTAAAACGTGTTAGAAAATACTTAATTCAGCATTCTAAATCTGATAAATTATCCCATCCAACTTTACACATTGATGTTGTAAAGTCAGCAAGATAATGATTTTGAAGTGTAATATTTCAATAAATAATTAGATAATAATTCTGACTATATATTTCACAGAAGAAATATTTCATAGTCCATGTTATTGAGAACACATTGCCCTTTTTTGTTTTGCTGATTTTTCAGCACCATCAGAACAATTTATTATGTTAATAGAAAGGATAATGGAAAAAAGATTTTGTCTGATATTGGACTATAATTAAAACATTTGAGTTGGAATCTGTTTTTAATATAAATGAGAATTCAGTAATAAATCCTCTGTGACACAAATTACTTATCTTAGAGAAAAGCACAGGGGACTTGAGAATTAATAACAATTTGAATATGCATTTAATAAAAGTATGAACTAAACAGCATGGAATTAGAAAAAAAGGGTTAATTCAGAGTATATTCTTAAACAAATGTATTAAATAAAGACACACTTTGAATTAAGACTCTAACTCATTTTTATCATGGTTTTTTGATATGATCAATTCCAAATTTAATTTTCACTCTTTCTGACAATATTTTATTTTCTATTCTTAATCTATAATATTATATATATTTTTTTTCCAAGGGAAGGAAGAACACATAGTTTTCAAGTGCATGATTAATTGTAGGTTCATCATTTTTCAGTAGAGAAAACACTCACAGAAGATTCCATATCCTGGGAGACAATTACTTTAGGAAGGTAGGACAACAGGTCCAGACACTGTTTCGTGGACACACAGACTTGGGGCTCTGAAAAGCTTCTCCGTGTTTCACAGCTGTACCAAATGTGATTCCCATGTGATCCCAGCCACTCTGCTGATGCCTGTATATCAGCAACACCGCAAACTGATTAATTAAGCAAATAGTAACAGGCCAGTTACATTTCAATTTGTTTTTTAGGTTTGTTTGTTTCTTTGTTTTTTGTGAAACTGGGGTGAAGTAATACTAACCCTCCATCATTCTGCAAGGTGTCTGCAAATGGGACCTTAGAAAGTGGCGTTTAGAATGTCTTTTTTACTTCTAGATCATTCGGCCACTGATTCTTTCAATGCTTACAAACAGGAACAGCTAAGAAGGTAGTCTGTGGAGTCTTAAAGGTTTTCTTAAGAAAAATACAGAGCAAAAAATATATTTTTTTAAATCATGACTATAGCAGTAGTAATGACAGCTAATTCAGTAAGTTCAAACTATATCAAATACAATTGTGAAGTGCTCTACATTGATTAACTCATTAAATATTCACATTAATCCTCTAACTTGAAAAAATGAGGCAAAAAGGAATTTATAATATGCCCAAGGTCACAAGGCAAATAAATGGCAGAGCAGGGATTTGAACAAGTAAATCTGACTGCAGAGTCTAAACTTAACCACCAGATGAGGGTGGAAAGGGTAACTACTGTATTGTTCTGTACACCTGAAACTAACAATAAAAAAAATAATAAATTAAAAAACAAACAAACAAACAAACGAACAAAAAACTTAACCACCAGAGAATCCAGAAAGATCTCCTGGTTTAAGCAGTTGGATGGTTGCTTAACACTTTCATGTTTTGTTTGGTTGGCATCTACTTCTTTGTGTTGAATTTAAACAGTGTGTGTGTGATTTTTAAGTGCAGCTCTGCAAATAAAAAAGGCAACAATACATCATGTGATTCGATAATCAAAGTTTATTACAAAATAATGTAAAATCTATTGAAATACTTAGAGCGCCTTCTCTTATTTCATGAAATTTTCCTCTGTTCCTGTAAAGAGAGTTTTCACTTATTATCTCTCAAATAATATATATATATATATATATATATATATATATATATATATATAATCTTTACTAAATGTTTACAACACTGGAAAAAAATGAAAGGTACACAAAAGGCTGATGGGTTTACCCTGTGGAGGATACCAATTTGTAAGGGAGTTTCTGAAGAAGAAATTCTTGTATGTGTAGAACAGAGGTCACAAGTTACATATGTAAGTTGATAAGGTGACTAATTTGAACGTTAATGAATGCGTGGAATTGCATCCGTTAACTAATTGGTTGTTCTCTGTTTTATTTTTAATCTTTAAATAGCTTGCTCGTGTAACTGGATTATTATTATTTTTTTTTTGTATGGAATCATCTATGAGCCCCTCTGAATCGAATCACCTGTGAATCACCTGCAGGAATTTCCTGTCCATGGGTAGAGTTGCCAGTATTTAAGACGACACTCAGGTAAGGCTTTGGTACATTGAACTTTTAAGAAAAAACATCCCAAAAGGTATGTGCCATATTTTCTTAAATCTAATGAATTATATGGGATTTATTTATATTAGATAGTCAAGAAAATGTTTCTAATAATAAGGGAGATTGTACATTAAAGTTTAAAAATTGCCTGAACACATTCAGTGTGACATGTGAAGAGAGGCCAATATGATTGGCCCAAGAGGTTCAATCCCTTTAAAAACAGTAAGGGACTGGTTACATAAGTCTGATAGATCGTGATCATATAGATTGCCACTTCAGAAAATCTCCCTTTTTATTTAAAAAGGTTCTTTGACCAGAAAGACAAGAGCTTCCCTGTAATATAATTGTCTAGATTTTTTTTTCTCCTCTTTCCCATTAAGTGTGTAGAAGATTATGGTGGCAAAGAATTTTCTAGTGTAGTCTCATGTGAAGTACCCAGCAGCTATGCCCTGCATAAGTGCCCTTTAGTTGAAGGAAACCTCGTGATTGAGGACTGTGTACAACCTATAACCTGCTACTTATTCTTTTACTTTTGGGTTGTAAGCTTTCCTCCATAGACCCCATTTTAGATGACCATCCATGTCATCATCAATATATGTATCCAAGCATCTCTTGCATGAGAGTTTGCAAATCAGGTGGCCACATCTGTTATTTTCCCCTTAGAACCTTCTAAGATAGGCAAACACATCAGTTTACTACTCTTAGGACATCTAAGTACGAGTGTTACTACAAGGAGACACTGCATCATTTCTAATACATTTTGGCTTAAGCCACTTGCCTGTATACTCATATTAGGGAATTTATTTGCACAGGTGTCCTTTTTTTTTTTTTTATTTTCCACAATGATGACCACTTGGACAATGTAGAGGGAAACACTGAGCTGGTTACGTTCATGCTAACAATTTCTAGTACAGAATCATAAATTAGGAAATATAATTACAGCATAACAATGGGCTATACTGAAATTTCATATGCTGGAATTTACTTCATTCATGCATACATATGTGATTGCTATGACATATTTTATAGGCAACAACCATGTAAAGTTCTTTAGTGTTTTATAGGTCATAAAATGTTTTATCTCACTTGATCCTCATGTAATTCTGTAAGTTGAGTAAATATCATGTAACTTTTACTCTTGGGAATTGGAGTTAATTGACTTGGCAAAGATGACTGAGGTGACAAGTGAAAAACTTAGAAACTTAGCCTCATAATACCAGAATCATCTGTTTCAATGAAATACATTAAAATTTAAGAATAACTTTGTCTTAACAGCACAACCATATTAAACATTAAAACTGCAAAAAAAAAAAAAAGAATAACTTTGTCTTTTCAATGTTATAGTGTCTGCTTTAGAACAGTAAAAGACAAATAAGTTATCAAAAACTATAATCTATTTGTATTATGTTTCTGAAAAATAAGTAAATATTCTCATTAATAAAAGGAAGTTAAAACTTTCTCTAACAACAAAAACAGTACTTAACATGGACTACATTTGACTTAATGAAAAACTGTATTAAGACTGCCATGGAAGCATGTAAAGAAACCATATTGGGATGCTAATTATAAATTTGTTTGTACTCATATAAATGATATTTAGAGGATCTAGTTCAGGTAGGATGAAGTTGCTCAAGGAACTCTTCAAGAACCCGAATTCCTTTTAGTTTTCTTTTCTACCAAAATTTAGATCTCAGTATTTTAACATGATTGGTCTACTACCAGAAGCATTACTTCCACATCCTAAATAGAAATTGAAAAATGTAGGAAACTTTCTGGTTATGTTTCTCAGAAGCCCCATCCCCACTCCATTCACTTTTTTTTTCTATTCACTTTTGATAATGTATCATTCATAGGAACTGGGTCACATGATCATATCTATTTGCAAAGGACTCTGGGGATATAGAAGTATTCATAAGAAACTTTTTTAGCTGAAATAAAATTAAGACTTTTTTTCAGCAAGGAAGAGGGGTAAATGTGTATTGGGTATATGATTAGCAATGTCTGCTGTCGGAACCCAAGATTTGTTATTCTTCTCATATAACTACGTGCTAGTGAGAACTTCATTCTCAACCAGCACTGACCCTGAATGTGGATTTGAGAAATACTGTAGTAGCTACTGTCTTCTATCCATAAACATTTGTCAGTTGAACCTCATGAATTTGTATTTGGAGATGTTGAATAAGAAGTCCAGTGCCCACTAAGCCCCCTCGTGCCATCCTCACCAGGAGAACGCAGAGGCAGGAAGTAAAAGAAAACAGCAAAGAATCCACCTTGTGAGGCGGGAAGAGCAAGGCACGTAACTGTCTTACTAACAGAGTTGAAGAAAGATGTGTGGAAAAGCATCATAACAGAAACATGTATATTTGTTTCTCTATAGGGGTTGTGGGATGTAAAACTGAATCATCTCTATATCATCTCCCAAATAAAGTTTGCACTGTATGGTACGTGTGTGTGTGTGTGTGTGTGTGTGTGTGTGTGTGTGTGTGTAAAACCATTCTTGTGTATAAAAGTTGTTTAGTCCTGCATTTTATTTTCAGGGGATGAAAAAATGGTCCTCATGAAGGGATAGCCAGATATCTTTGTCATATATTTTATAAATAATCTAATTATTTTCCTCAATATATAATTATATTATAACAGAAAAGTTTTATATATATATATATAAATATATATATATATATATTTATATATATATATTTATATATATATTATATATATATTAGTCAAAGCAATATTGTCTTAGTCTGCCATAGCCCAAAGTTAAAATTTAGAATGGATGGACTACAGATTCATTTCACAACTTTGAATAAACATTATTTCTACAATAATGTTAATAGAATTTGCTGTTGTGCTCCTAGGATCAAAGTGTTGCCCAAGTCCAAGGGTTCCATGAACTTCTCATGATATGTGAATAGCAACTCCTGAAGCAGAACTAAGTGGTTGATACAATTGGGCTGTTTATTGAAATGCCTTGAACTCTCCTAACTGCTGTGAAAATAATCTGTGCTGCCAATTAAGACTAGATTCATACACTTTATTACATAAATAGGAAGATATCTTAGAGGTACAGAGGAGCCAGGAACATAGTATATCCTGGACACACACACACACACACACACACACACACGCACACGCATGCACACATGCACACACTTTCGCAAGGGTAATTTAATACTCCAGCAACTTCTTTGGGATATAATCCTTCTATAAGTCTTCTTATAAAATCCACAGACACCAAGGACTTGCAGTAACCCAATTGTCAGTCCTAATATCAAAGTATTCTTTTAATCTTAAGGAAGACAGATAATCTATATCTTAACATCAGTAAACTATTTTGTTTACTGACATGATTCTACCACCATTGTACAGTTGGTGTTTTCTGTATAATAGTTGTTGGAGATTCTATGATAAATACCTGAATCAGTCATTACAGTATTGACTGCTGAGTGTCCCTAATACCCATTTGTCCTTTTCTTCCTCTCTAAAAGGACCAGTGGTATTTAGCCAGGTACTTGACTAAAAAAACTACCTTACCCAGACTGCATACCTTACCTAGACTGTTTACTACCAAAAGCAGGCGAGTTGCTATGTTCTGACAAATGTATTATTGGCAGACCTGATTCAATAAATGCTGGAAATGTGCCTGGCAAGGTGGACCTTTTATTTTATTGTATTTGTCACCGCCATGACTGGTCTTGTTCATTGTTCCAATGAGAAAGAAAGGTGCATAGAGCAGAACTGGATCCCATCTTCCATAAGCAGCGAAGCCTGGCGAGCTGCTGACCCTCCCTGATACGTGGTTATGTGCTGGCGAATTAATAGTGGTTGTTTTAAGCCACTGAGCTTCTGGTGGTTTGTTTCACAGCAGTATTGTGACAATAGCTGATTGTCACATCATTATATCTTCTTTAAAACCTTTTCATTTTGGGTTTCATGCCACTCACAAATAAGAATATCCCCTACTGCACACAGTACATATTACCTTTTTAAGAACTAAACTTCTTTTGCCTTCTCTTAACTCAGTGGCAGAAGCCTCTCAGTTGCTGCAATGATCCCTAGCTGCCTGGGCAGGCAGGAGTGCGATGGAAGGGTCACCCCCCACACACCTTATATATGAGGAACACACAATTAACTCCCAATAGCAGTAGCATAGGCTACATGTGCTATTTTAAATGATAATTGTCAAGTACATTTTTAAACAATTTTCACTAGCTAAAGAAATTCTAGTTTGTTTCGTACTTATAATTTTTTGCTTGAGGAAATCATATCATATATACTTTACAATTTATAAAATCATTTAGCACAACTCATTTTGTAATCAAAGAAAATGGTATTTAGAGATATATAAGCTGGAGTGAAATGCCTTGTACATAACCTTAGCAGTGTTATTAAAATATTCAGAGGTTCAATTGCCTTGTCAGAAAAACAGAGATATTAATAAATTATTTGTAGTTTTGTTATGGGTGTAGTGTTATCTGATAGGTTTTAATGTTAAATAAGTGTTATAAACAAAGGAAAGTAATCCAACAACTGTTATGAACATTTTTCTGTAACCAGATTCCTAAACAGCATTAACGATATGCAAACAGCACAGCAAAGATCACGCAAATTCCCCCTTCCCTGAAAAATTTTCTTTTACTCTGAAAATCACTCTTCAAAATCCTTTGTAAACCTTCCCAATGGTCTTCCCAACCAACCTCTTCTTTACTCCCTTTTCTGAGTCACAGAGCAAAAAGATCCTCTAAAATTAGACAGGAAATTCTTTTTTAATTAAGTTTCTTGGGGTGACATTGGCTAATAACATGTTTCATGTGTACAATTCTGTAATACATCATTAGGATCTTCTTGAGAGAGCATGTAAGGGGGAAACGCCGAATAAAATCTTGTAATAAAGTAGAAGGGACAAAAGGTTAGAAACATTTTAATAAATGTTATCCTATATGTAGATACCAAAGGTGGTATGTGTGTACATAAACATATATGCACATGTATATATACATATACACATATACTAGTACATGCACACACAAAGATGAAACACTATGTATTGTATGAAGTTTGTGGTGGGGGAAGAGAGAGCAAAGTAGAGCTTGAATATGCTTAAAAGTAGTTCTCTTATGAAACTAAACTATTGTCTTTTTTATTGTGTGCATATTATTATTATGAATTTTTTATAGAGAGAGAATTTGTTAAGCTAAGGTGAGTCATCCTTTAGACTCAGCCTTTAGACTCAGCCTAAATTATGTGAAATGCCAATTTGGTTGGATTTAAATTTGTATAGTTTTACTTTTATTTTTTGATAGTGTAGAAGCATCCCTAAAATATGTGATTATCCTTAATCATGCAACAAAGAAAACAACTAGAAATAATTGCCTAATAGGAAAAAAAAAAGGAAAGAAAAATGTATTGATAAAATGTCACTGTAAATCAGCATCAAATTAAGGTCTTCACAATATTATATTCTTTTTATGTTTTGTTTCAATAGGATGAAATAAGATTAAATTAGACATTGGACTCAGAAAGAAAACTAAACAACTTAAATTGAACATTTCTTGTTAATTTCATTCACATTGGAAATATTCATCTGTTTTTTAAAGGAACATTTGAATTTGGATAAATTAATGCTGCATACATGGATAAGCAAAATAAATTTAATTTTGGTTAAAGCACAGTTTAATTTTTTTAATGGTTATGGAATTAAAAAGAGATTAATATTCAGATATATATTTCTATCTGAATTTTATTTTAAATTTAGTAAATGATTTACAGTATATGGAGGAGAAAAGGAAGTATCATTCCCAAAATTATAAGGTAACAGAATTTTCCATTAAATACTTTCTAAAAGGCTGTGTATAATATTAATTTATTTCTTGGATAAAAGTTAAGAATACCATCTTTGGCTTCATATATGAATTCACACACCTTGTTTCTTTTTTTTTTTTTTTTTTTAGATTTTTTTTGGGTAATTGGGGGGCAGTGTCACTGGCCCTCATATGTGGGATCTGAACCGGGGCCCTCTGGTGTCCCAAGCGAGTTCTTAACCATCGCACCACTCGGCTGGCCCTACACACCTTGTTTCTTAAATATTATGCCTGTTCCACTTAAAAAAGTTATTTATTTAGTGCTCACTATCCTCATTTATAAAATAAGATGGTTCTACCCATCTCAATTTCTTTTTCAAGAATAAATGTGAGTTGATAAACATAAAACACTAAAAACTTTTCCTGAAACAGTGTAGGTGTTCAAAAATATATTAACTATTAATACATTTTTCACATATTATTATTGTCTTTATTACTTTTATATTAATTTACCAGGTACTTCACTAATACTTGTTGAATAAATTAATTAAATAAATAAGACAAAATATTTAAAAAATACTATTTCAAAATTATTATTCACAAAGCACAAATTGAAAGCTACTGAAATATAAAGAAATTAACATTATCTCTATATTTAGAACATTTTCAATTAAGAAAGAGAACAATAATATATATTTAAAAATATTAAACATGGAATATACTAAATTTTATATATCATGCACAGCCAAAATATTGGGGTTCAAAAGTGAGAGTGATAATTTTTGCTTGGGGAAATTACCAACATATGGATTGTATTTGAGCAAGGCTTAGTGAAATTGTTATCCCAATAGTTTGAAATGAGTAATTTCCAGATATAGAAAAATGCCTTTGGCGAAGGCACCGGGTACTTGCAAAGTGGTGTGTTGGATGATTTGTCTGTTCGCATTAGGTGGTGCAGAAGAGAACAGAATGGTAAGATCAGAAAGGGAGATGTGGCAGAGACTGAGGTCAACCTTGAATGCCTGGCTAAAGTTTCACTGTGATTTTGACAGAGCATCATGGGGAGGATGTGTATTGGTCACAGCAGCTTGTCAGAAGGCGGGGGCTGTGAGCAGTGGAGTGGAGGGACAGCTGGCACCTTAGGGAATTGTTTCCAAGGCCTAGGACATTGAGAAGTAAATTGAGCACATTTAGATTAAAGATTAACATTTCACCAGAAGTGCATATGAAAAGGAAGACAGAGTGATTTTCTGAGGAAGCCTTCAGTTTTGTTTAGGATTGTGCAGACACTTTTATGAGAATTGTGTTCCTTTATCAGTTCCATATATTTTCACTGATTTAGAAAATTGTGGAAAACCTTTACAAGTGCTCAAAATAAATGATTATGTGATTGAAAATTAACTCCTTGAGACAAAGTTAAAGGAAATGACATTATTTATTAAGGTCTGATAGAAGCGAAAGCTATTTGCACATTTTTGAGGACAATATTATTTCACTTGAGTATGAAATAAATAATAATAGACCATGAAGGTATTGAAAAACAATGGGAATGTTTTTTGATGAATCTAAGAGGACCCAACATTCACCATGATTTTACTGATAAAATTGACCATCTTGCTAATGAATTAATTTTTTCTTAGATTTTGAATGTGACAGTGTATACATGAAAGATGTGCTTGTAAAAAAATAATAAAAATTCACTGTCTTGTTATATATACTACTCTAAGAAGGGTAATTAAATGGAATTTTCACAGTCCAAAGAAATTTTGTGCACTTTCAAAATGTTAAAAGATATTCCTGGCTTGCTGATAAAGACATAGCAATAAAAACTATAAACATAACCTTATACTCAAATATGGTCTTCACAATTATAATTTTGAATTTAGTTTTCACATAAGGAATAAACCAGCACGGGGTAACAGCTTGCCAGTACAGTGTATTATTTCAATGACATTAAAAATAATCCTGATTCTCATGAGGTTAATTTCAACCAGGAAGCAGTCAGCAATGGGGCAAAGCCTAGCCAAACTGAATAAGGCTGACAGGTTCTGACTTATTATCTGCTCCACTCAGGGATGGCATTCTCTTTCAAGTGACATAAACATGAAACCCTAGAATAAATGTTTGGCTGAATGATGGTTTTTACTCTAAGTATTACATTCCAAAACAGAGTTGTTGTTTGGTATGGGTTTATAGGGTGAAATAAAGAACAGCATTATTTCTTCATGCATAAATAAATAAGTAATTAATAAGGAAGCCATGCAAGGAAATAACTCAACACAGTCTAAAGAGTGATTTCTTTTCCCATTAGCGTTTTAGTTTTTAAAAAATTATATTCCTTTAGCTCCATTAAAACTGAAACCTGCCCACTGTCAGCTGAATAATAAAACTCACAGGCAATGGAAACTGACTTTGAAAAAAAGAATGACTTATAGTTTTGATCTTTGATCTTTGCAGAATCTGAAAAGTCCTCCATGTACTGAAATGGAAGGAAGTTTTATTAAGAAATAAAAATAATCCTTTTTATTAAAAAGAACGTGGAAGTGTTATGCTTTGCACCTAATTCAAAGCTGCTGCAAATAAAGCCCCTAAGGTTACAGGCAGGAGGAAACCACCCCTTCACTTGTTTCCTTCTTTTTCTCAATAATTTCTCTCAATAGAAATTGGTAAATGTTTCCACTGAGGAAATAACTGCAAAGATAATAAGGAACCTGGAATGTGCATAAAATCATCCCTGAATTGAATGGTGTTCAGCTAACATAAACTGAATAATTGCCTATGTACATTTATAATCAAATTCACTCACTTTCCCGGTAGTTCAATTAAACTGTACCTCATTAATTCCTTAGAGAATAAAGAAAGCCATCTTGCAAAATTTTAAGTGACCTCAGTCGAATCAGCTAAAAAAATACACTGAAATTGAACTATCTAAAGAAATGACCTTGAGAAGCCTCTGTGTGCCGTCATAATCCTTTTAAATTAAATTATCCCTTCTAATTATTTACTTG
This sequence comes from Hipposideros armiger, assembly GCF_001890085.2. Lineage (NCBI taxonomy): Eukaryota > Metazoa > Chordata > Mammalia > Chiroptera > Hipposideridae > Hipposideros > Hipposideros armiger. The sequence goes on along the minus strand of NW_017731835.1, from coordinate 1,275,542 downwards.
CTATTTAATTCCCTTACATTTTATTTCATTTCCAACCTTTCAGTTCACCTTTGCCACAGAATTTTCTACAGGCACAGGGGGAAAAAGGATACTTTCATCATAATGATGTCCTGTTGATTCTGTATCTCAAGTCATTGTAATTCTGGAAGTCATTCTTAGGTTCAATGGATGTTTGCCAGAATTTTAGTCTGTGAGAGCTAAGTACTTCTTGTTATATGGAGCGAGCAACACTGCCTGCATGGAAATCAGTTTCCTCCCTTTACCTACCTAAAGCTAAAATCTGGAAGGAGAAGAAAAAGCTCTCATCACGCATGCCAATAGTCTGTCTGCTCCACTTGTCTCCAGGTGTGAGTAGTGCGGTGTATGCATACGACACTGCGTAAATACTTATGGGAGGAATCGAATGAATAAATATGCATGTCTGCGATAATAAAAATTATTCCCCTAAACTAGCCTCAAAAATCGGGTTTGTTACTTGGTGGTAATACTGTGACAATAAGCAAAAGTATTCTCTCACCTCCATCCTTAGATTTCTTCCTGATTTTTGCTATTTCAAGGTAGAGAGAGGAAAACAAAAAAACAAACAAACACCACCTGCCCCTTAAAAATTGACTTTCAAAAGCTTTTTAAAAATTCAGTAGAATTGTTTTTGGAATTACAGAGCAAAATAATTGTTAATTTAACTAGGTAAACAATAAGTAAAAATGACTTCTTATAATACAACTCAAAAACACTAGATAAATGCACACTATCTGACAATGTTTGACAGGAATACTAATCTTTGTTATGTAAAACCAGAAATGAATAGACCTGAATATAGATGCATGATACTGCCTTGTTTAATCAGAAATCTGTTTTTAAGAGCAAGTTTCTTCTTTTGTTCCTTCGGCACTACGCCCTTTCCCATATATTCAGTTATGCTACATGGCTTGAGGCTGGGCTTCCATGAATCCTTAACGTGTTTCTGCTGCCCCCTTTGCTTGTAATTACCCCCGTTTCTGCTCACTTTGCAGCAGCAGTTGGGTATCCTGCTGTCTTCTATTTTCTGCACATGTGCAGCTCAGTAGAGCTGTGCTATGATGAATATTGTTTCAGTGTTGCCAGAGCAGTTATATTCCAGGACACTATTTCTTGGGTCGGTGTTTCTATCACTGCTGTTCAGTAGTGCTCCGAGGTAGGTTGATGAAACAAACTCTGAAGCCGTCTATCTTATGAATTAGAAGAAACTTCCAGACTGCTCAAGCCCTGCTTAGGGTGCACTGCCTGCTCCAGCACAGACTTGGCTGAAGTCCAGAGTATCAGAATTCCTCTGGAAGTTACTCCTAAGCTGACCCCCACTGGGACTCCCCAACTGTGACTAGTTTTTGAGACCCATCCTTTGGACTCGCATTTTCCCTTTCTATGTGCCATGCCTACCAAGAGGATGGAAATCATGGCTTATCTATCTAAGTGTGCCTTTTCTATTACCTGGCAAAAGCAGCAGCTCATAAATGCATTGGTGGATAACACAGGAGCTACATTCTAAATTGACAAATAGCATGAAACTTTGGTAATATTAAAGTAATCTTCCAATATCTCTTCCTCGTCTTCACTGGATTAATGGCTGGCATGCCTAAAGAGATTTTATTTTCTCTAAAAAAGAAAGCACACAAAGTAAGCAGAGGAAAAATCTTAGTAGATTTGTAAAGTTCAAAAAACAGGGACAGATATCTATTAAGTCAGGTAATATGAGACTTTCAAGAGGTAAGATTTTTAGAATGAAAGTTGATTTGTTTGTTTAATGCAAAGGTTAAGAATATGATGGACTCAGAGCATAATTTATGTTTTGAAAAATTGTGTGTTTGTGTATCTGTCCATGTGTGTGTGTGTGTGTGTGTGTGTGTGTGTGTGTGTGTGTGTATTGGACATGTGGGGAGTATATATTGATTCTATAAGAGCAGGCTTTCCAACAAAAAGAAATCTTCTAGGCATATCCCTGCAAAAATCACATAGAAGACAGGGTCATAGAGATAGGCTTCCACTTCCCCCTACAGCATCAAAAAGGAAGAGTTACAATAGAGGAAAAATGTATTTGTTCACCAAGTGTCTGAGATAGTCCTGCCTCCCACCTCTGATGATCCCATGGGGTGCAATAGATTATTATAAAATGTCCCATGTATTTTAAAAGATCAAGGAAAGCTAACCATGAGCCAGTGGAACTGGAGAGGTCTCATGTCTGATGAAGAGAAAGAGTATCCTTAGGGATCTGGGCTTCTATAAAGTAACTGGCTTCTGCTCAGAAAGAGGTCAATGTTATTGCAGGGTAAGCAAGGGAAAGAGGGGCAGCTAGCTCATCAGTGGGCGGTGTGGGACTAAACCTGAAAAGTTGAGATGCTGCTCTTAAAAAAAGAGTTATAAAGGAGAACCTGAGTTACCTTCTTAATTTTGCTAATGTGATTCCTTCTATGCCCTCACCCCTATTTACAGTAGGTCACCCAAACACCCCATTCCCTTCTGTTTAACTCACAACTAGGGAAAAAGAACAGTTGAAAAGGGAGAAACCTAAATGTACTAAGAAATTCTGAATTGGATTGAACGAAATTGAAATTGGAAGCTGAGAGTTATATATTTAGATTTAGTTAGAAAACAACAATTTTAGTTGTCCATACATGATTAGGTAGAATTCATAACTACAAAAATTTCCAACTCTTATAGAGAATCAAAATTTATATAGACAAACTTATAACATTTTTGTCATTGTTTTGAGAAATCTTGAATTACTTTTTTAATCCTTTGTACTCCAGGATGGATTTCTTTACTATAACCTGTTCTCCTCATCTTCCTGTTCCCATTATTCCCATGATTTTTTCTTTGTTTAATAGAAAACCTCACTAATTTTCCTTATATAGAAGTTGACCCCTATTTCTTCCTTCTAAACATCAATGATTGACCTACCTTTTATGTCTTACCATGTCACCACTTTCTCTACTTTCAAAAAGAGACACTAATTTAAAATAAAATGGTGAATGAAAATTTTCCTAAGAGTTGTAATTTCAAGCTTTGGGTAGATTATGGGAATAAAATCTCTCTTATGCAGTTTTGCCAATCATTAGCTCATTTTCTCTGCGATATTTCTCTGTCTTTGTCTCTCTCTCAGTACATCCTGTGTGTGGGTATCGTTACTATTTATCCTTTGAGTTTTTCAATTTGTTTTTGTTAACATCAGGGATATTTTTTAAACAACCTCAGCAAAATTAATAAATTCATGAAATTTAACAGTAACTCAGTACTTCATTCTAACTTATAGCCCCTACTCCAATTCGTTCAATTCTGCCAATAACGTCTGTGTAGGACTGTCTTCAGTACAGGATTTATCCAGGTCATGTAATGAATAAATTCTGCATGTATCTTTAGCCCTCTTTAATCTGGGATTGTTTCTCTGAATCTCTTTGACTTTCATGACATTGAGGTTTCCTGAAGCACACAGCCAGTTATTTTATAGACTGCCCCTCAGTTTAAAACTGTCTTATGTTTCCTCATGATTAGATTCAGGTTATGCATTTTGGGCTCACACACGTCTTAAGTGATGCTCTGTCCTTCTCAGGACATCACGATGGAGGCCTAGGATGTTCCTTTGTGACTTTATTGGCGATGTTAATTTTGACACTTGGTTAAAATGTCTGTTTTATCTACTTCATAATTACTACTTTTCCTTTTGTAATTAATAACTAATTTAAGGAGCGGTCCTATGAGAATGTAAATATTGTGTTTCTCATCAAATGTCCTCTTCCTACTGTTAAGCATGTATTAATGATTCTTGCTAGAATTGATTCATATTATATTGGCTGTAAAGGTAATTATCTAACTATATTCTTTCTCCTCTCAATATTAGTTGATACTATCCTGAAATGAATAACTTACCTTCTCCACTAGTTATTATTTTATATATATATATATAGACACCTGGATACATGCATTTATTTTCAATACAGACTCACAGATTCTTACTTTATTCAATAGGACTATTAATACCTTTACATATTTTGATGCTAAATTGCAGCAGTTTGTCTAGTTGGAACCCTGCCAAGCTGGATCTCCTAACCCTTTGACGTACACCCATCTTTATTTTTAAGCACTTCCTTTGCCCCACCAAATCACTTTAATTGTCATTTCTAAGAGGAGGATAGAAAAATGAGAACATGCATGTTATGATAAAAGAAAAAAATTTAAAGGGAAGGAGCAACTATAAAGAACACAAACCAGGAAACCAAAAATATAGATAATAGAGAAGCATGCAGAGTAGATGAGACTCATTGCACAGCGATCACCACTTTCCCGTTAGGCAGATGTAGACTGAAGTAGAGATCCACATGTATTCAATCTGAGTGAATATCTGAACATGTGACTTCTCACTTGAGATTTCAGTATTTTATTGGTAAACCCTACCCTTTTTCATTATTCTAATTCACTGGACTAATATATGTTGAATTCTATAAACCTGACAATATGCACCACACTAAAGAAACAGAGGAATGAGAAAGATCCCTTTTCATCAAGCATCTCTTAGTCTAATCATGATTCAAATATACAAGCAGAAAACTGGATTACCAAAAGCAAGATTTCCTTAAACACATTGTAAGATGTTATTATCATTATTTTGCATTAGGACAAACAGAGATATTATGAAATAGAATGTACAAACTTTAAAGTACCTGGCAAGCCATTCTTTGCTCATTAGGCATATATTGTTAGAAAAGTTTGAGAAGTACTACAAAATGAGGAGCAATTAATTGTTTTATTCAGGGAGGTCAGTTGATCAGCTTATCTATGTAACTTGGATTGAAGGGGTATAATAAAGGAGATGTGTAAATCAGTAAGGTCAGAAAGAACCTTTACCAAGTTCTGAAAAATAGGTGTAGAAGACTTGAATTATAGTAGTGCCTATAGAGATGAAATGCAGGAGTATAGATTTAAGAGAAATTTAGGAGATAAAATATATAAGACTTAGTAATTAATTAGATGTGGTAGACAGCAGAGATGGTAAAGTCAAGAGGGAAATTTTAGATTTCTACATTGGGTGACTGACTGAATAACAATGCTAGGCATTGGCATGTAATTACCAGATATTAGATTTAATGGATAATATATAATTGGTTCAGAGCTTATTGACTTTGAAGCACTGGGATGTGCATTCTGCTGGAAATGCCCAGTGTGAATTTCTTTTAGGATGTAAGAAAATTGAGAAAGGTTATAGAGTAAGTGAAACAAAGCATTTTAGGAATTCAAAAATAGAGAAGGGACAATAACTGAATGATGGTTTGAGGTCTAGAGATGACAAAGAGAAATGGGGTTGGGAGTGCAAGTAGAATGATTGTTTGAATAGCAGAAGAACAGATAAATCATTCTTAGAACTTGAAAGAAAAGCCAAATCCTAGTTTTATCACTTGTAAAAATTTAAGGTATTGTTTTTCACCATGTTTTATAGATTAGAATTCTCAAACTAAAATAAAAGAGGCATACTAATAATTGGCAAACATGGGAAACAAATCTTGGTATGCTAGATTCTCCCCTTTGCTTCTTTCACTGCATGCTGCGTATCTAAAAAGATTTGGCCTGGGGGGAAAATTAGTTTATACCCTTTGAGGAATTATGTTAAACTATTGTCGGAGCAAAAATTAATTTTTTCATCCACCCCTTCCCACTGACTTCCCCTACCACACACATACTTGTATACAACATACAATATTTTTTATTATAGATAAACATAATTGCATGTGACTACAAAAATGAAGTTACATTTATATTTATGCTCATATGATAATGTTTCTTAGCTCCCTAAATCAAGAAGGTAGCCACCTCAAAAGAAGTCCCTGAACGTACAGCTTTGGGTACTCCAATGTTAAAATGTTGAAGAGATTATTAAGTAGGAAACATTCAAGGAGATTGAGAACTAGAAGCTGACAAGAGGTAGAAAGACAAAGGAGGATGTTTCTTGTCTGGAAGCTGAGTGCAACAAAGAGGAATAGAGATCATCTGTGTTAATTGTATTGCTATGTCAAGTGAGATGAGAGCCAAGGTTGACCACATGATTTATCAAGGTCATGGTTGTTGATTCTGACAAGAGCAGTATGAAGTTCTAGACCCAAAACTGATTGGAATGAGTTTAAGGAAGCAAAGGAAGTAAAGATCTCAAGTATACACAATTTTTAGAGTTTCTTTACTATAAATAAAAGCATTGAAAATGTGAATGGTAGCTACAAGGGGATATGAACTCAAGAGAGATATTTGCTCATTAAAGTTTAAAAGTAGCAAAATATTAGCATGATTTTGTACAGATAGGAGAGATCCAATACAGACAGAAAGTAGTTATTACTGAAGCAGTGAGCTGGATTTAAAAGAGAAGATATGAGATAGAATGCACAGTAGATGGGTCTGTCTTAGACAAAAGCAGACAGTAAACCCATATTAATAAACTGAAGCACGGGAAGAAATGGGAAGGATGGTGGTAGGTTGCTTATGGATTTTATTTTTCTTATGTTTGTTTCTATTTTCTTAGTAAATGAGAAACAAGGTCATACTGTATGTGTAAAAACAGAGGAGGAAGTTGTAAAGGTTTCAGCAGAGACAACGGGAAATTTAATAATGTCCAGAAGTAGGGGTGAGTCAACCTTTGGGGAAGTGGGTGAGCATCAGGGATTCTGCTGATAACTCTGCATTACAGATGATTCAGTGGGAAAGCTTCACGAGTTATTGAGGGATAGGCCAAAAGACTCAAAAAAGAGTTTCTATTCTGCTGTCTAAGGGATTAAAATCTAGGGACTGAGAAATGCCCCAGCAATCCCAGGTTTCTCGTGGTGACTGACTTGACCAGGAATGAGAACATCATGGAGTGAGCCTTGATGGTGCCTAGGCCGTGAGTGATGGGGGACCTTAAAGCTCTGGTGTAGGGGCAGAGAGGTCCCCTCCTGGTGATGGGATGGGGAGGCTCGGCCAGCAGCTGAAGCACACAGCACTCCTTCTGAACTGCTGCCTGTGACAGTATTTGATCAAATCTGAGTTCAGTCTCTAGCAGATGATGTCAGATTCTTTGTTTGTTTGTTTTCTGTTTTCTCAAGTTGCACCCCTATGATTTCTTATATTCCCTTAAATATCTAAAGTATCTGTTGACGTTCTTACTCTCTTATACTAAGAGCCTTGTTCTTCATTCTCAGTTTGTATCATCTTCATATATCATTGAGACGTATATCATGGAAGTAGGTTCTTACTCTGTTTCCAGTGACAAAAGCACACTTAAAAGGATAAAATAAAAGATCAAATAGAGGAAATGTTTGTATGGTGGTAACTTTTTTTTTTAAGATTTTTATTGGGGAATTGGGGGATGGGAACAGACAAGTTGCTGTCCTTTTTGTTCCTCGGTCTATTTGTGGAGGACGTTGCTTCACTGGCCCCAAACTGGCACCATCATTGTGCTCTTCCCTGGCTAGGCAGATCAGTTGCCGGCTTCTGGATAGCCGCTCATGGTGACTGCTGGCCACTCATGCTGGCTGCTGGCTACACGCCGTAGCCCATGGCAACCCACTGCAGCAGGGGCTGCAGCCTATGCCGTCGCCAGCGACTCAAGGCAGCCCAGCTCCAGGTTGAGCTGTTGTTCAGCATCTTAGTTGCAGAGGGCAGTGTCACTGGCCCTCATATGTGGGATTCGAACCAGGGCCCTCTGGCATCCCAAGCCAGCTCTTAACCAACGCGCCACTTGGCCGGCCCTGTATGGTGGTAACATTTTACATGAAATAGATATATCACATTTTGTAAATCACAATGCCCATCTCTTGTAATAAATGAAAGGTGAGCAAAAGTGTTTTGTGCGATATAAAATGCTATGCAAATATGTTATATGCTATTATTAATATTAAGAACACATGGCACAGTAACATGATTAGGAGTTTAGGCTCTAAGTTGATACCTGTGTTAAAACCAGATCTATCATTTACTTGCTTTATAATCTTTAACAAACTATAACGTCTGTGAATCACAGAGTTCCCATCTATACAATGGGGACAATAAAAAAACACATGCTTCACAAAGCCACACATTCATTCTTTCAACAAATCTGTATTATGAGTCAAATACTAGTCTAGGTGCAAGTTAGAGTAACTGATAATTATAAAGCACCTAGAAAAAACATCTGATACCTAGTGAGAACTCAATAAATGTTAAACATTTATTTTTCCATTAATTTGTTAAGAGAGATTCTTTGAATATAGATGACACTCAAGGCACATCTATTGAAATTTAAAAACAATTATAGTTTAGGAATATGTCAAACAGAATTTTAAACTCTCCAAAGCAGTCTTCCAAATGATCATTATCTTCCCATTTTGTATTATGACGACAGAATAGATCCAGTTTCTATGAAAATCCCAAAAAATATACCTGCTATCCCTGAGATCTTTATCTTATGTGAGAAATCAATTTTAAATTATACACAAATATAGGACTTTTAATCAAACTTAAAAATATACTATTAATTCATAAACCATCATTCATTCATATGAAATACTTAAATATTAAAGAAAGTCAAAATCCTTTTTGACAGTGTCTGACCTTTATGCTTATCTATTCCTAAAATACATCTTGCCTATCAACCAAAGCTTTAATCACTTTCTCATTTCAGATATGAAAGAGAGATTCCATTAAATCAAGTAAAGGTCATCTTTCTTTGAAATATAGATTATTCACATGCACTCTTTAGAGAAGCAGAGATTGGTGAGCAAACCCAATAGAGGCACCTTTCTCCCCACTCTTCAAAGTAATAAGTAAGCAACCAAAAGGATTAAGAATGATTATGTTCAGCTCTCAGGAAGTGAGTTCCAAACCAGATATGAAATGCAATTCCACTACTCAAGAGTAGGGTCCACATGTTGAAAAGAGAAAGGACATAATTTGTTCCTCTAGATTTCTTCTGAAGCACTTATTAACTATATTCAGGTTTAAGCAGCAACAGAAGCAATACAAGACAAGTAGGACTGTGTAATTCATCTGAAATTTTTCCTACAGAAGCAAATTGTTGAATAGGAAACTTAATTTCCAAAGCAAATATGTACCATTTCTTTGCTATGAAGTCCCCATTTGTTTTACTGAGTAGCTTAGGAACTCCCTAGAGAAAATTTATTTCTAATGGAAATCTGAATCTTTTAATTCATGTGTGTTACTTTTAGAAAAAGAATAGTTTCAGTTCTGTTAAGGTATCAAAGGTGTTTGCTTTTCAATCCGCACTACTAATAGTGCTATTCATTTAATGGTTACCTTCAGATACTTTACAAACATGTAGACATTAACCATTAACACAAAAATGCTGGAAAAATTAATGTACTTTATAAAATATCTAGCAAAGCGATATGACCATTAAGAAAGAGACTACCCTCCCCGGAGTACTTACATCCCACCTTTTCATCAAGCCCTGAGAACTTTCAACCAAATTTTCCCTTCTTCGAGTGCTCACTGTATTTTCTGCTTTATCATGTAGCAGTCCTTTAAAATATATTTCCCTGTGCTTTTATTATTTTATAGAACTTGTTCAATATTTTTTTCTTTCCAGAAATAATAACTCTTTCTCCTGCCTTGCTTGATCAAGTGTAAGACCTAATTATCGTCCCTTACTGAAGATGGTATGGTGATGTTTCTTCCCTATGTTCTCCTCGAAAGTTTGCCAGATATACCACACTCTATAGCTGCACTCTCAAGTAGCCTTCCCAGTACTGAGCAAGCTTGGGGTACAGAATTCCTATTGGGGTGAGTCCCCCAGAACTCATATACACCAAAAGTCAGGAACTTAGAAGAATTTTGGTGGGTTCTTTCTTCAGAAGTGGGTGAAGTGATAGCAAAGCAGACACCAGATCAGCCATTTTGGGAAGCTATGCTGGGGCCTAGGAAAAGAGACTAAGAAAAGAGCCACCAATGTTGAGCTGACCCCAGGGTTTATGGGGTTTCAAGTTAAAGTTCAACCATGCATATGTTCATTGTTAACTTTATATAGTGCCGAAAAAAGTTTAAATACATAAAAATAGTTTGATTTGCAAAAGCACTTCCAGTTATGATAATTAAAAAAACCCAAAAAAAACCTTGTCTGGTATGCCTGATTGCCATATCATAAAATTAGACTTACATAACTCATTTCATATGTCAGATTTACTTATTAAATCTTAGTTATAGTCAAAGCTGAGCTTATCCTACTGCTCTTATAAAAAGACCATGAGCAAACAGCTTCAAGTGAATAGCCCATTATTGTTGTGCGACATTAGCTTCGTTTCAAAATATGAAGAACTGTCAAGAAGTGGTTTAGATGGGATGGTGGTGTCCCTATGTAAAACCATCTCCGTGTAAAATGACTGTATGTAAAACATAGTGTACTAGAATGACGGAGAAAAGAGCATCTTTCTGTTTCACAGGGCTCAACAATTTCAACCAAAGGAAACAATAATGCCTAGAAAAGAATACTATTAACTCATCTTTAAAAGTCCATTAAAATGTTGTCGACTTGGCTGTTTTATTATTTACTAGTTTTGTATGGTCCTTTTTGCATAATTCCATTATTATTGTAATGTGAATTAAGTATTTTGCTCTGAACTTTATATTTGAGCTATAAAATTGCAGAGTAGCCATAGAGGTATATTAAGAAATGGTAACAATTATCGAGCATTATTTTAAAAAAAAAACTAATTCAGTACTTAGTAAAAGTATCTCTGCAGAGAAAAATTCAACAGTTTTCACTTTTGTGATTATAATTAAAAATGGAAGAAACTCCAAGCAGTCTTTAAGATTTTATAAATATTTAATATGAGGAATGTAAATGTTTGCTATTGTATTATTTTCTGGCTGCAGATTTTCAATTTTTCAGCATCTATGATGCATAAGCAATATGCAAATAGTAAACAGAATTAAATTATAGTGAGAAAAATCTTTAACACACCATGGGGCCAGAGAAATTTACAGTGCTTAAAGTTCTCAATGGATGCTGATACTTTACTCTTAGTCAATCGCAGCAGGTAGGAGGAACAGCATTTTATCAGCCAAGTGGAAATGCTTATCTATTTTTATAAAGTGTGTCCATTATTCTCATTTCATATAATCAAAAGCAATATATTAACAGAAGTTACTTCAACACGCAGGAAATAGTATTCACTGCTGGTAAAATGCAGTCAGGAGAATGTCCATGTTTCACAATTCACTCACTCACCTTCAACATGAAGATTGTGAACAGTGCAAGCTACTGCCCGGTGGCTGAGAAGGAAGTGACTGCTTTTGTGTTGCTTACTCCTACCATGAACACATCATTGGAGTTGCTGCCACTTCCAGGTTTATTGCCACAGCCTTGTGATTTTGGCTTCCTACCTGCAATTATAGTGAAATAAAGGCCTAAGAGGCAATGGATCTTGCCTCCATCAGAATCACGTTTAGAATCTTTTCCCCACTCCATTTTCCTTACTGAGTCGAACAGCATGCCCCTAATCCCTTGAATCTAAATAGGCTACAAGGGATATAAATGCAAGAAAATATTTCTCTTCATTATAAGTCTTTAACTAGCTAATAGAATGTGTGGTATGCCAATACAAGGAATTACTACTTTTTATTATATATTCTTAACTAACTATACAATCAGAATGGACTGGGAATGCATTTGATGCTGTTTTAAGGCCCTTCTCCCATAGCAAGGGGTATAGAAGGGTCATCTAATAAGAAGGATAATCCCAATTACAAGAGGAGCATAGGATAATGACTCCTCAAACTGTGAAATGGCAAATGTGAATTTCATTGGACATACACACTAGGAATATGTCTGATCATGTAGTAATGTATCAAGCTGACGTGATCATTTAAACAGTTTAACACCCAATTCCCTTTCCTAAATTATCTGGCTACTTCAGGTGAAAGTAATTTTAGGCTAAATTGTAGTGATAGTTGACTTAATCTGACATGTCACTTCGTATGACCCCATAGATTAAAAGTTCACACAGCTGGTTCTCAGAACCCATTAATCTTACAAGGGTGATACAGCAGAGAAAGAAGTTTAAAATCAGTGCAAGTCACAAAGTCAGCAAATATCGTGGCCAAATCACTAAACATTATATATTTATTTAATTTTATGCATGATGCATGTAAGTCAGGTTCTTATTATTTATCATTTGTCCAGTAGTCCTAAAATGTTTGTGCTCTAAACAGTCACCACGGAAGTTACTGAATATTTTATCAATTCTCGGGCCCCATACTTAGAGATTCTGATTTAGTGCATCTAAGCAGAGATCTAGAAATTGGCTTTTTAAATAAGTACCTCGTGTTTCTGGCTAAAGCAGACCACACTTTTATGAATACTGATGATTAGTATATTAGTAAATGCTGAACCTATAATAGGTACCAAAATCATTATTTCATTAAACTGCAACATGGCTAAATGAGTGCAGTCATTGCTCAGAAGGTAGTTTACTGGGCGTCCTGCCTTGTTTCTCGTTTTTCCCGTTACTTAATGCATCCTGCGCAATTAAACGTCTTCCCAGTCCCCTCCTTCCTTTTCTCTAAATATTTATTATTATTTTTTAAAACAACAGAGAATAAAGTTCAAACTTTTTAGGCTTTCACATTCTGGGTACAGTGAAGTTTCCATCCTTATTCTCCACATTTTCACAACACATATTTTGTACACAAGCCAATTTGGGCAACTTCTGTTCCTTCTGATTCCACTTTCTGTATTCCACTGCATTTTTCTTGTATACCGTACTCTCTGCCTATGATCTTTTCCATGCCTGTGTTTTGAAATTCTTTCTCATTCACCAGGACCCAAGCCAAATGCCACTTTCTCTAGGATTTCACCTGTCTCAGTGCACTTCATAGCATGTAAGAAATTATACCCTTTGGCGTACTATTGAAGATTGTCACACAATACCTAGTAGCCTTTATTACAGAATAAGCCACTAGAGCTGTGCTGTGTAATATGTAGCCACCAGGTGGCTATTTAAATTGAAATTGATTACAATTAAGTAACATTAAAAATTCAGTTTCTCAATCACACTAGCCACATTTCAACTTGACAACACAAATATAGCACACTTCTATCATTGCAGAAAACTCTATTGAATTGTACTACACTAGAGGATTAAGACTCTTTGATGGGATGTTTGTCATATGGATTTTAATGCATTCCTTCATTAAAGTATAGTAACTAAATTGTTGTTAAGGAATAACGGTGGACCACATGCCCTCAAACTCCTGAAGGAGATTCTAAATAATCACAAAAACAATTATTTCCAACATACCATTATTGTTTAGTGTAGTAGATCTAACACTTTAGCATACATCAGAGTCAGCTGGAGGGCTTGTTCAAACAGAGTATTTTGCTCTACCCTCTCCCCCACTCCAGACTTTCTGATTCAGTAGGTCACAGCTGGAGATTGAGGATTTGCAGGATTTCTAACCATTTCCCAGGTAATTCTGATGCTGCTGGACTGGAGAAGACATTTTAAGAACACTTGGCTTAGTTCTTTGACAATTGACCATTATTTTGTTTGTGCTTTGTATTTTGTATTTTGTACCTGACAACTTTCATTTACATAAAGTATTTAATTAGGCAAAAGTCAATTCAATTCAATATGGATTTAAATAGTGCTTAATAGGTCCCAAATGTGCATTAGAAGTATCTGTATTAGTATCATGTTACTATCAATATCATATTCTCTATCAGCTGGAGAGATGACATGAAAATATATGAAAAAATAGTAACCTGAATATAGTATTCCAATTACAATATTGAAAACTTTTATACAAAATATTCTGTTTAATCTATACAATAATCCTGCCAATAAGGGTGGAATAGATTATCATTATTAATAGATGAAGAAAACTAGACTCAAGGCTTAAACAACATCATTGCATTACCATATGTTTGAGTTGGACAAACTTAGAGCAAAACCTACACCATGAATTTCCTTTCAAATAAATTTGAAAAAGTGAATCACATTTTATTGGAAAGATTCTACTAGTGACCTGGGCTTGAATTTTATTATTATTATTTTAAATTTTATAAATATTAAGTGACAACTTCTAAAACAGGAATATATACAGATTCAAAGCCCTTGAATAAAATATTAGAGCTATTGGAAGTCCAGGAAGTTTATGGACTTCCCTTTAGAGATAAAAGGGGAGTTGAGCAGTCAAGTAATGTCATTTAGGAAATAGGGCTAGCTGTTAGCTCCCTCTCTTTATATTTCGTCTTTTCTACAGGGTAGTCACATTCTTGAAGATTGGACATGCAACAAATGCTTGGAGTGTTTAATGAAAGCATTAAGCCATTGAAATATAGCATGATATCCTATTGTGTTCCTTTTGTCCCCAAGAGTGTCATAATTAAATTAATCTTGATGCCAAAACAAATGTAGCAAAATGGGTCAAAATCTTCATAAACCTTTAACAATCTGACAATAAATGAACAAATTGACTAATGTCTCTGTAGTGCTTGTAACATCTGGGACTAAAGGAGGGAAGGCGAGTTGAGAACAGCAAAACATGTTGTTCCTTAATTGCTCTGTGGACTTTTTCTATAGTGGATCATCCTCCCAATTCAATTTAAGTAAATCATTGAGCATATGGTTTGTACTAAATATAGAGCATCTGTGGTACTGACTGCCACGCACATTTGCCACGCAGGTGTCTGATTTTGGACTTGTCATATGGACAGATGGGATTTTTCTGTTTCTCTTTTTTACTGGTAGTGGGGTAAGGGAATTAACCCTAGCTACTGTGGGGGCAGCTCTGCTCACATGAATACATTCCCTCCATTGTAAATGGAGAGTTTGTGCTTATACTCTATTTTCTTATTCAAATTAAGTGATTAAAGTTATGCTAATAAAAATGTTTTAGCAGACATAAATAATTGCCCTTTCAAGACATAAGATAAAATTTTGTAATGTTATTTTCCTCTTTTAGAAACACTTTAATGTATTTATTTACATTAATTATTAATTTAAATATATGATACATGCTATTTATTATGAATAAGACATTTATTGAGAAGATTACAGATATTTCTATATGTAACCTTATTAACACTCCAATGATGCCAGTATAATACTTACCCCATTTTAGAGATAGGAGAATTGAGGAATAAGAATCTTGGCAAAATTAACACAATGATTTAGAGCTAAACCTAGGACTTGAGCCCAGGCTGTTTGGCTCCAGAATCCATTCTCTTAGATTGTGTGCTGTAATGCTTCTCTTGTTAGCAGAATTAGTTTATGGAGTTAAGACTGCTAGAGTTCTTTTTGAATTCCTTATCAATGCCATGATCAATGTCACATTCAGAAATATTTTGTTCGTTGTTGAACTAATATTTATAATACCAAATATGCTATTTTCCTTGCTGGTGGTGGTCATGATAGGCAGGGTTGAGTGAAGGTTAATAGCTACAAGGTGAAACTTTTAGAATAGGGAGCAGATTCTCACTTCTGAAAATAACTTTTACGTATGAAAGATCTGATGAGATAAAGAAAAGGAACAACAGTTGTATGTTAGTAAATCTATTCCCCTCTAAGTCATCCTAAGCAAAGGAAAGCTATGCCTCTAGAACTACAGAGCCCCAGGGCCTATACTGGAGCATGCTCAGTGCTATCTGTAGAAATTACTATAGATTCTGCTGCTTGTCCCATCCTTGTCATAATAGATTTTATTCCATTTTGTGTATTTGAATCAGTGGGTTCTGATGCACAGTCAAAAGTAGATGTGTCTTACTGGTGAATCTAAGGCAGTGGTTCTCAACCTGTGGGTCGCGACCACTTTGGGGGTTGAACGACCCTTTCACAGGCGTTGCCTAAGACCATCGGAAAACACATATTTTTGATGGTCTTAGGAACCAGAGACTGCTCCTCTATCTGTCTCCAGGCGGTCCTCCCACATGCAGATATGTCCATATATGCATACCCGGCATGATGACATCATCGCGCCAACCCCATCACATACACCCGTACAAATACAGGTGTATGTGACGGGGTTGGCGCCATAATATACTTATGCAGACCACTCACATATGTGTAGAGAGCAGCTACTGTGTAGAAAGCAGCTGCTGTGTAGAAAGCAGCAGTATTGGAGGTAAATCGACACTTAATGAATTATAAATATTTCACAATATATAATTACATATTGTTTTTGTGAATGCTTTAATTATGTTCAATTTGTAACAATGAAAATACATCCTGCATATCAGATATTTACGTTACGATTCATAACAGTAGCAAAATTAGTTATAGAGTGGCAACGAAAATAATTTTATGGTTGGGGGTCACCACAACATGAGGAACTGTATTAAGGGGCTGTGGCATTAGGAAGGTTGGGACCCACTGATCTAAGGCATACACCCATAATCTGGCCACAATGGCATTTGGAAAGGCAAGAAACGCCTGTGGGTGAAAGTGCTCTTGGCCTCTTACAGGAGGAGTATTCCTCAGATATTGGCAGAGAGATAAGCTGTACAATCCAAATGAGCAAGTCGATCCCCCAGCTGACCCTAACACACAGCCTGAAATAAGACCTATTGTCCACTATTTGTGGCAACAGAGCACATGAGAAGACCAGAGAACGCTGAGCCACTGCTTTATCGCTCACCCTGCTGGGCTGTGCGGGGTTTTATGACGACAAACAAAGCCTTCGGCAAGTCCACAGAGCTAGTGCTACAAAATATGACTGGCAGATAAAGTACATCTACTGCCAGAGTAAGTATTTGAATAAAAATAAAGTGTTGCCCCCATCAATGAGCAAAGGGGATTCAATGTAACAGCCTACCACCAAGGGACAGGCTTATGACTCTGGAACCCTGTGCCATTGTGGGGGCTCCGTATTGATCTTTGCAGTCGTACAGAACATTTACCAGTTGCCAAGTCAGCTTTAGGGAAGGAAAGCCTGTGCACCATCTGGCCACTTTTTTCTGGACTCCATTGATTAAATATTGAAGCTGAGACATAGAAACAAAAAAAAAATTGACTTATCCGCAGAGCAGAGCAAAGTTGTCTTTGTGATTAATGGCACCTCCCTCCACAGTGTTGGTCTCTTGAACATTTACATGGGCATAAATGTGCTCACACCTTGGGAGGTACATCCAAACAGACTGTTAGTTTCCTATAGTAGAGCAGCAGAGGGCAGACGGCTTCAACAACAAAAATGTATTGTCTCATACTCCTGGAGGCTAGGAGGTTGAGGGTTAGGTGTCGGCAAGGTTATTCCTTCTAAGGTTCCCTAAGGGAGAACCTGTTCCCTTCCTCTCCTTCAAGCTTTAGGTGGCCTGTTGGCATCCTTTGAAGTACTTGACCTGTATCTGCATCACGCCAGCCTCCACCTTCTCCCTGAATGGGAATATTTCAGTGTCCAAATTTCTTTTTTCTTATGAAGATACCAATCAGATTGGTGTGGAGCCCCCTCTAATGACCTCATCTTTTCTTGATCATTTGCAAGGATCCTATTTCCAAATGTAGTCTCATTCATACTTCAACATCTTTTGGGGGAGATCATTTCAATTCATAACATAGCTTGTCCCCAAAACTCTTTACTAGGAATGTCCTACTATTGCTACTTTCATGCCTCTGACTCTAGCCATATATCAGCCATTATTCAAGAAAGAAGTGGACAGCCTTAGAGAACTCCCCTGTTACTTCATTTGTGTGTGTCCATACCTCAAGCAGAGGGGACATCTTGATGTTCTACCATAAATTCTGCCCACTGAGGACATTTCTCTACTTAGCGGGGATATAATATGGTTGTAGAATTCTGCCTTGCTTGGGTGAAAGCATATCATACAGTAGCATCTGTAAGGCTTTATTTATTTTTATTTTTTTCCATCTTAGTCAACAAGTCACAGGGAATTCTTTGTGAATCTGTAGAATATAAGAAAGCTAACAGAATGGGAGAAGTAAACAGCCGTGATTACAAGCCATCTGCTTGGGCTAGTCCTCTGGGTCTTCAAAAACTGCTTGGGATCATCTTAGATACAGACTTCCACTTCCTAGGAAAAGTGCATTAAATGTATGGTTGTGTGGATCACATAGCCTTCAGGTCAGAATGGACAGCATGTGCCATACATGTACCTTTTGTTGATAGCCAAGTTTCATTATCTGCATAACTCCATTAGCAAGAACTGAAAGAAGAGAAAAGCCTTAGAAAACTCCTATGTGGCTTCATGGGAACCAATTCCCACAAACATTCTGGTGCTGTGGATAATTTTGCTGTCCAGGTTATAAACGCTAACTGGTGGAGTTGCTTGCACTAAAGTGTGTATAAGCCAGAGAGACTTTTTTATCCCTCTCAAAACTCAAAGGTTCACCAGTGGAATGGGTTGAAGCAACATGCTCTGTGATACAGATTGCTTCCTAGAACCAAAGAAGCATCGTGCTTCTTTCTTAGTGGTACATAGAACAAAGGGTGTCAAGTGTCTTTCTTATAGTTTATATTGTAATGTTTCAAGATCACTGAGCTCTCAGGAACTTTGCTGAAGAGCCTGGCATGTTCATGGGATTGATCTTCCATGGTTTATAAGAGTATGTTTAAACAAAATAAATCTTATTCCTTTATGAGAAATCTATAGCACATGGTGCAGAGCTTAAGTAGCCAGTGTCCAAGATCATGCCACAGAATAATCTATTGAAAACATCTGTCTTGTCACTGACTGGGGATGGACTGTGTCATTTACAAAGCTAGATATACTGATGGTGAGCGTGGCATGTTTTTGCAATAATAATTGCATCCTCATAACTGAATATGGCCGCTGATGCATTGAGCATACTCTCAAGGACAGGTGCTATATGGTTTCTTCAAATCTCTAGATGTGAATCAGTTAGAGACATATACAACGTTTAAGATGCCTGAGGATGTATGACTATATCTTCTGTGACAGAGGCTGGGAAAGTAAGTATTAGGCACTTTCTGCTTCTAATGAAAGACAAGACTTTCTTCTTCAGCAGGTTGCCCTCCATCCACAGAAAGGGGTAAAAATGCCAGGCCGCCAAATGTCAAATAGCTACCCAGGGCTACCCATAGCATTTAGTCACACACATTATTCACCCAGACAAAAACCCAATTATGTGCCCTAATCTTTCTCTTACCCAGCCCTCCAATGTCAGTTTGTCAGCACATACTGTTGACAAGAGATATCCAAAAGATATCTCTTGAATCTCTTTAGTTCTCTTTATTTTCATTGATCCCATCCAAGGTCAAGCTACTAACACTTTTTCCCTGGACTATGGCAGTTTTCTCCCATTCTCCTATTCATATTTTTTTGGTTTTTTTTCCTTGCTAGAGTAGCACTCATTCCATATAAAAGATAGATTGATCTTTAAATATATATATATACATATATATATATATATATATATATATGTATGTATATATATTCAAACCATGCCACTCCTCTACTTAAGAAATAAAACAAAAGCCAAATCTTTTACTACCTTTTTGTTCTCTCTAGAATAAATTCCTAACTTTTACCAAGGCCTGCAAAGTCCTTTATAATGTCAGTCCTGATTATACCTCCAAACTCCTTTTATACCAGTGCCCCATCCTTTACTTGACACTATCCACACTTCTACCGACTTCTACCTTTTCTCCAGACACACCCAACTGTTTCCATCTCAGTGTTTTAATACTGTATCTTCTCTGGCTGGAGCATTCTTCTCTCAGATTTTTATGTAACTGGCTGTTTTTTTCTCATTCATTTCTCAGGTCAGATGTGATCTCCTTAAAGGAGTTCTCTCTGATCCGTCTCTGTAAGGTTTCCTCACCCCAGTTGCCATTCATAGATACTCATAGCTAAGCTCCAGTGATCCCTACCTTCTACTATCCATGCCTTTGTGTGGTCTCCTCTGTCACTGAATCTGGACCGGCTCTGTGACTCACTTTGACCAATAGAATGTGACAGGGATGACCCTGCTCTGGGGCTATGCCTTAAGAGGCCTCAGCAACTTCCATTTTTGAACTTTTGGATGTAAAACATTTGCTTTCTTTGCTAGACAGACCTCATGGAGCTATCAGAGGCCATGTGGAGTAGGGAAGACTCTGAAACCAAATGGGATGAGAGAGAGGCCCAGTAGCCAGCTCATGTCACCCTTTCAGCTGTGTCTACCAAGGCGACAGTGCTATGAGTGACCCACCTTGGGCCTTCCCAACCTAGCAAAGCTCCCAGATGACTACAAGCCCAGCTAATGCCATGTCCATCAGAACTGCCCAGCTGAGCCCAGTGGAACAGCAGAACCATGAGAAATAATAACATGGTTGTTGTTTTAAGCCACTATGTTTTGCACTATTGTTTTCTGCAGCAGTAGATGATCAAACGCCAGTCTTTCTCATTTTTATTAGCATTTATCACTAGTTTAAATTAGTTTATTGATTTGTTTGTCTTATTTTGTCTCCTCCTTTTGTATTGATTTCATTCACTGCTATATCCCCAGTGCCTGTATATGTGTCCAGCATGGAGTGTAAACTCAATACATACTTGATAAATGAAGGAATAAAACTCTGTAAAGCATTTCAAATTTAGTAAATAATATAAATTTCAACTAATTATGTTTTTTTGTTTCATCTTAGACCACTTCACTCTACACTTGGTCTTCTCTAGGCATACAGAAATATTGGTGTGCTCTGAATTTTTTTATGTAATTTCACAGCTTTTGTAACTTTTCGTAAGCTCATGTTTCTGTTCAAAATGTTCCTCACCTGTGTACCTTGTCTGTAAAGTGGTCTTACCTTGAAACACAGGCAAGAAGCTGTTTCTGTTGTCGAATTTCTAAGTATATCATAAAAAGTTGGAAATCTCTCCTTTTTGCTCCAGACTATCCGTGGATACTTCTATCATAGCATTTAATAACTCATAGTTTAATGTTTCTTTACTGTATTGGTCAACTATTACAACACTAATGCCAGGAATGTATCACAACACAACTCAACAGCTTAAAACAGTAATTGTCATTCTCACTCATCGTCTCAAGATTGACCCAACTGGCAGTCAGACAGTCTAGGATTAGCGCGGGCTTGGCTCCAATCGGTGGTTTGGGTCCAGGTATATTCCATGGCCCTCTCGGTTTTTTTGGACAAGCCGGATTTAGAGTTGTGTACCACTCATTGTTGCAGCACATGAGGACACTTCAAGCCTCTACCTTTGTCACGTGTGCTGACATCACATTGACCAAAACATGCCACAAGGTCAAACCCAACGTCAAAGGAAAATCCATGTAGTGAAGGATATAGATAAGAGAAGGGGTGAAGAGTTGAGACTATTCATAAAATCTGCTGTATTAACACTTGTCTTTAATAGTGAACTCTAAGCTCCTTTCAGGGAGACTTCTGTTAAGGTTATATGGTGGAGTAACTGGTTCATGTAAAAGCACTCAATAAATATTGTTTTATTGAATAAATACATGAATAGCTGTATTCTGTATGGCTGAAGCTAGGTGGCCTTGACCTAACTGACATTTTTGCCTGCCGCTGTACACTCTTCCACACATGTTATGCCCAGATTTGAAATTATAGGTCAGCTTCTTTTATGAGACTTGGATATAAATGTTTTATAAAACATAAATGAACTAGAAATCCTCCATAAACCTCAGGAGTGGAGAATTCTAAGTATACCCTAGGTCCTATCTATCCTTGAAAACTCAGCTCAAAGTGGGACAAGAGAGTCATTGGCTTAGAAAGCTGAGATTTAATGTTGCTCCTTCTGTGATTATGTTCTGAATGGTTCTGGCACATTCCTGCCACTCGGTTGACTGACGTCCCCCACCATTAATCTCCCTTTCTTTTTTACCTTTCCTTTTGTGAATTCCCTTGCAACTTAAACCTGAAAGGATAAGAAGGACCTCACGATTCAGCTAGTGAAGGGCAAATAACAAATATTTAGGACCATAAATTTAAATCTGTAAATAAAAATGGATCGCACTATTAGGAAAAAAAAAAAAAAAGAAAGATCAAGCAAAAAAAAAAATTAAGGCCATAATATATATTTTAGGAAGTGTGTTATAGCTGTTGTATGCTAGAACTTACTCCTTGGAGGAGTTTCCCAGATGAGCCTTATACTACAAACTTACTATGTAAGCTATTATAAGCCTCTGCTACAATTCTTATGACATTATTGCAGTCATTCATTACATATCTGACATTGGACCATCAGTAACTAAAAGACATTGAGCAACTTTCAGTCATCTTTGAGAGTTCAGTGCCCTGTAGTTTCCTGCAATACAAAATATACTCAGTCTTATGGGAAATATTAGACTAGTGGCAAATGAGAAACCAAAGGAAAAAAGTGGTAAATCCAACAAAGTACACTCCAATATACACTCATTGGAACTCTCCACAGATGAAAAGAATTTAGGGGGAAACCATACATTGTGAATAAATATCTTTAGTGATACATCCAGTTAAATCATGTTGAAATTATGGTTTACAAAAGGATAGAAGACAAAGAATGCCAGCTTTGAGCTGCTTCTCCTTTAAAAATAAAGCACTTTTTTTTTCTTAGAATAATGAGCTAGAAGTTTATATGATTTTCTGATTTTATTTTTAGATGCTGTCTTCCTCAGGCCAATTATCATCTAGAACAGTTTAAATACCAAACACATTCCAACCTAATCAGAGAGAGACACACATTGAACTCCAAAATAATAAACACAATTCAAGATGAATTGAAATGTACAAGTACAGAACCACTTTGTAAAAGACCTTGCAATATAATAACCTATTAACCTCCTGCTTATATTTCACAGAAGCAATTAATAAAGTCAACAGAGGACTGAGAGAGATCTTTACAACAGAATGTAAATCAAATATTGTCATGATATATAATTTGATAATATTCCTTAATAAGAATCATCTTTGTATATTTATAAGAACCTGTATTTTTTAATTTTTGATAATTTTCACTGGTTTAAAGCATGCTATTGTAAATGCCTTAATATAAATGCTTCTATGTAATCATAACTATTCATATCTTAATGCTTGATACATGCACCTAAACGAAGATTAATCTTTAAGATTGTGTATGAATTGCTGGTTTGTTCCTGCACCATAATGTTTATGGCATACCAGGAACATATTTTATTTGTTTGCTTTTTAGTTACTCAATGAAAGGAAGGATGTACAGGCACAGAGTTCATGTACAGTAAATGCAACTTGTGTAAAACTAGAAGTGGTCTGATACAAGGATGGACACATTCAGGGGTGGTGTTAGGAAAAAAGATGGCAAATCATGTGCTAGAACTTTCTTGCATTACAATTTAAGCAAAGAGAATGGGAAGTCAACTCTGGAAAATAAGGATGCTTTGAGCAAAGCAGAGGACATGGAAAAACGCAAACTGACAAAGAGACAGAGATCTGTGCTCCCGCTGCCTATGTGGTGTCCCAAAGCCCTCCCTCCATGTTTTTCATCCTGCCCCATCATCACTATCACCTAATCTCACCTCATCTCACCTTACTGCCCCTCACCTTCCTCCTTCTATAGGTATTCTCTCCTGACCATCCCTACCACCTGTTCTGTCCCCACAGTGTTGTTGCACTTTGGTTCTGTGAGGAGGGAATCTTTGCTTACAATAGTAATAAAGGGTTGGATAAATAAATGGATAAATAAATAAAACATGTAGCTCACTATTCAATATACATTTTTGATTGCTTCATTTGTATCTAAGCTTAATCTTTTGCATATAAATAATATATGTGAAATTACTAAGTGAGGGTTTCTTAACTCCATGCAATAAATCACAACCCAATTTATTTTCATGTAAATCAGATGTTAAAGCCCAATAGAATATTAAAGGAAAATTCAAAAAGCAGTAACCTCCTTCAAGAACTGCCTTTCCATCCTTCTCATCTGTAAACCAGTTGTCATATACACAAATAAACTCTCATATTATAATAATTTTTAACAAAGTATAAACAGAATGACCTTAATAAATTTTTTATGTCTCTCTGCAAAGTTTCATCTAAATGCTGCCAGGTAGAATATTTTGATGATAGGACATTGAAAAATGTCTCCTCTTGATAAATTGAATATTGAAAATTTGAAGGCGCCTAAGAGAGGAAAAAACAGAGAAATTGAAAAGTCTTTAAAAAACTGTTAAGGTCAGCATATGTTTATTCTTCTCCTTTTCCAAACTAAGTTTTATGGTATCAATTAAAATGTAACTTATTAATCTGTTAATGTCACTCTTAGTTTTGTATCTTCTTCCTTCCTTCCCTCCCTCTTTCTCTCCCTCCTTCTCTCCCTCTCCTTCTCCCTCTCCATCCCTCATCCTCTCTCTTCCTTTTCCTTAACAATTTAGTCATTTAAAATAATTCTTTCAGGGACAAGAAGTGTCAGTAATATAGAGAAGTAAAGATAGAGGATCAACTCAATCCTGAACCTTGTGTGGGTCTAACTCAGTGTACACAAGGCCAAACACCCAGAAGCAGTGTGAAAAAAAGACAATCAATAGTCCATATACAGCACTTAAATATCTGGGAATTTTATGCTATTTCAAGGCAAAAGAGGTTCTGATCTCATTTATCCATAACTCTTGTTTCCAGGATAATACACATTTAATGCTTATTTAAAGATGAAAATGAGAAGTGAAATTAATTGCTTTCATATTATAAAATAATTTTGGTCATTGAATAAAATGTATTATAAATAATCAGAGAGATTACAAAGTCAGTTTTTAAAAGGGTATTTATATTTAAATAAACTACACTGTTTTATTCACATATATGGAAATATAAATCATTAAATAAGTATTATGATTATAATTAATAGCAATTTTTGTCTTGTTTTATTGTTAGCTTTAGGCATTTTTTTTTAGCAGAAAATACAGTGGAATTAAAATGTTAGTCAAATAATGAAAATGAATTAGGTCCAATATAATTTTTAAATGAATGGACTTACTATCATATATTATGAAACATATTAAAATATTATTATAATAAGTAGATCATGCATTTGCTAGAAAGCAGTTGAAAGGGAAGGAAAGCAGAGTAATCACAATTTGAAAATCAGGTTATCCTCAATTATTCCTTAGTGAAAACCAGTGATCCCCTACCCCCACTTGCCAAACCCACACAGTCTTCCACTGTAACAGGAAATATATCACACTCTTCAAAGTATGTAATTTATGCCAGTGTGCTAAGAATGAAAAACACATGAAAGACATATGGGGAGACATATGCTAAATCCTGTAGACACCTGCACTAGCACAACCATGGGGCCCAACTTGATTTCATGAAATATCGCACATTTAGTTTTGCCAAATAGGATAATAACAAAGAAATATTGGGAGAGGAAAAGAAAACTAAGGCTCTTTTTCAATCTGAAGCAAATGTTTAAAAAATAAACACCAAAAAAACCCAACAAACAAGAAATGCTCTCCTAA
This sequence comes from Hipposideros armiger, assembly GCF_001890085.2. NCBI lineage: Eukaryota > Metazoa > Chordata > Mammalia > Chiroptera > Hipposideridae > Hipposideros > Hipposideros armiger. Next base: position 1,250,154 of record NW_017731835.1, on the reverse strand, counting down.
TTTTGTGATGGATGTATGTGAAATCTCAGTAACACAGTTAACCAACCACTTTATTCCCACTATTCAAAGATCATATATGCAAAATACCTCTGATCACAGCCTCAAAGCACACACTATGAATTAATCTTTTTTTTATTTGAAAAAAAAAAGTATATTGTGTAGGTTATTGATAGGAAAGCACTAATTGTAGGAGCCCCAGATCAGACAAGTATATAGGAAAATCAACTCTTAGTTCACTCACTCATAATCTGTATTGTCTCTATTGTTTCAAGCTTTGATTATTTTAAGAGAACAATTATGTTGCCTTCTCACACAGACTTAAAAATAAACTTAATTCATTAACCGCACTTGTCTTCAGTGTAAAGAATACTTATAGTACAAAAATGGGATACTTTGGTTTTATATTGTGTATCAATTCCCTCATTCTCTTTTTTAGGAGCTAAGAGTACAAAAACAGAAAATACACGTATTAAGCAATATATTAAAATAGATACCTTACTAATCACCTTGTAAGAGATACCCTGTTACTTGCCTTATACTAATTACCCAAATATACCCCATTTCTGATTATTTTACATGCAAGAAGTAAAGGAAAAGCCCAAAGAAGTGATGAGAGAATATGATAAATTATATTTGTAGGATTATATGGGAATCAACATTGCTTTAGAAATTCATACATTGACTTTTATTAATAGATTTATGAATATATGTATTACGAAGTGATATAGTAGCCAGAAAAAGAAAAAAGGTAAGCAAATGGAGAACATGGAGATAAATGGTCAGATACGTAAAAGGCAATTCAACTCAAATATTAAAGCAAAGGGAAAAAGAAATGCCAACAGTATGAAATGAATGGTTCAAGAAAATGCGGTATATAAATACAGTGGAATATTATTCAGTCTTAAAAAATGAAGGAAATTATGCAATATCTGACAACATTGATGAACCTTGAAGACATTATGTTAAGAGAAATAGGCTAGTAACAGAAGGATGAATATTGTATGATTCCATTTATATAAGGTATCTAAAATAGAACTCGAAGAAGCAGAGGAAAATTGTGGTTGCCAGAGACTGGAGGGAGGGGGAGATGGAAAGTTGATATTCGATGGGTATAACGTTTCAGTTATGTAAAATGAACAATTGCCAGATACCTGCTTTACAGCATTATGTCTACAGTTAACAATGCATTGTGCACTTAATAATTTAAGAAGGTAGATCTCATTCTAAATGTCCTTGCTACAATAAAGAAAAATAATAATGAATAAAGGTCCTTGGGAAGTACCCATAGACTGAACAGTTAGTGCATGGCACAAACTGAGAGTAGAAAACAAGTTCCACAGGGAAAGTAAGGGACACCTGTCATAACCCTAATATTTGGTTAAAAAGGCAAAGCACAAAACAAATACACAGTATGGCTCCGATTATATGTTTAATTTTGCCAAAATTAAAATATAATAGGTATGCATTTACAGGTGGTAAAACTGTATGGGAGAGCTAGAAAATATTTATTATGAAACTTAAGAGAGTGGGAGGCTACATAGGGGAGTGGAAGAGGATTGTCTTTGGAGAGGAGTTTATGGGGCCTCCGAAGTTCTGCTTGTGTCCTTCCCTTGACCTGAGTGATAATCACATGGTCGTCTCCATTATAATTATTTTTAAATTCCATGTATACACACAAGCGCATGCACACCCACACATACTTTCTTGTATGCACATGTCCCATGATAAAAAAAACAGAATAAAAGGAAAAGGTGGTGTGAAGTTAATGCCCATACCCCAATCACTTACTTCATGAATTATGCAAATTCTCTTTTCAGTTCTGAAAATACCATATTCCCCCATGTATAAGATGCACGCTTTTTCGAAAAATTTGGGTCTAAAAACTGAGTGCGTCTTATACAGCGGTTCTAGGTGTTTTTACTTGCATTTCCCGCAAGTGATTAGGAGCTGTATGAATTTTATGATGAATAAAACCTGAGTTCAAAACTTTATGTAATACATTTTTTTCAAATTTCGGGGCCCTAAATTAAGGTGCTTCTTATACATGGGAGCGTCTTATACATGGGGAAATATGGTAGATATCTGGCATATCCAACAATTATCAGTTCAAATTACTTTTTTCTGAGTTTTATTGAGGTACAATTGACAAATAAAATTGTATATATTTAAAGTATATGAGTTGATAATTTGATATATTTACTATATTAAATTGAAGATAATCACCTCACATCAGTACCTTTTATGCATGTGTGTATGGGGAGGATGTTTAAGGTATGCGATCTCAATGAAATTCTAGGTAGACAACCCAGCATCATTAGCTATAGCCACTATGAGGCACACTAGCTTTTCAGGACTTATGCATCTTATAGTTGCAATTTTGCACCGCTTGACCAACATTTACTCATTTTCCTCCTCATGCCCTCAAGCTGCAATCCCAGGGAACCTCCATTTCTCCATTTCTACTCTGTTTTTATGAGTTAGACCTTTTTTTTTTTTTTACATTCCACAATAAGTGATTATGGTATCTATCTTTCTCTGTCTGGCTTATTTCTCTTAACACGATGCCTTCCAGGTCCATTCATATTATAAATGGCAGGATTTCCTTCATTTTATGTTTATGGCTTAATACACACACACACACAAACACACACACACACATTCAGAGGTGAGATTGCTGGATCTATTTTTTAATGTTTTGAAGAACTGTTTTTCATAATGGCTATATCAATTTATATTCCCACCAACAATGTGCGAGGGTTGCTTTTTTCCACATCCTTGCCAACATTTGTTATTTCGTTACCTTTTCATAGTACCCATCCTCAGAGGTGTGAGGTGATATTTCACTGTGGTTTTTACTTGCATTTCTCTGATGATTAGTGATGTTGAACATCTTTTCATATACCTGTTGGCCATCTGTAAGTTTTTGGAAAAATGTTTATTTGGGTCCTTTGCTTTTTTTGTTTTTTAAATCAGGTTATTTGGTTCTTTTTTTTTTTTTTGTAGAGGGCAGTGTCACTGGCCCTCACATGTGGGATCCGAACCGGGGCCCTCTGGTGTCCCAAGCCAGCTCTTAACCAACGTGCCACTCGGCTGGCCCAATTTGGTTCTTTTTTGTTATTGAGTTGTATGAATTCCTTGTATATTTTAAATATTAACATCTTATCAGACACACAATTTGCAAATACTTCCTCACATTCCACAAGTTATATTTTCATTGAGTTTATTGCTTCCTTTGCTGTGCAGAAGATTTTTAGTTTGATGTAGTCCCACTGGTTTGATTTTGCTTTTGATGTAATATTCAAAAAATCATTGCCAACACCAATGCCAAGGAGCTTTTTTCCTGTGTTTTCTTCTAGGAATTTTAGAGATTCAGGTCTAACATTTAAGACTTTAATCCATTTTGTGTTACTTTATGTGAGTGGTGTAATATAGGGGTCCAGTTTCATTCTTTTACATGTGGCTATCCAGTTTTCCAACTGGATATTAAAGATATTATTATTAAAGAGATTATCATTTCCCCATTATGTGTTCTTAGCATGTTTGTCAGAGCTTAGTTGACCACAAAAGCATGGATTTATTTCTGGACTTTTATCTTTTCCATTGGTCTATGTGTCTATTTTTATGCCACTACCTTTTATTATTATTATTATTATTATTATTATTATTATTATTATTATTTTGTAATATAGTTTGAAATCAGAAAGTGTGACGCCACCAGTTTTGTTCTTTCTTAGCATTGCTTTGGCTCTTCAGGGTTGTTTGTCATTCCATGCAAATTTTAGGATTTTTTTCCTAATTTTAAGAAAAGTGCCATTGAAATTTTGATAGGGACTACATTGAATCTGTAGATTATTTTGGGTAGTATGAACAACTTAACAATATTCTTCTGATCTGTGAACTAGGGATATCTTTCCATCTACTTGTGTCTTCTTCACTTTCTTTTATCAGTGGCATAATGTGTAATGTACAGATCTTTCATCTCCTTGGGTAAATTTATTCCTAAGTATTTTATTGTCTTTGGCGCTATTGTAATTATCAGTTTCTCTCAAAGAGCTAATTGTTCATGTAAAGAAACACAACTGATTTTTGTCTGTTGATTTTGTGTTCTGCAACTTTACTGATATTATTGGTTCTAACAGTTTTTGGGTGGAGTCTTTAGGGTTTTCTACATATATGATCATGTCATCTGAAAACAGACAGTTTTACTCAAATTTATTTTTCATGGTTATTGATGAATATATTTAGCAGAAAATATTGCTCTAACCATCAAATTAAAGCTATTATATGAAAACAAAACACTTGCAACACTACCCAAATCCTCAGCTTCTTAATTCTTTTCCTAGCCATAACCTTGGGCATTGTATTAGGGTTCTACAGAGAAATAGAACCAATAAGAGAAGATAGATAGATAGATGATAGATAGATAGATAGATAGATAGATAGATAGATAGATAGATAGATGATAGATAGATAAAGTACATGTACTATAGGAATCGGCTCACACGGTTGTTGAGGTTGAGAAGCCCCACAGATTGTCTTATGCAGGCTGGAGGCTCAGGAAAGCCAGGGGTATATAAGTCAGGCTGAGTCCAATGGCCTGAGTATGAGGGGAGCTGAAGGTGTAAATCCCAGTCCAAGGTTAAAGGCCAGAAAACCAGGGGGCTGCTGATGTAAATCTCAGAATCCAAAGGATTGAGAACCAGGAGCTCAGATGATGTCCAAGGTGAGGGGAGGAGAAGATGGACTTCCCAGATCAAGAAGAGAGAAAGAATATACCCCTCCTTCACCTTTTTGCTTCACTCAGGCCGCTAACAGATTGGGTGTTGCCTACCCAGGATTGGTGAGGGTGGATCTTTCACTTAGTCTGCTGAATCCAATGCTACTTTCTGCCAGAAACACCCTCACAGACACACCCAGAAATAATGTTTTATCTGCTTTCAAGGCATGCCTTAGGTCAGTTAAGTAGACACGTAAAATTATCCATTACAGGCATCTGGCTATTAAGGCTTATTGTAAAGCCCCTCTCCTATGGCACCTCTTACAGTGCTTCTCAATGTCTTACTTATTATTTTGGACATGTCTTCTGCTATGTGACATGTGAATCATGTAGCTTTCTTGGGTGTGTTCTTGGTTCTATAGTCAGCTTATTAAATTAGTCTAACTCACTTATATAGCCCTTGTGAAGGAGAGGTATAAAATGTAATTATTTTCTTCCTCTAAGATATCTTTTTTTTTCTATTTTGCACCTTTTACATTCCAAAAAGAAAGCACTGCTTTTAGTTGTAGAGTCACATACTCTCTGCCTACATTCTCCTTGGAGTCTTTGTATCACATCATCTATCTATTTTATATTGTTAGTACCCATGCCCATGTTAGCATACTGACTGGAATCATCAATTCACTGATATTTTCCTATTTAGAGGTGCATTAATTACATCCAGCAAAAAATGTTTAAAAGAATTCTTCATAAAACCTGATACCCAAAGAATAATTTATCGACTAAACTTTTTAAATTTAGCAACCTGGATTAATTTACTGAAATTCCTCCTATTGTAGTATCTAGAATGATTCACTATGTGGAAAATCCATGCAGGGTAAAAATCCAAACTTAGTTATAGTACTAAAGTAAAGTTTATATTATAAGGCTTGCTCTCACAGAATTTCTACAGAAGTTTGAAGAAAACATTGCGGTTATGAATAGAATGTTTTTTAAAATTTCATATTTGCGTAAGTTGCCAAGAACTCAGACCATTTCCTATAAAAATCATGTCACATAGAGTTGCTTAAGTTCTCAGCTGTCTAACATAAATTATGTTATCTACCATGTAATTTTCATATGAGTCATAAACCATAAGTCTTTCTGAATCTGATTTCTTTCCTTTCTAAGTTTCCTAAGTCTCAAGAGAGTAAATAATTAAGTAGATAATTAAATCTGTATATCTATACCCATAAGTAGATAATTAAATCTGTGTATCTATACTCAGAGTGGGTTAGTTACTTTGGTAGATAAGAAAAAGCTTCAAGCAGCAACATGTTCTGGTCAGATGTCCCCAAAAGCCAATTTTGATGGAAAGTGGCATTTGTGGCAGTAGTTCATTCTGTAAACATCAGTTGATAATCAGATGAATGATTTCATTTTAAATCAAATGTTTGTAAGTTAAGAATTGTGGATAATCAACATGAGATAGGAAATATCAGTGGAACATTTTGACAAACAGTAAGATTTTCTATCCTTGTAATTTTATTTTCATGAAATTGTCTTGACACACTGCTTGTTCTCTACAATAAACTATACTCGGTAATGAAATCATTGTATTTCAATGAGGTAAGAATATTTCTATCTTTTCAAAATTAAATCAACTTTTGTCATCAAATATGCACAAAGACTCTGGTTCTTATGAAATTTGGAAAGTTGTAATTGATTTTAGAACTTCTAACACATCTAAATCCTATCAAATGCAGAACCGTTTTTGTTTTGTTTTGCTTTTCCCACAACATTTTTTCATCCACCCAATCTAGTGATCTTTAATGGGCAAGAAGTACAATGATAACATCACAGAAGAGAAAAGGTACTCATGACCATGAAGAAGAGTGATGTGAAAGGTCTATTTGATGTTAAGACCCTTAGACAAGTAATCCATAGAAGCTAGTGAAATCATTGATTCCATCAATAATAATCAAATTAGAATTCTAGAAGACAATTAAATTCTTTCCAACAGAGGTGTCCCCCTTATAATGTTCTCAGTGGATACCCTATTTTGTTTACCTCTTCATCTGTTTGTCTTTGTAATTTGAGGAATTAGCACAGGCCTAATATTTCATCATGTCCAAAGAAAGAAAGGGCCAGAATCCCCAAATAATTGAAACTTACTATTTCACATCCATGACCACAATTCTGCATTTCTTTATTGATGACAAAGTTCTGTGTCTAAACTGTTATCTGGTACCCTTGCCTCTTGAATTCATTTGGATCACAGATAAAAGATAATGACTCTTTTGAAACATTTAGACTACCCCTTATACTTCCAGAAGACAGTTACTTACTCCTTGCCTTTCTTCTGAAGACTCATATGGTCTTGTCACACTAGATTTTAGTATAGTGGCTATACAAGGAAGAAAAGAAGTGAGTACAATATAATGCAAGTTTCCCCTCAGCACACAAGGCGATGAAATTCTAAAGCATCGCTCTGTGTACCTCCTGTGGGCCTCATGTTGGTACAGCTTACCCTTCTAAAATTTGGGAACCTGCAGTGAGAGCAGAAAACACTCTCATCCACTACATCAGTTGCATCAGGAAGAGCAAATGGCATCTGCTAGGGCAGTTAATTAAAGAAAATAAACTTCTTACGCTTCTCTCTGTTTATAATCTCTGTAACTTTTATTTGTTCCACACGATGCTCTATTTCTTACTACAGTAACTGACTTGTGTTTCCATGAAGGCTTTTTCTTTTTGATCAGTAGTTTTCCTACCACAAGTTGCAGTGTGAGTAACTTGTTAGTTAGTAGGGAAAAGAAAAATTTCTCAAAGTTCAAGTATATAACTCTTAACATGTAGTTTTGGGAAAAAATAAGGAGAACAGTAAAGATCATTCATAAAGCATCTTTTTTTTTTTACTTTAAGAATCTTATTTGTTAAATGTTGTTTCTATATCTCAATACTAGTGCAGTCAATTGATGTTAGCAGGAGAGAATGCTGTTTTAAAAAAAAAGGGTGTTTTTGAAATAAAACAACTTTATAATCATGAGATCTGGTAGATATTGATTAATGTCTCTGAACCTCAGTTTTCTATATCTATTTCAAAGGATTGCTCTGAGAATTAAATTAAATAAGGTTTGGTTTATTAGCCTCTTCCAGGGTATGGGATATAATAGAAACTCATTAAATTAAAATTATTTTTTATTTATTTATGGACACATATGCTACTTTACAAAAATTTCATTGATTATTAAGCAAATATTTGTTGCAACATAACCATGAGGCAAGCACTTCTATGGGCACTGGGGATATAAAAGTAAAAATGACCAAAAAAGCTTCCTACCTCAAGAAATGTACTATATCAAATGATTATGTCTGGTACGACACTAGACTAGACCACCTCTTTAAATTTGTTAATAAGAAGAACAAAGAGAACTAAAACTTGTGGCAAAAATATATGAAGCCTTTACTACAATTGGCAGCTCAAAGCTTCATTTTAGTCTTTTAATCAAGGGAACAGCAATTAAGAAGTAATATGATTACATTCTTATTCTGGAATTTGTCAAGAAAGAGGAAGAAAGAAACTAAGCTATACTCATTAATCATGGATTTGCTCTCTCTCATGAACAAGATAAGGACAGGTGAGGCTTCTAAGAAAGTATCTTATATTTCATCACTATCGTAAGTAAATAAGTTGTCTCTGTATCTATTGTTGCCAGTATTTATTATTTCTCAAGGGATCCAGTGATCAAGATTTTTATGTGTAAACCTTTTTTTTTAATTTATTGATAAGACAATAACTTTTTGAAAGGTTTTGTAGGCCAGACAAATCTATCAGTTTGGAACCTAGTGTATTTGTCTATTCTAAAGCAATCGTGGGTAATATTGGTACAATGTTCTCAAAAGCAAGTGTAAGGAAGTAAAGCAACAGTTTTAACGAAGCTGTATCTTGTAGCTTCCATTGATTAAGTCTGCAACGGAGAAAATAAAAGTGATTCTTCAAGGACAAATTCACAACATACTGAACCAAATACATTGGATTCTGACCAAGTAGGTTCCTTCATGAGAATCTAGCCTTTCTAGTGTTAAAGTTATACTGGACAGTCTTCAATTGATCCTTAATTTTAACATCACTTCTCTAACCCACACTGTAAATAACAGTTGAAAACAGAATTTTGAATCCATGACTCTTTTATTTTTATTGTTAAATGAATATCAATGCTGTCACTGTTTCCTATATCTAGAAAAAATAATGAAAACATTGAGAAGGTGATGCCATGCTTTGTAAATAAGATCATGTCATTTAACTTTTAGAAATCTAGGCAGTTTTGTTGCTTAACTAATTCATAGCTCTCAAAGCCTTTTCTTCACTGTATAACTAATCATATTTTTCTTTATTTCTTGACTGCTAAAATTTGCAGAACTCACATATATCAATTGATTTTTATATCTACATTACATTTTTTGGCTAAAGAAGTGCAATATTTATCTTTATTTTTCTTTATAATCTTTACTTTTACAGTATTTTCAGTAAGTTGCCTCAAAAAGGTGTAGAATAAGTTGGGTATTATTAAAATAGTAATTATGCTTCTGTGTTATTTGACTTTATATGCTCTCAACCAGGAAAAAAAAAAGAGGAGAAAAAAGACTACGTTTCTATGACGACATTTATTAGCAACTTCGATAACAGAACACTTAACATTACCGTGACTGTCTTATTGTCAAACGAGTGTTAGCACTGACCTTTTATAAGAAGTCTCTAAAGATTAACTAATATACAATTATTAAAATTTTGAAAATATAACTGACAATATGAGCACTACTAAAGGAAATTTAAAAGGGTTAGTTTCACTGAAACTTTCTGTTAAATACTGGAATGAACAAATGAATTTTAAAAACGTTCTGTGGTCAACTGTACCAGTAATTTTCAAAATATTAGGGTTTCACATAACAAAAATGTTCCCATTTAGAGATTCCTGTGAAAAGTATCTCTGTTTGGTTTTAGTACCAAAACAAAGTATCAGAAAAAATGAAAGAAAATGTATTCATTGAAATGTAAGAAGTCATTCTAATTTTTGCAGCTTAAAACAACAAACGTTTATTATCTAACAGCTTCTGAGCGTCAGCAGTGACTTTGCTAGGTGGTCCTGCTTTACGGTTTCTCCTGAGATTGAAGTCAAGGCATTGCAAGACATTGGCCAGGGGTGCAGGACTAGATTAAGCCTTTCAAGATGGCTTCTTTCTATGAGCCTCTCCACGGAGTTGCTTCAAGGCCTTCACAGCATGGCAGCTGGCTGAGCTCAGAGTGAATAGTGAGACATGTGGAAACAGATCAGAAAAACACAAAGACAGAGAGAGGTGACAATTCTGTGGGTCACAGGAAGCAACCCTGAAATAGTACAGGAGGGAATACTCAAGGGCATAAATAACAGAAGGTCAGGGTCCCTGGGAAGCATCTGGGAGGCTGGCAGGGAAGAAAATGGACTTCTGTTTTTCCTCCATGTATCTTTCTGAATGAAGCTTCACAATCTATAGACTCAGAAAGATTTTTAAAAATCCAAATGACCTAGTTCTTATTGAACATAAAGTTATAGACTCAACCAGTCCCTAGAACAAAATTTGGAACACAATAGATAGGCAATAAATAGCTTTGAATCAATTCATGTGATTTATTTATATTACTTTCAAAATTGTACATGACTATTCATACATAATGGATATGCAGCAATACTGAATTATTTTCTAATGATTTTTTATCACTGATCAGTGATATGGTTATTTCAGGGTTTGAAATATTTTACTAAAATGCAAAAGCAGTTCTGCCTTGTGTTATAACCTCTAAAAATAATATTTTCAAGAACAATATAATGTATATTTACACTTATATATCCATTTTCCAATTTATTTCTCTGGTATTTTCTGCTATCTGTCATTTGACTTTGAATTTATTTCAAAGTATATACAAGTTATTGCACAGTTTTAGTTTTGCCTAAAATGTATTTATTTCACTCTTACTCTTGAATGAAGTATTAGTCAGTTATAGAATTCTAGGTTAAAATGTATTTCTTCCTAGCTCCTTGATGATATCCTAATTTTTATAGACACTTTTTTTCTGACAAGTCTGCTGTCATGTTTTTTAAAAATGTTATAAGTAGTTTTCTTTTGTTTTGCTTTTATAGTTTTTTGTTTGTTTCTAATATTTTGAGGTATGGAATTGTGTTCATAAACCTACTTAAACTTAGTGATCTTTGATCTAAAAGGTGCATATATTTCTTCTGTCCTGAAAATATTTCAATCATTCTTTTTTTGTCATCAATTTTTCATTCCTTGTTATTTTCTCATTCTGAAAACTAATTTAATATGCTAATATCTGCCACATCTCGTATGTTCTTGAATTCACACATCTTATTTCTTTATGCTGCAGTCTCAGTAATTTACTTGAAGCAGTCTTCCACTTCATTAATTCTCTCTATAATTTTTAAATCTGCTGGTCAGCATGTCCATTGTTTTTGAAGCTTTTAATTATTATTATTATTATTATTATTATTATTATTATTTTACTATTAAATAAACCCCAGCTTTATTGAGGTATAATGTATACACACTACAATTAATCTTTTTGAAATATACAGTTTGATATGTATGGAATTGTATACAGTTGTGTAACCACCACCATTTTGAGGAATTCCCTGGTGCACCTGAGTCGGTATTTTCCCTTCACCAAGCCATAGGCAACCAATGATGCATTTTCTGTCACTACAATGTTAGTTTTTCTAGAAATGTATATACATTAAATTAAATTAAATTAAATCATATAGTTTGTTTTATTTCACCTAGAATAATGTGTTTGAGGCTTATCCATGCTATTGAATTTACCAACACCTCATTTCTTTTTATAGCTGAGAAGTTCAAGGTTAGAATGTCAAACAGTTTGTTCATTAACTTGTTGATAGAAATTTAGTTTCATTCCAATTATTCACTATTATAAATAATGCTGCTATGAAGATTCATAAACAATCTTTTGGTTGGCATACGTTTTTATTTTCCTTAGGTAAATACTTAAGAATGTAGTTTCCTGGATGTATATTATATGTACAAATGCATGTTTTCTTCTACAAATTTTATAGTATAAACTCTAATAATTAGGCCCATGATCCATTTAGGTTTATGATTTCAAACTACTTTCTCCTTATGGTGTGAGTTAAGGATTGAGGTATATTTCTTTAAAGAAATGTATCGTCGATAGCTCAATGTTCCAGTAACATTGTGTGGTAAAGCCATCATTGAATTAGTCACTGAATTACCTTGTTAATTTTTTGGAAACAGGTGAACAAAAGTCCATGTCTATTTCAGGACTTTCTATTCAGTTCTGTTGATTTACATGTCTGTCTTATGCCAAAATCATACTTTTTTGAGTATTGTAGCTTTATCATAAGCCTTAAAATTAGGTAGTATAAATCCTCTATCTTCTTTTTTTAATATTACTTTTGGTCATTCTATATTTTTTACTTTTTTTTTTAAGAATTTTTTATTGGGGAATTGGGGGATGGGTGCAGCACTGGGGAATTGGGGAAGGGGAACAGACAAGTTGCTGTCCTTTTTGTTCTTCGGTCTAGTTGTGGAGGACGTTGCTTCACTGGCCCAAGCTGGCACCATCATTGCGCTCTTCCCTGGCGAGGCAGATCAGTCGCCGGCTTCTGGACGGCCGCTCACTGCGGCTACTGGCCGCTCACGCTGGCTGCTGGCTACACACGGTAGCCCATGGCAACCCACTGCAGCAGGGGCTGCAGCCTACACTGTCACCTGAGACTCACAGCAGCCCAGCTTCAGGTTGAGCTGTTGTTCAGCATCTTAGCTGTGGAGGGCAGTGTCACTGGCCCTCATATGGGATCCGAACCGGGGCCCTCTGGCGTCCCAAGCCAGCTCTTAACCAATGCGCCACTCAGCCGGCCCATATTTTTTACTTTTCTATATGTATTTTTTAATCACCTTGCCATTTTTATTCAAGTATGCTAGAATCTTGATTGGGAAAGCATCACATTTCTAAATAAATTTCAGAAGAATTTTTATCTTCTTAATATTGTATCTCACAATCCAATCCATGACCGTGTGTGGTCCATGATAAATTCCAATGATATCAGTGTAATAGGGGCACAAGCTTTTAATCAACAGTTGGATTTAGAGATTCAGATTTATTTCAACTCAAAAGACTATCTTGGTCTCTGGAATCTTCTCAAGTCATCAGAAAAGTGGGAACATATAATATGAACTGATTCCATGAGATATTTTTTTTATTTTCCAATATATAAATAACACAAATCACTTCCACTCACATTTTGTTTGTCTGATCTAAGATAAATGATTCAACTATCAGTAAGAGAGGCTGGAAAATGTAGTTTAGTTGTGTACTAGAGAAAGAAAGCATTCAAATATTATCAAACAGTTACCATCCTTTCCGTGCTCTTTATTTATTGCATCTGAAATTTATCTTCCCATTGTTGGACCTGTGTGTGTGTGTGTGTGTGTGTATGCATTTATTCAACCTATTTTCTAAACAGTATCTACTTTAGTTCAACTTCCATGCAAACAGAACTAGCATTTTTCTTATGTTATAATACAAATAATTTACTCATTTAGAAAAGTTAGAAAATATAGATTTAAAAAAAGAAAAAGATTCGCCTGGATTAGAAATAAGAACATGCAGTTAACTTTTGTTCAGAATTCATAATTATTGCTAATTACAGTTAATGCTTTCAAATTTTGCTTATATATCACATATATATCTGTTACACATAGATTATAGCTATATAGATACATGATTGTGTAATGCAATACATATTAATCTGACACCAGCTTTTGCATTTAACTGTAAACACACACACACACACACACACACACACACATATGCCTGCTATAGGTGTCTCAATGTTGTTTGAGATTTATTTAAACCATCCAGTAAATGCTTTCCATGAATTATCTAACATAATTCCCAAAATATCCTTATGGCATAAATAACACCATGAAGAAACTGAGGCTCACAGTGTTTCTGTAACTTGTCATACTTTGCACTTTTAAACAGTAGGGCTGAGGGTCAACCTTCCCCGTCTAACTCCTAAACCTAACTGCCGAACAATTCTACTAACCTATCTCAGCATAGTTCCTACCTGAGTATTTACTATGACCCAGACACAGAGTACATGTGATGTTGATATACATTATTTAATTCTCACAACAATTTATGATAGGTACTGTAATCCTATTTCTCAGATTCTATAAATAGAGCTTAGAGATTTTAAACATATTGTACAGCATCACAGAGTAACAAGTGTAAAAACAAGTATTTAAACAAGTATTTAATCTTTCTGACTCAGAACCAGGCTTCAAACTGCAACACATTATAACCATAGTGAGGATATCTTCATTGGTAATAATTTAGGTAAATAAAACAACTACTTAAATACCCACTGTCGATTTATTACTTTGCTGGGTTCAAAATACTGATTTTGTGTAAATAAGCCCAAATAATGGAAGGTGAAACATGTTTCTTATTAAGCATCTATCCTATGAATTTGAATCATAGATGATCTCACATAGCAATAAATAAAATTATTTCCAGAGAAAAATTTTATTTAAAAAATTAAACAACTCTAATACCATAAACAATTACTATGATATAAAAATATAGCCAGTAGTAGCAAAAGTTTAAAATAAATAAAAGAAAACACAGTAGAGCAACATTAGTAGACAATTTTATTTTTTTTTAGAAAGATTGAATTAGAGAGGAATTTGGCATTATGTCAGGACAATGGAGCTAAAGGAGATATCTGAGATGTTATAGACTGATATCCTCATTTTATTTTAAGCTCTCATCTTTATTGTTTTAAAATAACTGCTCTGGCATTGCTTACCTACAATAATTTGAAATTGGAATTTCCTACTTAAAATATTTTATGACTTTCTTCATGCTTCATGAATTTCTGATGATTTGTTTTAGATTTTATTTCCACAATTTCATAGTTAAAACCCTAAACACCGCCTAAGTTCACATGGAATGACAGAATTGGTCAGATCAAAATTAAACCAATTAAAACTCTGTCTCTATTACAGTCCGAACTGATGTGTGAAGACATACAGATTGACCTTCCTAATAGAAATCTTAAAATCTCCAGAAAAATAACCATCATCATCCTCACTTCATTTAATCATGCTACAGTATATCATGCAGTGTTTATCTAAATAGTAATTGAAATTTGCACATTTCTAGCCCCTTTCACTTCGTTTCATTCCAAAATGTGATATCTGTAAAAGAAACTAAACATCTCCTTTAGATGCAACAACAAATATATGATCCCAAATATTTCTGTAATATTACCTTTCATAATTTTCAAAAGCAAGACTGATTTTATGGGAGAAAAAAAAGATGCACCAAAAGATAATACTTTTCAAATATTGTTTTGTATGTATGCCTCAGCATTGTCATCAATAGCACTCTAATATTTTCATAACACAGCTACCGTGTTTTTGAAAAATACAGTTATAAATAATAGTAAACTTAGTAGGAGCTATCAGACATTTATTATTTAGACATATAGCATCAATTTTTTTTAATTAAAAATATATTTTCAGGAAAGCTTTCTTTAGGATTATTTTTAGTTTCAGCAGCAACTAAACTTGGCCAAATGTGTAGAAACCAATATATTATTTTAATGGAAAGACATTTTCATAAGCTTGAAGACAACTGTCAAAATTCCCCTCATAAACAAGTAGAGATGGCTTATTTCATTATGATCAAATTATAATACCTGATGCTTGAAGATGTGATCTGTGTTGCAGTGATGTAGAGTTACTATTTCAGAGTTCTTGACATCAAATAAACCTTTCCCATCAAAGCTTAAATACCATTTATTCTTTTATATTTTATTTGCCTAGAAATTTCTTTTTTTAATCATTTATTTCAGTCACTAAGATGTAACTTTTAGAGTCCAAAGAATTTGCTAAATACTGAAACACAATAATTCACAAAAATGTTGCCTTAAAAGTATTAATATTGATAGGATAATATTTCGCCTAGTCTATCAATTAAGTGGAGTGTAATGTATAGATAAAAGCAGAATGATTATAAAGACTAGAGAATCAAAACCATTTTTTAGTATTTATTACCTGCAGACTCTGTCAAGAAGCAGAATATAATTGTAGTCTTTGCAAGAGTTAATTTTGTGAGGTTATTCTAGAATTAATTTTGTAGGGTTATTCCAGAATTAAATTGAAATATTCTGAGATGTTTTGTCATTTTATTTGGCATAGTGTTGTTTGATTGCTCAGTCCAATTTCCTTTCACCATGGTGCAGAAATGCCCTTGTAATCTAATGTAAGTGATTTATTCTACACAGATTGCTTTATTCTACACATAAAGTGATGTGTTGATGGACACACAGCATTGCATTAAGTATCTTGATAATTTTCAATGAAGATAATTTTAAGGAAATAGTGGGGTATGCTTGAAAGAGCATGGACTTTGGGATCATAGAGATTGGACTTGTATCTTCATTTTGTCATATACTATACTAGCTGTGTCCCCAGGGTAGGTTACTGAACCTCTCAACTTCACTTTCTGTGTATATGAAATAGCTATTTCTGTATATATAAAATTGATTTTTAAAATCTTATAAATAGGCAATTTATAAAACTTGTTTCCTTTTCTTTTTCATCCTTCAACATCATCACTTCAGATATCTTAAATATTATACCCTCAGCTTTCACATTCATGTTTTCAAACCTGGGGAATCACCAATCCCACGCAGAGACTTTAGATGTAGTTGAAATAACATGTTTGTCTCACAGGAGACATTCTGGAAATACTGATTCAGCATCAAGGAAGGGAGCCAGTCACTCTTCATATCCTTCAGGGATTGCAAAGAAGAAATCATTCCCAATTCCATTAGATTTTCAAAAATCCAGTGCCAATTGGGACAAAAAATTGAGTCTGAATTTAGATCTATAAACGTAAATGACTCTTTTCTACTGGCAAGTTTAGAATTACAAAATCTCACTTCGAAGGTCTAGCTTTCAGGGCCTGGAGAGATTTTATTCCATCAAAATTTCCTCTTCTATATTTTTAACTTCTTTTGTTTTATTAATACTTTACTGTCCATTAGATAAAATATATGTATATATATATATATTTTTTTTTTCATTTCCAAATAAACAGCATGGCAGTCTGCTACCCAGGAGAGGGTTCTCACCAGAACCCAGTCATGCTAGCACCCTGATTTTGGACTTCCCACCTCCAGAACTGTGAGAAATAAATGTCTGTTGTTACAAGCCACACAGACTGTGGCACTTTGTCACATCAGCTGGAGCTGACCAAGACAGCTTCCAACTTAAGATCACTCCTTGGTTCATGAAGGTGACTGGGACTTCAGCCATTGAGACTACTTTCCAGGCACCAGAAAGCACAGGAGAGATAAAAAGATGTACACATCAAAGAAGTTGGCACTTTTCATAATATTCCTGAAGAGTCCAGAAAACACATTCATTTAACTCTAACTGGCCACATCATGTTGAAAGGGACGCTGTATTTTTCCTAGTTTCATTGCTGCTCCAAATGAAATTGCATTGCGCTATTAAGGAAACCATGGGGGGAAGATTTGGGCTAGGCCGATGTCTCTGCCGTCCATGGCTATCTGGTTAGCATTAGCATGGAGGGCTTTCTGAAGGAGTATCTCAGCGCATATTTTTGATTATCACATACCACTGATTTCATCCCCTTAATAGACCATTTTGAGTCTTTTTTTAAAATCTCTATTCCCTGTGCCCTTTCTCTATATTAGTAAAGGTACCCACTACTCCTCCCCATCATTTCCCTAACTAGTCTCAAGTCTCCAGCCTGATCACCACAGAAGGAATTTCCCATGATGCTGCCCTCGAGCTTTAGAAACACATATCTGATCTTTGAACTTCCCTGATTAAAAGCCTTTAATGTCTTCCAATGATTCAAAGCAATATCCACAGAACTCTTTCAGGAAAAGCTCCCTGACCACCCAACAGTTTACTTTTGCTTCTTCTCCCACTAAACTGTAATTTCTAGGCATGAATAAGGGCTTTTGAAAATTGGTTTTTTTCATCCCTCTATTTGAAGTTATTGGCCTGTCTTATAAGTACACCCTTCCCCATCCAACTATGTCTAGAAAAGGCATATACATTTACCCTTTATAACTCACTCAACGGTCACCTCTCTCTTTAAGCTCTTCCTGAATACGATACTTTTATGCCATGCCCCATGTCTTTGAACACACAACCATTTCTGAAGCCCCACAACTTAGGTTCATTATTCATTTTTATTGTTTTAATTATTGATCTTTCATGACAAACTATGAGCTATCTGACAGTAGGGATTGTGGCTTTTATTTCTAGATCCAGTTGCCTCTTTCTGAAACAAGAACATTTTAGGTACTCTGTAAGGTTTTCTAGAGTGAATTAAACTCATTAGCCTCCCAGTCTGAAAATGTTAAAGTCATCCTCTGCTATCATCCACCCCATAATTATGGCATCATTTTTTGTTGCTGCAGTTTCTGCAGCATCTCTCTCATTTACCATCGTTATCAATTACCACTTCAACTGCCCATTTCTGGACATTTTCACTACATATTGCATAATTAAAATATTATAAACTGATTTCCCTTCCTTTGTTTTCTCATCCTCTTGTTTTCTTTTTCTTTTAACTTGCCAATCACACTGTGACATGCAAAATAACTCAGATATTATCATATCAAGGCACTGACACCACAGTTAAACAATTCCAAATTATACACTTAAGTTCATTTCTTGTAGTAGGGAGTTCACAACTTCTCAAAAATTAGTTTTATCCCTTTTTCCAGGCTGAGATTTTATTCTCACCTCTGCTACCCTCACCTACATTTCAGCTTTTGTGCAAAGGGATATCTCTATGAAGAAGGCATCACCGAGCATGAGGCTTTCTGTCAGAGATGTCAGTTTTGTGGATGATGTGGGGCACTTTGGAATGCCAGTGAGGCCAGCGGCACTTAAAGTAGGTGACCCCAAAAGGCCCTGGAAGTTTCTAGGAAGACTGGAGTACCAGGTGGACGTGACAGGCTGGGTTCAACAGTGCATTCTTCCACTAAAGTTTTAGCTGAAAATGACCAGGTGCAGGGAGGGCTTTCTAGTTTGAAAGTGTATTCAGGGCTTGCTCTCTTATGTGCGTCTAAGATACGGAACCCAGGTCCAGCACTACAGGGAAGAGAAAACAAAAACAAATGCTAGAATTAATAATTTAGCAGATTGCTTAAAAGGTGATTTTTTGGGGGGGCGGAGCTTTTCTAGTGTCATTACAAAGTGTTTCCTCAGCTTAAAATAATATTACTCTAATTTATTCTACAGATTATAAGGACTCAATAAAGCACATAACTATACTCTTACAACATTAATGTTATTAACCCTTTGGCACCATTAAAAGAGTAAGTGATTAAAAGAATGTTGTATGTGAAGCATATTTTAGTGTATTGCAGTATGTATGAAACAAAATGTTCTAGTAAAATCTATCCATGGGATTCTAAAAGATCATACACCAGATTTTTCTTTTTTGGTAGCAGAGCATGCTTTGCCTTGTGAATAGGAGAAAAAAAAATCCTTTCTCTATTCCCCCTAGAGTTTTTGCTTCAACCCATGGTAACAAAACATCATCTGTCTCTCCTAAAGTGTCTGAGTGATAAAAATGCTCAAAATTGTACCCCTCCTTCAAAATCAAAATTAAATTCCACCTCCTCCATGACGTTGTCCCCAGTCTCATCGGCCAAACTAATCTCCCCTACTGCGGTGGCCCCATGGCATTTGGTCTGTGCATACATTTCAAAATTTATCAAGCTCTGTCTTCAGTTGTATTCAGTTTATTCCATGTTGGTCCTTCTCACTCTATGGTAGTCTTTAGAACTTCAGTAGAAATATTTATCCCAGTTCCACTAAACCCAGTGCGGGTCTTGCAAGGTTTCCTACATGGAGACCCTGCTCTCTTGGTTAAACACCTGGGATGGGACCTGATTGAATGAGGCTGATTACTGACTCTGCTCTTTCCTAGCTGTGCAGCCTTCTGCAAACTACTTAATCTTTTTATGCTCTGAGTTCCCTTACCTCTAAAATGGAGAAATGTTGACATATCTAATAGGATTATAAGGAAAAGTGAGATAAATGGATAAATCTAGCAGAGTTTTGTGTACTTAATCAGTGTCCATAAATATTACCCATTGTTATTACATGCTTCATGAATAAATACAACCTTTAGGAACTTGAATTTAAATATGCCTCCTTTCTGTCTTTTAAGGCTAAACTCAAGGCTCAATTTATTTTAAATGTTTTCTCTGATGCTGCATCTCTGTTATCATTTTATTTTTCACTAAGCTCTTCTAATATTTATAGCATACACCACCAAATTAAGCATTTAGTTATGAACTACTTTGCCCTATTCTCTAATTATTTGGTGTCTGGCCCCCTCCTTGAATATCATGACCCAGGTTTCATGACTGATGGTATATCATACTCAAAGATAGCTGAACTGAGAAACTCAATCCAGACAAACTCATCTGGAAAAACTCAATTGCTACTTGCAGTTCAGCAAAAAAGAAAATAAGGAAGTTTGAGTTTGGATGTGTTTCCATTTCCTCTCTTTCCCCTCAATCATCTACATCCTCATAACTTTAAGCCACATGTCTTCCAACTTGGTAAATGGTGTTTTTCTTGATTCACAATGTGATCAAGGTTACAGACAACCCATTGTCTACCTTATGTTAGGAAATGCATATGACATAATAAGACCCCATGTTGGAAGGAATCTTACAGTTCACCTATACCTCATATCTGGCTTCCTGTGAGGCGGACCTCTACCAATTAATAGTTCATTCCCTTTTAAATTTTAATTGCTGGAATATTTCTAATATTTCTGTTTAGATTAGAGTGATATTTGTTTCCTTAAAACATATATGTATATATATATATATATATATATATATATATATATATATATATGTTTTATATATAATATGTTTTATATGTAACATATAATATGTTTTCTGCATTTCAGAGCCATGCAGAATATAAATTCAGTCTTCCATGATGTGTTAGATATTTGGAGTCAGTTCTTAGGTTCTCCCTGAATTTTCTTGTCTCCAGGTTGTAGAGGAAATAAATTATGGTGTCTCATGAATACAATCCTGGCTACTTTGCTTTACATATTCAGCAACAAATTAATATTTTTATAATAGTATTGCATTTGAAGTGAGTACCATTCTCCATCTGTAACCTGGCTGTGAGATTGCAACCTAGGCTGATTATCATTATTGTTTTGGAGTCTATTTCAATTAATGCAGCCTAAGCAAATTTGCCAATGTCTTTACTTTGTTTCAGCACCTTTATCATTTAGTTGATTCATATAGAGTATATATAATCAAAATATGAAGTTGTTTTCTCTAATTGTGTTGCTGTATCTCTACCAATAATTTCAAAACTTAGAGGCTTAAAATAAGTTCATTTATGTCACAATTTTGCGTTGGCCAAGTAGTTCCTCTAGTCTAATCTGAGCCAACTCGCTGATCTATGCTGGGCTCATTCATTAGATGTGGTTAGCTGGTAGGTTGGCTCATGGTTGAATGGTCTGTGGTGACTTCATTCAAGTATCAGGCAGTTGCTGGATGTGGACCAGGGCAATAGAAGACTCTAGGCTCATGCTTCTCACCTCATATCACTTCTTCATAATGGCAGTCACAGGATTCTAAAACTGGCAAGGGTGGAAGTTGCTCAGCTTCTGAGGCCTAGGATCGGGATTAGCACAGCATCATTCTGTCTTCATTGAATTAGAGCAAATAGCAAGAAAATTTATATTCAGAGGGAGAGTAACAGGTTCCACTTATTTGATTGGAGGAGCTGAGAAGCAATGTGGCTCTTTTTGCAAACTAACACCCTGAGTATCTTGTGCTTTTACAAAAATTTTGAGTGTATAAGACTAAGGTTTTAAATCTAAACAAGTTTAATTATTTTAGCTTAAAAATATACTTCCATTTGTGCCCTGTAATAAGATATTCCTCCATGTTATGTACACTACAATTCAGCAACCAGGCCATACATATGACTAATTCAATTGTTTAATAAGGAGTCCTAAGTATGCCAGAGACCTTCATGCCAGTTGATGCTAATCTCTATTTATGAGACCAATTGTTCAAATACCTACCAATCCATTTAACTATAATTTTTTCTACTTTTAATTCATCCTTTTCTTCGCAAATACTCCAGGAAAAATTGTATCATGCATTCCCCTGTGAGCATAAGATATAATATATTACATTATTATATTATATTATATTATATATTATGTATCATATATTATATATATATATATATATATGTTTCTATGTGTGTGTACATAAGTTCACTTTCGAGTACTCTTTTTTTTTCCAAATTGAAATCTAATGTCTCACTTTAACTCCAGTCTCCTTAGGCTGTCTCATTTCTTGATTCTGCCCATTTTTTCTTTGACCTTCTGTTTTCATGCAGTCTCTTGATTTCTATTTTCTTCTGTTCACACCAATCACATCTTCCTGGTCCATCCAGCTTATAATACTATTAATTCCTAACCACTTCCTTTACTACTACCTAATAGTTCTTGAGAGCATACTAGAGGCCAGCCTGTAGCATGTATGCTTTTAGGTAATAAATATTCACAGCAATCCTGGAGCAGCTGCTGTTAATATCCCATTTTGTAAATGAGGAGACTAAGGCACAGGGAAGTTTCTCATCATCATATTCTTGATAAGTTGCAGTGGTCCTCTCAAATTCCATTACTTAAGTCACCCCCTTGCCAATATTAACTTTTTGTCATCCTGTCCTTACCACTCCTTCCCTTCTACCACTCTTTCCTAGAAAAACTGCAAATAAGGTTAATTCTTTCTTTCTCATCTCTAGGTGACTCAGTGATTCTGGGAAATCATCCTATAGTTATACAGACTAATTCCAGTCTCATGGACTATATTCTATTCTGGAGGCTCAACTAGGGAAGGATCTGCTCCTAAGCACATGGAGGTTGTTGGAACAATTCACTCCCTTATGGTTACATGAAAAGGTCAGTCAATTAAGTTTGCAAACTTTCCACTGTGCAGTTGCATGGTGGAAAGTTCACGAACTTAATTGTCCCACCTTTCATATTACTGAGTTCCCAGTATTCTTGCTAAGTATCTATCAGGGACTGCTCAGCTCGCAGAGGCTACTCCCAGGTCCTTGCCATGCGAACACCTTCTGTAATCATTCACAACATGGCTGTTTGCTTCTTCAAGGCCAACAGGAAAAACTTCACTAGAGTATTGAAACTCTTCCTTCAGGAAGGACCCAAACCCTTGTAAGGACTCTCTTGATTAGATCAGACCCACCCAGGATTTATTATCTCAAAAACATTTGGGATCGTAATTGAATATTCAGAATGATTTTTTTGGTCATATAATATAACATAATCATAGGATCCAAATTTGTCAAATTAATAGTCCTGGCCACACTCAAGGGGCAAGAAACACAGATCTTGTACACTGAGGTGTACAGATCTTGGAGGTCATCTCAGAATTCTCCATTCCTCACTCCATTTTCTCCATAATAATTTAACATGTACTTAAATTCTCACCTTCCTATCTGACCTCTTGATCCCTCACTCTCAGCCAATGATTTTACTTCTTAGGGACAAGGCGATAAAAGCCCCCAAACAGGACCCTCTCATTTACAAACTATGAACCTCTAATCATTTGTACCCCTTTTTTACTTTCAGAAAAAAAAGGTGTCATCTATTGGGTTGTTGGAAAAGTCATGATGTATTTTTTTCTATGTATTCATTGCAAAAATGTGTTATGACTTTTCTGCCATGAAGAATCCTTAGGAAGGATTAACCATCCTAAGGTTAATCTTTTTTTTTTTCATAATTTGGATGATTTTGACTCCCAACTTTTTATTATAATTTTAGTTATAAATAATTTTCTTTATCTTCGGCCTTTCAATACTTCATTTTTCTCTGCAAACAATACTACTTTACATGTATATCTCAACTATTATTATTATTATTATTATTATTATTGTTGTTGTTGTTGCTGTTATTAGTGTTATTATTATTATTACCCCCTTAAGGAAACTTTTTAGATGATTTTTTCTAATTTCACCCCTTGATGTTTTGATACCACAGGTATTCTCTATGCCTGTTAATATACTGCATGTATCTCAGTCCTTATGCATAAAAAGAGTACAATTTTTTTTTATTCCCACTCCCTCCTCAAAAATGAATATTGCCCCTTGTGGGTGATATTGTCCCCACTAAGAAAAAGTGCTCTACACTATGGCCGCCTTGACCTTTTCACCTCCTCTCCAACCTCCTTCTCTTTGTGATGGACATACCTGAAAGACTAAGGTCTCACGTCCCACCCACATCACAGCTCCCTGTAATTGGGCTTTTGCCTTTACCATTTTTATTGAATTGTTCACAAAGGTCAACACTGTCTTATCCTTTGTTTAATCTAATAGACACATTTTAGTCCTTATCATATTTAAACTCTTTGTGACATTTTACACTGCTGATCTTTTCTTTTCTGCTTGAAACTCTGCCCTTCCGTTCAAATCAGTGTTTTCTTTGTGACCTATTTCACTCTTTTCTCTGTGGCGTGTTTTTTCTCTATCTCTTTGTATTCCATTTTGGACTTCTTTATACCTCTATACACTTAATGAGTCACCTCATCCCATGTCTGCAGCTACCTCCTCTGCGCTGATGACGCAAGTCTCTATCTCCAGTCTAGATTTCTCTCTGGTGCTCCAGACATGCCTGCTTCCCTTATTTTCATAGCCCACAAATACTTCAGACCGAACATTCTCATCTCAACTGCTAGTTTCTGTTGAGAGCCCCATTTTGACAAATAATATTATTTTCAACCTATATGACAGAAACCTGAAGAACTTCCTTCTTGACTATTCCCTCTCTCTCAGGCCCCATAACTAATTGTTTATTCATAAAAAGATAAAATGAATTGATACTATCTTATTTTGATTCTTGTTCTGAATCATCCAAGTCAAAGCATCAACAGCAACCCACTTACAGAGGTTTTTATCTCCAATCCAAATATCCTCCAGCACATCTTTTGTACTGCAGCCAGAGTCATCTTTTAAAATATAAATCTGATCATGGTACCATTTTGCTTGAAACCATTCAGTGATATTACTGGATTCAGAACTAAATACAGCTCTCTTACTGGTACTAAAATCTTTTGTTGCAAAACACATCTCTGTAAGAACTCTATCACTAAGGATTTTTTATGCAGTTAACTCAGTTTCCATTTAGAAGTTTGAACTTACATGGGAGTTTAGTCAATTCATTGCACTTCAACTCCATTAGTGTTTACTTTCTCTACTTTATTTTATTTCATTATGTTTAGTTTCTGCCATGAAACTAAATCCTTTCTGATAAACCCAAGTTGAAATGTCTCCATCTGTCTTTTCACCAGGGTTAAGTCTAACTTCCAGGGATTTATTTTGCTTTGTGACATGGGGAAGAGACTACATCCCAGGGTTAATCCTGGTCACCTATCCAAGCTGACATCACCAGCCTTGCCATTCCTTTTGATTTTTTTTTCCACTATACTCTTATCCTGGCTGCAAGGTCTCTTTACATGTATGTCCCTTGATGATTCTCAAGGTCATGTCCATGTGCCTTACACTGAGAATATTTAAAGTGGAGCCTATAGAGAAAGTGTAAGGTAAATTCAGGCCTGACGTTTATCTCACACACAAAACTGCTCTTTCTAATCTACTCTTTTGTGTTAAGGTGGCTCAAGGTTCTTGACAAGGAGGGTGATACAGCCCAACACCCCAGTGGAGAACCAGGACGTAGGTCTGTTTACTCTCAGATCCAGCTATTTATTATATATTTTGTACTATTTCCCATTAGAATTAATGTTGGCATCTTGCTTCTCGTGGTGTCCTGTCAGGGTAGCATCAGCTGTTAACTCGATTCCGTTTAACTTCATCTCTGAATTCTTTCACCTCCCTTGTGCCCCAGATCAGAAGCTCTGGGGACAGGGACTGAGATAAACTTGTGACTGATTTTTCTGGACACCCTCATCTTCAGGATAAACAGGATCTGGAATTTGGCGTCCACTCCACTTGCCAAGTCTTATGCCCTGGTTTGGGGCAGCTGTGGGAAAGGAGCACCTTTTTGCAACATGTCTATTTGGAAGAAGTACTTTTTCTTAATCACATAAAATCATCACATTTTTGTAGGACTCTCTTATCCCCACAGTTGTGTTCTAGTAAGATTGAAGAACTTGCAATTATCAAACGTGCGCTGCTCTCTAGTGCTTGGGTGTCTTATATATTATAATGTCTCCACCCCATCTTTGATTGCTAAATAATTCCTACACATCCTTCAAAATTCAGCTCAGGGGTCATATTATTGTGGAAGCCTCTTTAGATTTCCTCTCTCTTTTTGGGGCCATAATTCTCTTATAATCATGAGTCTCAATTTAGGGTTGTTTTAATTATTAAATGGGTTAATATATGTGGCCTGCTTAGCCACATGATTCTGGTATATACTCAGCACTCAATAACATAGTGCCTCATAAATATCAGGGCCCAATAATACTGGTTAAATAGTTAATGATTAATTGGATGAATATTCTGATGTTACACATCTTCACTCTAAACCTCTGTTAAGATCATACACAAAACATACGAGTATAGCTTGGTTCCTGTCTAATTTGTCCTCCACCAGGTGGCCTCCAACTTTTCTTCTTTCCCCTGAAACTCTCTTGGAATTAATCTGTCCTTGCTCTTACTACAAAATACTTTTTATGCCCCTTCTTACAGCACAGAATATGGTCTGCACAGCATTATTTAAGTATACATCTTCTTGTATTGTCCTCTTACGTTTTAGATGGGTAACATGCAAATCACTTTTTCCCCCTCTTTCTGTACAGGTATATGTTTATATCGTTTTGTTTGTTTGTTTGTTTGTTTGTTTGTTTGTTTGTTTGTTTGTTTTTACATTGAACTAACCGGGAAGGGAAAGAATTCAAGTAGAAGCCAGAAAGATTCTGTATGTAGGGCCAAAACTTTGATATATGTCTTCCATATTCTATGTGTGTGTGTGTGTGTGTGTGTATTTGTGTGTTATGTGGTATGCCACCTACATGCCTGCATATGTGTGCTCAGACAGGAGAGAAAATATGCATATTCTGTGATCAGCAGAATTCAAATGTGACCTCCATGATACATTCTCTTTTTAATACCACTCTTGTGATTGTGCATGGGTCCTGTAAATATAATGAGTTATCACTCCTGTGATTATGTCACTAATGTGGCAGAGGGGTAGTTGCAGATATAATTAAGGTCACTAATCCATTTATCCTGAGTGCACTGAATCTAATCAGTGAGCTCTTAGAATGAGAGACTCCTTCTAGTTTTGATGGAGGAAGATACTATGTTGAGAGAGGACCATAAGGCTAGGACCTGAGGTGGCCTCTGTGTGCTGAGAAACCCCTGGCTGACAACCAGCAAGAAACTAGAGAATTCAGTACTACAACCTCAAGGAATACGTCTTACCAACAATCTGAACATGTCGGAAGGGGAAGCCAAGACTTAGCTGAGATTGTAGTGCCAGCTGATACCTTGATTTCAGCCTTTGAAATGTTGAGCAGAAGCCCTAGCAAACTCATTCCTGTGGAAATTGTGTCATGTACTTTGTTTGTGTCCCCTCAAAATTTGTATTTTAAAACCCTAACCTCCAGTGAGATGGTATTAGGAAGTGGGGCCTTTTGGGAAACAGTTTTAAATGAGGTTGTGAACATTGAGCCTCTTTGATGGGATTAGTGTCCTCATAAGGGGATGAAAAGATCTGAGCTCCCTCTCCACCATGTAAGGATTCAGCAAAATGGCATCTTTCTGCAAACAAGGAAAAGGGCCCTCACCAGCAACTGAATTGGCCAGCACATTTTTCGTGGACTTCCCAGCTTTCAGAACTGTGAGAAATAAATGTCTATTGTTTAAGCCACCCAGCCTATGCTATTTTTGTTACAGCACCTGGACTGACTAAGACAATGAGATAATATATTTTTTGTTGTTCTAAGCCTCTATGTTTGTAGTACTTTGTCACACATCGATGTCAACCTATTAAGTTATTTTGAATAAAAAGATAAGTGAATTTGTTTCTTATTGAGACAAATATACCTTTTCTTTTGTTTATGGCTGGATGAAGAATGCTAAGCTCATTCCATAGACGTGTTTTATGGGAAAATACCTGTGAAGCACTGCAGAGAAAATGAGATGCAACCTCAAGCATCAGTGTTTAGGAGAGAAAGACCATGGCCTTCACCTTAAGCCAGGCTCCACAGCACCAGAGTAGAGAGGGTTGTTTAACAGAGCCAGCATACTCTCTGACCTGATAAGACTGCTAGTATATGCTTCTATGCTAATGACACCATACTGAGAAAGAAAGAAAGTAATCATGTAAATTAGCTCTACCCCAAGAAGTATTAAATGGGGCACCTATATTTATCTCCTTTCTCCCCACAAAATACCTTAAAGTGACACTATGGAGAGCTCATTTTAGGCTAACTGCAGAGTGACAGTTTTCTCCTTCTGCAGGAGAAGGGTAATCAGGTTCATTAATCCGTTCAGACCTCCAGGGTATCATTTATTAAATTGCTCCCAATGTGCCTTATTCACTCCCAGGAAATAATTTACATACTAGAGAAATTTGATTCACTATCAAGCATACCCCATTTTAAACAATTCTCATTTTCATTCCTTGGTAGAAGGTAATAACTTATGCAAAGTATGTGCAGGCATAGATTATGCCATGCTGAGAAATTATTTAAGTATTACTTTCAGGCTATTCATATTCCATGAAAATATCTGGAATATGTAATTCAGTGAATTTAATGAAGATTTTTATCCAGGTTTTTCTTGCCCTATCCCCCCGCCAATAATAAAGACAATTAAAAGTATCTTATGTAAAATATTAGGACCTGGAAGAATAGACTCATTGATGAACAGGAGTGGGAGTCATACATGTAACTCCTCTATTTCATCATTCTGCCTCAATCTTTCAAATGAATCACAGCTGAAGCTGTTTTCTGTTATATAAGCCACTGTCTAACACTTATTTG
This sequence comes from Hipposideros armiger, assembly GCF_001890085.2. Lineage (NCBI taxonomy): Eukaryota > Metazoa > Chordata > Mammalia > Chiroptera > Hipposideridae > Hipposideros > Hipposideros armiger. The sequence goes on along the minus strand of NW_017731835.1, from coordinate 1,221,273 downwards.
TGCTTTAAGACACTTTGCTTTCCAAATGAAACACTAGCTATGTTATTCAGAGAGAAAATTCACCTGGTTTTATGTTTCAATAATAAATAATAAAGTCATGTTTCAACTGGTTCAGCTTTAATTTTTTTTTTCTAGAACAAGTCTCTAATGATAAAAAACATATATTGGGTTGTCGGAAAAGTCATGACGTATTTTGTCTAGGTTTTTCAAAGGTCATTTATTTATATAATGAACAAACATCAATCTATGATATATTGCCCATTCTGTTCGATAACCTTTTGCCATCTTTCATTGAGCTTCATAATTCCTCGTTCATAGAAGAACCTGTCTTTATTTGCGAAAAACTGAACAAGATGATGATTTACAGCCTTATCTGAATTGAATGTTATACCACACAAGGAGTTTTGAAGAGAGTGAAACAAGTAGAAGTCTGACGGCACAAGGACAGGTGAGTATGGTGGGTGTGGCAACACATCCCATCCAAGCTCCAGTAATTTTTGACAGGTGATCAAACTTGTGTGTGGTCTCACGTTGTTGTGATGGAACACAACTCCTTTACAATTAACAAGCTCTGGACGTTTCTGGATGATGGATTCACTAAAACTGTCCAATTGCCAACAGTACATATTTGAATTGATTATTTGGTTCCATGATAGGAGCTCGAAAAGCACGACACCTTTAAAATCCCACCACACTGAGAGCATAACCTTCCTCTGATGAATGCCTGCTTTCAATGTCGTTTGAGGCAAATCATCACATTGGGGCCAAGACTGTTTGCGTACCACATTGTTGTAAACAATCCACTTCTCATCACCAGTTATCAGTCGCCTCAAAAAAGGATCGTTTTCCTCACGTTTAATGAGCGTGTTGCTGATGTTTATACGTGCCGTCAAATGAACTATGAGTTCATGTGGAACCCAAATATTGAGCTTGCTTACGTATCCCAGCTTCTTCAAGTGGTTATGAACGCTTGAGTGATGGATATTCAATGTTTCTGCAATCTTTCGTGTCGTGTAATGTGGGTTTGACTCAAACAACGCCTTTATTTTGTCATCATCAACCTCAGTGGGCCTCCCTGACTGAGCAACTCATTGATATCAAAATTACCAGCACAGAATTTCGTGAACCATTGTTGGCACTGACGTTCTTGTACAGCATTGTCACCGTAAACTTCATGCAACTTTTCACAAGCTTGANTGTGTTTTCTTCTTTTTCCAATAATGTAGTCCTGATCTTCTGAGGACCCCATCTTCCTCTAGTCTTCCTAAGTGGAGGTTATTTTTAAAATTGTCATTATCATTCTCTTTATTGTCCCAAATTCAATGCATAAAAATTCATTGCCTATCAAATAACTAGGTGTCTCATCTGGAACTTGTCTCCAATTTTCTTCCTTCAGCCACTCTCATAGTCTACACAACCTGGAACATGTTATGCACGATATCTCTACCTCCTACAAAACTTTGCTACCCGCAGTCTCAAAATCTGACTGCCTCTTCTGCTACTCCATTTATCCTAGAAACCATATTGTAATAGTTCTTTCAATAGATTAAAACCCCCAAACTCTTAACATCAGGTTTTTACTGTGATCAGTACTCTTGCTTTTCACTTTCTTCCTTATATGAATTCTCAGCAATGGCTAAATTCAAATACCTCCACTCCTCAAGTTTCTGGAGAAAAGTCACACATTTAACTAACTGTCTTCATCTTAAATTCAAGAAAATAAACCTCAAATGGGTAACTCTACCAAGCAATCCAAATGTGTCTCAATTATATTTATTTTAATCTCAGATAACTGTCTTATTTTTACAGGTTCCCCCTCACACCACCTACACCTCCTTCAATCTTCACTTACAGCTGGTGACGTTGCCTGAAAACTCATCTTAAAGATGGATCCCATCATATAGGACTTTCCTCATTATTCTGTCACCCACTGAACTTGTGGGCTCATATTCTTTATCTAATTTTACAGTGAAAATGTTTTCTTTGTTATCAAATATCAAAGACTTTCCCCCCTTTGCTCTGGAGCTCACCCATCTTTATTACTCATGAACTATATACTACAGTAGTTCTTGGAAGCACATAAACATGTGTTCAATCACACACCTCTCTTGATCTTCTGTGATGTTTTTGTTTGTTTGTTTGTTTATTTCTTTGTTTTTCCCATTTACTCCAAAAGCCAACACATAAAAAAGTGCTGTTACTCTCTTTCCAATGACATTTTAACATCCATTTCAGTTCCAACCATATCTTCTGGAGTCCTTGTCAAGCTCACAAAGAGCATTTTTATTACCAAAATTGGTGAAGTTGCTTTGTCTTCATTTTAAACAACTGCTCAGTAGAATTTAATATAATTGATCTTCCTAAAATAATTTCTGATATTCTTCACTGGATGCTAGTTCTCCATAGTCTTTTTTTTTTAAAGATTTTATTGGGGAGTTGGGGTAGGGCAACAGCATTGGGGAATTGGGGAAGGGGAACAGACCAGTTGCTGTCCTTTTGTTCTTCAGTCTAGTTGTGGAGGACGTCACTTCACTGACTCGTGTTGGCATTATCATTGTGCTCTTCCCAGGTGAGGCAGTCGCTCGGGGGCCATTGGACAGCGGCTCATGGTGGCTCACGGCAGCTCACTAAAGCTCATGCCTGCTGCNGGAGATTAGTCAGCTGTGTTTCCAGGCTGCAGGCTCTCTGAATAAAGCAACCTTTCGTTTTCACCCAACACTTGTCTATTGTGTATTGGCTTTCAAGTGGCTAGCAGCGAACTTTGTTTTTTTTCAGTAACAATATAATTTGAGCTTAAAAGCAGTTATTAGGGATTCTGATTTATAACGTTTCTGTTCGTAAATATCTGATTAAAATAAGTCAAGTAATTACTACCAGTCCTCTCTAATTGTGTAACTCTATGTTTAGAGCTGTGTAACATTTACCTTTTTTGGAGAGAGGACATAATCTTATATTTCTTGTGTTTTAGCCAGTACTTAGGCTGAATAATGGTAAGTATGCCATAAATCGTGTTGAACTTAAATAAATAATTGAATCATAGAAGGTACAGATTTTGACTATCTTACCTTAAGGAAAGGTATATTTTTTAATAGTCAAGAAAGGTGGTACAGATATGATTCCAAACATCTGAAGGAGAACTCATGTGTATTTTCAAGTATTTGGACAACTACTAGACTCAGTTATAAGTTTCTAAAAAATAAAGAAAAAAAACTTTTAAGTAATTAAATTTATTGGAGAATAGCAATAGTAATTGTAATGTGTCATTATTTAAAGATCCTGATTAAAGCATGTTATTATTTTGCAGATGCTATGGCCATAATACTTTGAAGTATTATGAACATTACAAATATTTGTCTGAAATTCAAAAATTATCTTGATTTTCTCTAATGTTACTTTTATAATAAAAAAGTTATACTTAGTGCTTAAAATAGGAGTTACCAAGAAAAAAAATAAGATGAAGCAATCACTTGTAATTATGATGTTCTGATTTGAGATTTTTAAGTCAGAATTAATTGCAAAAGGTATAGTATTGCCTAAGAAAACTTTTAAAATACAATCAACTTCTTCACCATTCATGATATAAAATGAGGGGAAATATTACTCAGGGAGATCGTGGAATCTATTGTATTTCCTCTTCCAAGGAAATATGGGCTGTCTAATCCAGATGGTTCTAGAAGCAGGAATAGATACTCTCGTGGAGACTCTTTAGTATTATAGTGTTCTTATAATCTAGAAAGTCCCTCTTTCCTCTGTTTTCCTAAATGGTCATGACAAAGGCTATAGGATTTTGGGTTTTTTAATAAATATGTTATCCATATTTATCCCATCCCATGCGGGAGTCGAACCAGCAGCTTTGTTGTTAAGAGTGCATGTTCTATCCACTAAGCCATCCGGGTGGCAGCCCAGCTAATGGTGTTATTTTTTAATCAGAGTTATGAAAATAAGGAGTAAGCATTATGACTTCACTTCAAAGATTATTTGCTGGATGAAGAATTCATTCTTTTAACTAGGCAGCTGTCATAGCTATTTATGAAAATGCACTCTCCTTGTAGCTTCAGTTGTTAACAAAATTAACAAGACAAATACATTTTGTGCTTCACCAGTCTTTCTAAATTATCTGTTCAAATTAACATTGAGAATTGAATAAAAGGGTGAGTGACTACAAGCTAAAAATAAAATTTAAAACAGCCAAAACAACATGGGTTTCTGTAGCAAGAAGGTATACATTTATGTACACTTATAAATTATTTTATAAATGATATCTACAATAGTTATTTTCTGCTAAATAATTTGCCATTAACTATGGTAATGACGTCTGCTTTATTTTTTAGCCAAAATGCCTGTGGATATTCTGAGAGTGGAATCAATTCCTATAAGTATTAGTGCCTGGTCTTGTTAATCTATTCAAATCTTACTTCACTTTGCTCATTAATTACACTTATCTCGTTGACCTTTCATAGTACCATGGGACAACTTAATTATTTTTGGAAAATAAATAGAAGCAGAATTTCAAAAAATTTAAATCCAAAGTTATGATGAAGATAAATTAGATGAATGGCCAATAGCATAACTGAGGCCAAAGAGCCATGCAGGATACATAAAGTTGCCAGATGTAGCAAATCAAAATACAGGACACCCAGTTCAATTTGAATTTCAGATACCCAGCAAATACTTCTTTGACTCAAATGGGACATACTTATACTAAACAAATATTCAATGTTTATCTGAAATTCAAATACCTGCACGAATTGAATTTTATCTTGCAACCCCCAATACACAGGATTTTGCAATCTATAGAGCTCTGTATACTTGGGCTATATTTCTGGTTTGGTTCTAGACAATTATTATTCTTGAAATTTAGAACAACTCAAGCATGTTCATTAACATACATATGAAAGAAAAACACCATCACTAAAATGTATCAGGCTTATTTTAATTTACAATTAAAAAAATGAGTTGCTTCATGCATTCTTCTCCATTTCAAAATTGTATTGTTCCCCATCACAAAATAAAACTTGTAATCACTCTAGAGCAGATTTTATTCACTGTGGTTTTAAAACCAAAAGGGATAAAATGTGTTCATAACAGTGATTTATTACTTTTCATGAAATAAGCAAAATCACATATCTAGTATTACACAATGCATTAAAAAAATAAAACTACTCATATTCCAAGATGTAGGTTATGTCAAAAACAAAATGTTTTCAAATACTTATGTATTCACTTACCAATACATGAATAAAACATCTCACAGAGTTCATGAATTCTTTATATTCTGTCCTGACGTTCTATTGTTAAACAGACATTGCTTCATCCTTGAGTTTAAAGATTTAATTTGATAACTTGGATGTTTTATCTTCTGAGATTTGCAAACTTCACAAAAGTTGGGGTATTTTTATTGTTTTTCTTTAGGTTATTTTCAAGGTGTGTAAATCTGTAACTCTGCTAATGAAAAGAGAAAGGCGATTCACTTTGTTTTACTCGCTTATATTCAATTTTATGAGAAACAATATCTCACACAAAGTAAACTCAAGGTATTCAAATAAAAATGATGGCCTTTAATGTTGTTATGTTTTTAGAAGGCAATGTGTGATATTGTTAGGAATATGAATGCTGGAACTTGGATTTCCTGTCTTCAGATACTGGTGTACAACTGACTAGATGATTGACCTTGGGCAAATTATATAAATTTTCTAGGCCACACTTTATAATGTGTAAAATGGGAATAATAATAATAATAATAATAATAATAATAATAATAATAATACTTCCACTTATTAGAGTTGAGGTTGAGAATTAAATCAATTATTGAAAAAAATGCTTAAATAATAAGCACTCAAATGTTAGCTTATTATCATCATACCTTAGTTAAATGACTAGTTTCTAAGTCATTAACATACTTTCAATAATTTTACAACTAATTGCAATTAACTACTGTAAACATGTTAATTACAGTGTTTGACTTAAACATATTGATAGATTAGGCATGATTATATCAAACATATAAAACAAAGCTACCATACTTACTGATTTTTGAAACGCAGTAGTATGCAAATTTGCAATCACCTATACAGAACATTTTAAAGAGCTGTAAGAGTNCGACCCCTTTGGGGGTGAAACAACCCTTTCACAGGGGTCAACTAAGACCATCGGAAAACACATATGTTCGATGGTCTTAGGAACCAAGACACTGCTCCTCTATCTGTCTCCAAGCGGGTCCTCCCACATGCAGATACGCCCACATACGAGTACCTGGCTTCAAGACAAAATTTCATTTATTTGTAATTAGAAATAAATATTTCACAATATATGATTACATATTGTTTTTGTGATTAATCACTTTGCTTTAATTGTGTTCAATTTATAACAATGAAAATACATCCTGCATATCAGATATTTACATTACGATTCATTACAGTTATAGAGTAGCAATGAAAATAATTTTATGATTGGGGGTCACCACAAGATGAGAAACTGTATTAAGGGGTTGCAGCATTAGGAAGGTTGAGACCCACTGATCTAAAGAAACCCAAAATGCTACTTGAAGGTACATGTGCATCCATATGTTTATTACAGCATTATTTACAAGGGTCAACATATGGAGGCAACTATCAATGCACAGATGGATAAAGAAGAGATAGTACATATATATAATGGAATATTACTCAGCTATAAAAAAGAATGAGATCTCACTATCTGCAGCAACATGAATGGACCTAGAGGTTATTGTGCTGAGTAGAATAAGTCAGTATAGAAGGGCAAATGTCATATAATTTCACTCATATGTGGAATATAAGGAACAAAATAAATATACAAAACAGAAAGAAACTCATAGGTATAGAGAACATTTTGATGGTTGCCAGTTAGGAGGAGGTTTGAGGGTGGGAGGAAAGAGAAGGGATTAAGATTAAGAAGTACAAATTGATAATTACAAAATAGTCATGAGGATATAAAGCATAGCATAAGGAATATAAGCAATAATATTGTAATAACTATGTATGTCTGGTGTCAGATGGGTACTTATTATAAATAAATAAACAAATAAATAAATATTGAAGCTGAGTCCTTAGTGTAGTTGGCAGTTAGAGTTAAATAGTTTAATTCTTTTTTTGTTTGTTTGTTTGGTTGGTTTTTTAAAAATATTTTATTGAGGAATTGGGGGAGGGGAACAGCCAAGTTGTTATCCTTCAATTTTAATTGTGGAAGGCAGAGCAAGCTTAGCCCCAAGTCCAATCTGGCCACTCAGCTCAAGGTGCTGTGTTCAATTTGCTGCAGGTGGGCATAGCCACCATTCCATGCTGGAGTTGAACCGGTACCTTTGTTGTTAAGAACACGTGCTCTATCCACTGAGCCACCTGGGCGGCAGCTCAGTTCAAGGTGTCGAGTTCAGTCTTTAGTTGCCAGCAGGCATAGCCCACCATCTCAAACATGGAAACCTTGTTGTTAGGAGCACATGCTCTCACCAGCTGAGCCATCCTGCCACCTGTTGGCAGCTCAGCAGCAGCTCAGCTCGGGCTGCAGCTCACTGGCCCATGTGCGAATCGAACTGGTGACCCTGTTGCTCAGNGACAGTGTCACTGGCCCTCATATGTGGGATCCAAACTGGGGCCCTCGGGTGTCCCAAGCCAGCTCTTAAAAATCGTGCCACTTGGCCGGCCCTGGGGGAAGTTTTACAGGTAACATTATAAGACTCAGTACTGTAACTGAGATTGCCCATAAGGATGGTGGAGTAGAATAATGCTGTGTTTGCCTCCTTGTGACTACATCAAAATTACAACTAAACTACAGAACAACCATCATTGAGAATCACATGGAGTCTTGCTGAACAGAAGCCCTACAACTAGGGACATACAGAAGAAGACACTTTGAGCCTGGTAGGAGGGGTGGAGACATGGAACAGACTGTCCCACAGCCATGCGTGTGTTAAAAATCAGGAGGGATATCTTGGCTGTTGAGTTTCCCCTGGAGGAATGAGGGGCCTCACACCCATACCAGGCTCCCCAGCCCAGGGTTCCAGTGCCTGGAAGAGAATTCCTCACAGCTTCTGGCTGTGAAAACCAGTGAAGATTGTGGCTGAGTGAGATGGAAAATGGCTGCAGTCCCAGATGTTCCTCTTAAAGTGCCCACAAATGGACTTACTGACAGACTCACTCTCTCTGAGCTCCAGCACTGGGGTAGTAGCTTTTAAGGTGTCAGGGGCATACAAGAAAGAACTGAATTGGCTGGCTACAGGGTAAGAACTGGATGTGCAGCTTTCTCCCAGATGGAAGTGCTGTCAGAATCCATTATTTCTTTGCTGAGCCTTCTTCCCCACTCCCTGTATGCAGACACAGGCAGCTGCCACATCTGAGTCTTCCAGCAACCTGGCTAACACTGTTCATCTTGTCCTGTTGATTCCCTGAGACCCTGCCCAATGGAACTTGCAGACCCACCCAAGCCGTTTCTAGCAGCTTTTCTATACAAATGACCTGCCTTTGCTCATGATGTGGACTTTACTAAAATCTCTCAAAGTTTCAGAAATCCCAGATAAGCAACATCAGGCCTTGGCATGCCCCATATCTCTTGCTTAGCAGCTCCAAGACTGGCACTAACAGCAGCAGGCCTCGGTACACAGTGTGGCCTCTCCAGCACCTCCAACCCCAGAGCAGATGGCTGGCCTCTGTGGATTGCTTTGTGGCTCATGCCAGGTGGTCTCAAACAGGGCACAGGGTGTGGCTGAACTTGACCTACAGTGAGCCCCCCCCAGGAATGCACAGAGCTGACACACCTAGTGGCCAAATTCAAACTCAACTGGAGCACCACCCAGCTGCTTCTATAGGTGACACACCCAAAGGGCAGACTGGATAGGAACCCTGCAAAAGTGAATCCTACTCCATAGCATAAGTCATGCACAACAGCTCCTTCACTGTCGTCACAACCAGTCCTCACAACCAATCAGCCCAAGGGTCAATCCCTTCTATTGATATACAAACAGCAACCAAGGCTCAACTGCAAGAGCAGGGCATGCACCTTACACAAGGAACACACCTGGATCACCAAATCAGGTAATCAGGGAGATTGCACCACTGGGCCCTACAGCACACCTACTACATAAGACTGCTCTACTGAGATTGAAAGGAAGGCGTCCTGCCTCATACATAGAAGCAAACACAGGGCGGTATCCAAAATGGGAAGACAAAGAAACATGTCATAAATGAAAGATCAGAACAAAGTTCCAGAGAAAGAACTAAACAAAATGGAGATAATCTATCAGAGGCAGAGTTCAAAATACTGGTTGTGAGGATGCTCAGTTATCTCAGTGAGAAATTCAACGAGTAGATAGGAAACATAAAAATGGAAATAGAAAAAATAATAAAAAAGAACCAGTGAGAAATGAAGAATACAATAACTGAAATGAAGAATATGTTAGAGGGAATCAACAGTAGATCAGATGAAGCAGAGAACTGAATCAGCAATTTAGAAGAAAAGATAGCAGAAAACACCCAATCATGACAGAAAAAAAAAAAGAGGGGGGCCTCTGGAACAACAACATTAATTGTACCAACATCACCAGGGTACCAGAAGGAAAAGAGAGAAAGTAAGGAATTGAAAACCTATTTGAACAAATAATGATGGAAAACTTCCCTAACCTGGTGAAGGAAATAGACACACAAGCTCAGGAAGCACAGAGAGTCTCAAACAAGAGGAACCCAAAGAGATCCACACAAGACACATCATAATTAAAATGCCAAATGTTAAAGAAAAAGAATTCTAAAAGCAACAAGAGAAAAATAGCTAGTTACCTGCAAGAGAACTCCCATAAGATGGTCAGCTAGTTTCTCAACTGAAACTTTGCAAGTCAAAAGACATTGGCAGGGGATATCAAAATGATAAAAAACAAGGCCCTACAACCAAGGTTATTCTACCCAATTTTAAAAGCTATCATTTAAAATTGAAGGAGCGATTGGTTAAGAGCTCGCTCAAGAGTTTGAGCTCTGAGCAACAGGGTCCCCGGTTTGATTCACAGCCCAAGCTGAGCTGCCAACAGTTGTCAGGANTTATGGAAGTAAAACAGTAAAATATGGCAAAAATGCACAGTTTGGTCTTCCATCTTCAACTTGTAAAATCTCCAAAACTCAACCAAATCGCTCAACAATTTTTAGAACAGAACTAGACCTGTCAGCTGTCAAGTGACAGCAATAGTATAGATGTAAATGACTCTAATACTTCCAAAAATAAACTAATGCCATGCATCGCAAACATCTGTCATGACTTTTCCAACAACCCAATATGTAGCACTTACCATGCACCTAGGTATTGTTCCAAGTACTTTACACATCTTCATTCAAGTATTCCCCTAAACAAAACTATGAGGTAAATACTACAATTATCACAATTGAGAGATGAGGAAATTGAGTCAGGGCAACAAACTAATAAAAAAACTGCTTATGAATCTTTCCATGATGAAAAGCCTCTGTTAAATTGCTTGAGTTTTTTTTTTAAGTATAAATATTTCACGCTTACAGAGATAACTACTAAACTTCAAACTGTATAAATAATAGCATAGTGATTGAAACAGCACATAAAAAGCTGTTCAGTTTGCCACTGTTACCTGCTGTCTTGAGTTGCTAATGAGTGACCTCAAGTGAGAAAAGTCAGATCCAGTTCCAGCGCTGCCACTAACTAGCTGTGCCTCCCTACACCCCAATTCTCTAGAAAATAAGTTAACAATGTTTATAAGAATTCTTTAAGCTATGAAAGTCTACCATTTTTCACAACATTTATCTATAAATAATAAAAGATTTGGTGAAAACTTAAAAAAATAAAGTTACCCCAGGAAAACGTTAATGTGTGAATGACCCAACAACCCCACTCACCCCCCAAAAAGCACAATTATTTTCAGGAACAATATTTTATAAGTAAAGGTTGAAGTAAATCTTCTAATGTATTGAGTTTGCTTCTGAAACAATCCTGCCAAATATCCAACTCTGACTGTGTTTCCAAAATATTTCTTTATCCAGATAGCAAGTCAACATTTATGCAGTCAGTATGCTGGCCAGTAGCAGATTGAATATCCTGTACTCTGAACACATTATTTTTCCCTGACATAGCAAAATCTTAAAATCAAATGAATAGTGATTGAACCTTTTACCCCCTTTTCTGGTCTCAGAGCAGGAGTTTGCAGGAACTGGGAAGTTCACATTACTTCCACTGCTGCCTTTGGTCATGTATTTTAATCTTAAAAGATGTAAATTGTAGGCTTATGAGAGTGAGAGCCCCATGTCCATGCTGGCAGAAAATATTTTAACTTATTTTCTGACAGTGCAAAAATAGAGCTACTGAGATTTTAGCTGATGGACAGTTGGGAATCTGGAGTGCAAATTAGAAAGTCAGCTAGAAAACAGGGCTATTCTTGCTGTTGTGGTTGTTATCATTGCTATTCTTTTCTCACCGAGTGCCAAGTTTTTAATCTTTGCAAATGCAAGACAATGACAGGCAAGGCTGCCTCACAGTTTCAGAGCCTAGAGTACTTCCAATGAAACAGCAAATCAATAGACTGGATGTGAGTGAAACTTTCTTTCTTTCAAATGTAAATAAATCACTGTTTGATATTTAACCACAGTCATCAATAGATGATGTTGGGACTGGGATGTGGTTTGCCATTGTTTTTTGTTTCTTTTGTTTTCTGAGACAGTTGATTTTTTTCATACTTAAAAAAAAAGCAGTGAAAATTAATTCTTTTGAAAAATATAACTCAGAGAGGAAAAAATGGAATACCAGAGCAAAGGGAACATGTATCATTGTTTAGGTTATCATGTTCCCCCACTCCCAATACCCATAAAGCAAAAATATCACTCCAAAACAGAGGAGATTTGACAGGTGACTGGGATATAGTGATAGCAGGAAGTGGAACTAACTAAATGATATTGGCTGTCCTTGATTGCTTTGTCCTGGGATGAATAGTATTCACTCTATGGACAGGTAAGGGAAACGTATAGTAGGAAAAGGACTAAATGCACAAAACATGTAAAAATTATCCCTTAGAATAAGTGTGCCCTCAAAAGAAGGGGAGTAATCAGGTAGCTGAACTTCTTGGCTCTTACACCCTCACCTTATCCCCAGGTAAATAGTATGGAAGTATAGATAGAATATGGTAACCCAGATATTTCACGCAGTGAATGTGGTATCTGGGTAGCAGTAATGAAACACTGAGGAAAATGAAGAAGCTGGTGCCAACTAGTTACAGGAGATCATAAAAAAGGCAATACAGAAGATAGGCAATGGTGGGGCTGCCACCAGGAAAGACACATGAAAACGAGACCCTGATATTGCAGCAACTGTTTCTCAACCAAAAAGCCTATTTTTGATAGTTTCGTTTAAAAGCTGTGTTGTAGATGTTAGTTTTTAATGATGTCAAGAGTCTGAGGAAAGGTGCAGCACAGAACAATTTTTAAGAGTACAAGGTCTGCAATCAGACAGAACTAGGACCACATTTTGGCTCTTTTCATTATTTCCCATGTGACATTTGGCAAATAGCCTAATAGTTCTCAGTGCTTGTCTTAAAAAAATGGGAAATCTACCCTACTTTTTTTCCCTACAAATTATGCAAGACAATGCCTAACAAGACAATAGCATATTTCTTGGCACATAAGCCACAATCGACAAAAAAATAAATATTTATTATTTCTGTTAGTTTTCAAAAAGGCTTAGAAAACAATTGAATAAGTGCTTTTTGATGAGTTTCAAAGGAACAGAAGCATTTCAGATCTACAAGGTTGGGATGAAATGTAGACAGGTGGAGCGGAGGAAAAATATATTTTCCCTTCTACCTTTCTAGGTTCCCACTGGGTCTCTGTAACAAAAGACAGATTAACAAGAGAAAATCATAAACATTTATTTAATATAAGTTTTACATGACAAAGGGGCCTTCATAAGGAAATAAAGTACTGAAAAAAATAGTTAAGCCTCAGTGTTTTTACACAGGTTTGACACATAACGAAAGTTGTGAAAATATGATAGGACAAAAGGATATGAGCTAAGTGTAGCAAATTGGGGGTAACAATAAGGCCTGTCCTTTCAGATTCCTCTCAGCATTCCTCCATCTTCAGGGATACCTATGACCTACTTCAGGGGGAAGGTCAGAGTCCTTCCTGCACCTGCTTTTTCTTAGATTCCTTCTGTTGAAAATATTCAACATGCCAAGGTGCATGCCATCAACCCCATCACTGCGGACCCATTTTTTCAGACATCCAGGGGATGTTACAAGAAGAAAGAAGCAGAAACCATTTAAAAGGAATTGGAAAGGTTACAGATGTAATTTTATTTCATCTTCTTTAGGGGAAGTTTTGTTTTGTTTTTTTAAGATTTTTATTTGGGAATTGGAGGGATGGGAACAGCGCTGGGGAACTGGGGGAAGGGGAACAGATAAGATGCGGTTCTTCAGTCTAGTTGTGGAGGACATTGCTTCACTGGCCCAAGTTGGCACCATCATTGCACTCTTTTTGGGTAAGGCAGATCAGTCACCGGCTTCTGGACGGCCACACACTGCGGCTGCTGGCTGCTCACACTGGCTGCTGGCTATACACAGTAGCCCATGGCAACTCACTGCAGCAGGGGCTGCAGTTATGCCATCGCCTGCGACTCACGGCAGCCCAGCTCCAGGCTGAGCTGTTGTTCAGCATCTTA
>NW_017731835.1:1206140-1207352 GCF_001890085.2 Hipposideros armiger | reverse complement strand
TGAAGAAATGTGACTGGATTCAGATAGTTTAGGTTCAAACATGAAAATGTGGAGAAACAATGAACATTTTAGCATAAGGGGAATATAGTTCATTTTGCATCCAGTCATGTAGAAACATAAGGTTCCATACCTTGAATTTTCTTCTTTTTTGTTTTATTTTAATATGGTTAAAGACTATTAAACCTTCATATACTTTCATCTTACACTCATAGCTAAGGCCAAACCTATATTAGCCATTAAAAGAGGATAATAGATAGAGCACAGAGGATTTTTAGGGTAGTGAAACTATTCGTATCATTCTGTAATGGTAGATACATGTCATTTTAAATTTCTGAAAAGCCATAGAACTTACAGTACCAAGGTGAACTTTGGGTAGTAATGATGTGTCAGTGTAGGTTTACTGATTGTAACAAAAGTATCACTCTGCTGGGGGTTGTTGATAAGACCAGAGGCTGTGCACTTGTGGGCAGGGGGCGTATGGGAAATCTCTGTACCTTCTACTCAGTTTTGCTGTGAACCTAAAACTACTCTGAAAACTAAGCCTATTAGAGAAAGAAAAAAGGAGAATAAAACAGCAATTATTTTGTCGTCTTCAGTCACCTACATCAAATCATAAGTATAGACATAACTTTGGCATATTTGATAAATGTGACTCTAATAACCCAAACTGTCATATGATATTAAAAATGTGAAATTCTTATTTTTATCAGAAACTTGAGGTGAATATAGATTAACTTATAAGACTGCAAAAAATAAAATGCATGCTTCAACGTTGAAACAAAAGAGCTTTTAAAAATAAATTAGCAGTGGAGGGTAGGGTAGCATTCAAACTTCATATATGTTTGTTTGAAAAATGAACTTTTAATTAGGATAAATGCTCACAAGACACATTTTTTCCCCCATGTGTATGAGCACCATTTAAATGTAGTGCCAGTCTGGCATTGCTTTTCTATTCAGAACCAATAAAATGAGTTTCAAAAACTATGAAAACTCAAAATATTAATTTATTCTTATTTATTTATCTAATTCAAGATTACTAAAAATGACCCTTTCCCTTCATTAAAATTGGCTATTTAAATAAGTATTGCAATTAAATTCTAACCACTGAATGTCAATTACTTGCAGATTAGAAATGAATTTATGTAGATCACTGGGGAAATTGATGTTGTACGTCTTCTGAAACACAGGAAGATTTCAACATTTATCTCATTT
>NW_017731835.1:1203935-1205367 GCF_001890085.2 Hipposideros armiger | reverse complement strand
TATTTTTTTGAAAATAGTTTTAAAATTATCATTAGTGTGTTGATAATTTCATAAGGCAGTTACACATAGAATATTTCTTTAACTCAAAATGTTAAAAAAATGAAACCATGATTCCTTAAAGCTAATTATTTCTTGAAAGTGCTTTAGTGTGTGTCATGAAAGTTGTATTAAATAAACAAAACACAGTATCTTTCTTCTGTTAAAATAGCTTACTTTATAAAAGGTTAATATTTAGGGAGTTCTAGAAGCTGTTTTAAAAGCATAAAGGAAAATAAAAAAGAGTGGGATGAAAAATAAGATTTAAGAAAATATTAAATATGAAGTAGCTCATTTGGGGAATATTTCAATTTAGAAACTATTTTCAGTAACAATTGGTATTGTTAAATTCTGTAGACTAGTATCTATTAGCTAAAATATCTTTTAGTTGTCTCCATAGATATGCTTTGTTATATAAAATGAGTCTCCTGCAAGTAACTAAAAACCCAAAGTCAAAATAGCTAAATAATCAAGTTCTTTATTATTTCACATGGTAAGATCTGCTGATGAATTTACATCCCAACACTGTCACTAGGAACCCATGTTCTTTCCATTTTTTGTTTGTTTGTTTGTTTCATTCTCTGAGCCTCAGCAGGTTTGTTAATTTACCTCTTGGGCCCTAAATTGCTATAGTGACTTCAAGCATCACAGCAATGTACACTGTTGTTCAGAGGCAAAGAACAAACAAACAAACAAACAAACAGAAATCACTCTTTTTGTCTTTTCTTGTTAATAGCTAAAATATTTTCCTAAGAAACCCAGAAAATTTCTCCAATGCCTTATTAGTAAGAATTGTGTTGCATTAGCTACCTAATATAATCATAGGAAAGGTAGATTAGAATTATTGTCATTGCTTTAAAATAATTAGAATTCACTTCAGTGGCTAGGGTTAGCAATTAACCTTTTCCTGAGGCCTGTAAAAAGTTATAGACATATAAAAAAATTCAGGGGCAATTAACAAGGAAGAGGAGAAAATGCCATGGTATAAGCAACATCAGAGAATACTGCCATGATGGTGTAAATCATGCCATTAATCACAAACAACATTAACAAATAAGTCAAAAGTATAAATGGAAAAAAAATGCATGTGTTACATCATACAATCATTTTCACCATGACATATCCTAATGATCAAGTCACATTTCCAGCTTTATTTCATGTCATATTGTGGAAGCATGATGATTTACACTGCTTATGTGTTCAAATAAAAAACACTTCTCTTTCTGGGCCGGCCGAGGGGCACATTTGTTATAAATTGGCTTGGGACACCAGCTCTGAGCAGCAGAGCCCTGGTTCGGATCCCACATGAGAGCCAGTGACACTGTGCCCTCTACAGCTAAGATGCTGAACAACAGCTCAGCCTGGAGCTGGGCTGCTGTGAGTCGTCAGTGACAGC
>NW_017731835.1:1188116-1195515 GCF_001890085.2 Hipposideros armiger | reverse complement strand
AAAAAAAAATCTATCCCTGGGATTCTAAAAAGCACTACAACAAGCATATAGTCATCCAATATTAGTTATGTCTTTTGGGTTCCTTACTTTGGTTTGTGACAGTTAAGTGATTTGCAAAACCACATTTAGAAAGTGACAACGCAAGAACGTTCACCCTAACTGTCTAGCTCTGGAACCCTTGGGCTATCCTACTACCCTTCCATTGCAGGATCTTACCCTGCGAAAGGAAGGGGCTTGCTGTCCAGCCTCCAAACATGTACTGAGTTGTTTCTGCCTTAGTTCCATCAACAACTGTGTATGGAGATGCTACGAAGCCCTCCATCCTACTCCATAAAGCATATGATTTCCCTTCATCTGTTTAACATTGTCTTTTTGAAAATATGTCTACCAATGAGTTCATTCATTTATTAGCGGTCTAACAAGTAGAGAATAAAGTGATACTGTTATTGATGCTACACACCTAATTATGCTGAAAATGTGCCATAACATTTCAATAGCCTTGTAGTACAGTTAACTTATTATTTCACTTTAATATTTATACCATGCCTATGTTTTATTGTATTTATTTATTTATTTATTTATTATTTTTATTTATTTTTTATTATTAGTTTCAGGTGTACAAAAAATGCAATAGTTATCCTTTTCGCCCCTCACAAAGTAACAACCCCCCTCCCCCATCCCCAATATCATACATATCTATTACAATTCCATTGATTCCATTCCCACACTATACTCTACATCCCACGACTATATATGTATTAAATTATAGTTGACATATAATATCCAATGGCAGCTTCAGATGTACAGTGCAGTGGTCAGGCTTCTATATCATTCATTAAGTGGTCTNCTTTTCTTTTCAGTGTATTCTTGCCCATGGATGTACAAGGTGCTGCACGGGACCTGTCACTAGGGAAGGAACACTGCATGGGTAAAATTCTCATAGGTTAATATAAATCTCACAAATCATATGATCTTCAGGAAAGAGACCGACATGTATAGAAGCAGATCAAATAAAGGGCAGAGTATCATAGGAAAGAGGAGAAAAAGCCTTTCTGTGTAGGTGTACAGAAGGCTTCATCAAAAAAGTAACCTTTGATTTGGACAATTGTTTAGCTAAAAAATTTTTTATCGATAGCAATACTCAGCTAATAAAAATTATAATAGTAACATGATGTGAAGAGGAGAATTATTTCAGTAATTTACATGCCAGACATTGTGCATATATCATCTCACTTTATCACATATTTAAATAAGCTGATATTTTTCATGTTTTACAGGACAGGAAAGTTATAGAGAAGGGGACGTAACATCTTGCCAAGAATTTCAGAGCAGGGTTCAGGGAGGTATTCCAAAGCCAATACTTTAGTTCACTACACTTTTCTGATCCCCACGGTAGGTGTTCAATCAGTGATTTGTAATTTAAATTAACTTTTTGACATTATAGGATTGGAAGAAAAGTAGAAGCAAAACATTTTACGCACTTTTATTCCCATATAGAGACTGTGTCTTATATCTGTTGGAATCTATATCAACTGACACAAAGCAAGTTTACTTCCAAGAACATGATAGTTTATCTTCTCAACTGCCACATACGGAATATTTCTCTTCTGTAATTTCCTACCATAATAAAAGTGACATTTTATTGTTAACAGCCACTGTCATGGAGAAAACATGACTTGTATTTAGAGGGAGAAGTCTAAGATTGCTGAAAGACCAGCAGTAGCCTAATGCGAAACTGTTCCTAGAATTCTTTATGTCAGTAAAAGTTAAGATTTTTTTTTCAACTTAAAAGTGTGAATTATATATTTTAACGATTTACTCGGTGAGGTTTGAAAGTACACGTGTATCACTCCTATCTGAGGAAGCTTGGGGCTAAAATACAAAATTAAAATAGACACTAAAATGTGTTAATATGAAAAGGAACAACGATATAGCAGTTTCCAGTAGGAACTGTCAAAATATGTGGGTGAGCCTATCACTAAAAGCCAAGGTTTAAAACATAGGTCTTCGAGTATATCCTCAAAGTAAGTTTGCGGATCTCAGACCTTTTCCAAGGTTAAAATTCTGTATGGAGACTATCTGGGGAAATAATAATCATTATAATAATTAATTGATTACTTAACATGAGAAAGAGATCCAGCTAAGTATAATGTATAATTATTACATTTACTGCTCACAATAATCTCATAAATTAAGTAGGGATATTTCCTCATTTTATATAGATTTTAAAAAGTAAAATGTAAAATGCATTTTGGCAAAATCAAAGAGATTATAAATTTTGGAGCAGGAGTCAGAGCCCAATTCTGATGAATCTTGGGCCCTAGATCTTCTTACCATCTTCAGTTTCTTATTTTAAAAAAATAAGATTTCTCACATTCTCATCAGATTTCTCCCAGAGTTCTTAGCTTCTATGAGAGAAGAGAAGGCAGATACTGACATAACCAGCAGCCCTAGCTTCACCTCTGTTTATCGACATGTCTCTTTCCCTCCAACAAATGTGATTACCCAAAGTTTGCTGATGCCTAGTACCCCTTTTCAGCAAAAGTGGTTGCCCCATATTGGAAATAATATTTCAATACAACACAAACTATTCAGTTTACCAAGAGCCAGCTATTGGACAGCCATCAACATGTGTGGCGACTGTAATTTCATGTTCAAAACCAGTGAATAGTAGTACCCCTTTTTTTTATGAAAAAGGCAAAATAAGACTCATTTGGATTATGTTGTCCAAGATTTCATGGCCTAATTCAATATTATTTTTAAAATAGTGTTGAGGGCTTGCCATATGCTGAGCTCTGGGCTAGTTTGTGAGATTTCACTTACTGAACAAGGGGCCTATTTACTGAAAGGTGTAGGCAGTCAGTCTAAAGGCTATCCTACCACTTCTCACTCTGCCATGATCTCCTTCACCGATAGTCCTCAAACGCTTCCCACACGGGCATAGCGTAAGTATGTGAGATGTTTTTCTTCATATAAAAAAATATACCCAGTTTTAGTTAAAGAGTTTGTGCAAAAATGCAACTTGGTTCAAAGAAAATAAAGTAATGGTGAATTTCTCTGAGTATTAGTCCACCAGCCATCAGATGTGGTTCCTCCTTGGGAATACACAGCAGCAGAAGCATTCTTATTGTGCTTTTGAAACAGCTTCAAAGAAACTTATAATTGAAAGCAATCAATTTAAATACACATGGTAAAAAGTGAGATTCTTTCTTATTATTGAATTTTAATGGTATTATAATAACTGTTTAGGTAGACACTGAGCTTGACAAAATACAAAGGTAATTTTGACATAAGCACACATTTATAATGCATTATTCTTTCAATTAAGCCTGTAGTTTCTCTTGGTTACCAATACATAATTTATTAAATTAAATAATGCTTTTGATCAGATGAAATGTTCCAAAATTGCATCGTGGTGTAATATTTTGAATACAAAGTTCACCTTTTATGTGTTGCTAGTGAAACTGAGAAAAAAATAATCTCGTGTGTCTAGTGGTTATTTTATTAGAAAATGCAGATATAGACTACAAAAAATACCTTTGAAATATATCTATATCTATATATGACATAGATATAGTTATAGATATATACTTTTTATGCCCTACATTGTGTGTGTGTGTGTGTGTGTGTGTGTGTTTGTGTGAAGCTTTGTTTTTTGACTGCTTCCTTTGCATCCTCCAAGATGTCCAACAATAACCCCTAACTCCTGGTCTTGACACTTACAATAACCCCTAACTCCTGGTCTTGACACTTACTTAGTACCCTATCTTACTGTACCAGGATTGACCTGTATGACTAATGTCATATAACAGAAGTTATGGTATTTCAATTCTGACATTGGTTTGGACTGTGGCTTCCATCTTGGGATCTTTGTCTCTCCGTCCCTCACTCTCTCAAACAGGTTTTGAGGAACTGAAACCTACTAAGAGCTACATGAGTGAGTTTAGAAAACATATGCTTCAACCCTAATGTAGCCTTGAGTTGATGGCAGACCAGGCTGACAGCTTGATTGCAACCTCTTTGAGATGCCTTAGCCAAAGACACCCAGCTAAACAGCTTCCTTATTTTTGACTCTCAGGAACTGCGAGATAAATGTTTGTTGTTTTAAAGTGCTAAATTTTAGAGCAAATTGTTTTACAGCAATAGATAAATACAGTATGCTACCTGTTAATCTATGTATATTTATTTTGCAATTCTGCTTAATGAATCACTTTATTAATTTTAATATCTTCCACATGTTGTTGCTTTGTGTTTTCTAGATAGGCAAATATTGGTCTTTCAAAAATAACATTTCCTCCTCCAGTACTTACTATTCTTATTTTGTTTTCTTGTTATATTATACAAGTTAGAAGCAAGTAATACAATTAAATAATAGTGATGAACCTAGCAGTTCTTTACCTATTACAAACTTTATTTAAAATTCCTCTAATGTACCATAATTATACATAGTATTAACTCCTGGTATGATAAAACTATTTTATTATGATAAATATAATATCCAGTTTAATAAGAAATATATCAAGAATGGATTTTAAATTTTATTAAATGTATTTTAGCATGCTTTGAGATAATAATAGGTGCTTTGTTTTAATCCTTCCAGTTGTCATATTGAAATATCTACGAGCCATTTACATTTTTGGATTAAAATAACTAAATCTGTTTTCTGGAAACACAAATATGTGAATATTTCTGTTTAAACCAGTGAAAGGTTATTTTAATTTGGGAGTTTTTCTAGCATTAAATAATATCAATATTATTACTTTAAAAACATCCTGACCCAATCTATTACTTATCATGTGCATGCTTTTTGTAACCTTTAAGATCTACATGGATAAATTCCATGCTGCCTGAAATTAAGGACTATGTATTCTTTTTCTTTCATGTATACAATTTTTCAAAGTGTTAATTACAGTGTTATACCTATAAAAATTTTCAACAAATGCTTAGACAAGGGAGTGAGTTTGATGAGCTTATTATTGTGAGAGGAACTTGTTTTTAGATTTTCCAATTTCGTTATGTATTGGAGAGTTATTTTCTAGATAGAAAATTTAGTTATCCTTTGAAGATTTTAGACAGCATTGTCATGCTCTTAAGATCTAGAAAGTCCCAATTTCTGCATGTATAAAAATATAATCATTTATAAATCATGGATTCAGAATCATAAGTCCACATTTCAAAACTTTTAAAACTTGTTCCCTTGGGGGAAAAGAATTAAAAGATAATGCCATATTAAAGAGCTACCAGTAACACCTACTACCTACTATGTCTAGGCCAGTTCACATATAGGTTTAATACAGAGGCCAATACACTGAGTAAAATAAAAAGGTGACCATTTTTCTATCACAAAAGAGGAAAATCAAATTCCTATAAGCTACTAAATAAGTGGGTCTGTCTTTCTCCAAGGTGCACTCTATTGAATTAATCATAATAAATGTAGTGCTTTTATAGAATAGGGTAAGAATTAAATCAGCTTACTAACTCATGCATTTTAGGAAAAAGAGTTTTCCATCTTCCCTCTTCATTAATTTTCTCATTAGATATTCTGTTTATACTTCCATTAGAGATTCACTTGTTTTCAGCCTTTAGCAATTACTAGAGTGCTTGTGTTTATAGTCCATGGATTGCGTTTTTGCATTTCCATTTTGTTACATGACTCGACTCATGTGAAGCAAATATGCAGGCATCTGCGTTTGGAAAATACGGTTCCCTAAATTCTGCCTATCTAAACCATAGCCAGAGTGCATTGTATCGGTGGTGATTCCCATAGAAACAGATAATAAAATATATCTCTATCAATGAATCTGAAATTCACAGAGAAAGTTATCTTGAGTGAATGCTTTCCTCAGAAATTTGATAACCATACATAATAGTACCTGATTGATATAACTCAGGCTGCAAAAGATAAAGATTTTTCCCAAATATTATCATGGCAACAAGATATACAGAGATTAGTAAATTGATACTCATTTCTTCAAAATAACTAAATTTTAATGCAATATTTTGGTATACTATTCTATTCAGGATAGAATGTTCCCCTTCACAAATAGAGACATTATTAAATTTCCAGGTATGGACTTAGTTCTATATATAGTTACTGTTTCCTGGTACGCTCAAAGCTAACATTTTTGGTGTTATAGTCAGTTCAAAATATCACATTCTGTGACACTCCAGCAAAATTAGAAGGCAGTTAACGTAGTTTTGGTATATTTTCTAATTAATGTAAATTATTATTATTACATGTTGATTAAATAATATTTACTTATTAATGGCAATTTAAAAGGCTTAATTCTCTCAAATTTCTACCTTTTCCATCTAAGTAAATAAACTGTTAGTTTCCTTATAATTCTCGTGCAAGGCATATTTTTAATATGGTTAGAATTAGGTACAATGATTTCTGATATAAGGAACACATACAAAAAATTTTTATTTGTCAACACAATAAGTTTCATAAAAAAGTATAGAGTGAGAGGGAGAGAAAGAGAGAGATTCTGCAAATGTGATACTAAATGTTACAAGTCAACTTGACTGGGCCACAGGTGTGCCTAGACATTTGACCAAACATTATTCTGGGTGTGTGTCTGTGAGAGTTTTCCTGGATGAGATTAATATTTGAATCAGTATACTGAGGAAAGCAGATTGC
This sequence comes from Hipposideros armiger, assembly GCF_001890085.2. Taxonomy (NCBI): domain Eukaryota; kingdom Metazoa; phylum Chordata; class Mammalia; order Chiroptera; family Hipposideridae; genus Hipposideros; species Hipposideros armiger. The sequence continues at coordinate 1,188,875 of NW_017731835.1, read as the reverse complement.
CCTCCCTGAAGTGGCTTGGTCTCATCCAATCAATTGAATAGAACGACAAGCCTGAGTAAGAGGGAATTCCTCCTGTCTGAATGCTTTGAGCTGGGACGTCGTTATTTTCTGGTCTTCAGACCTGAATTGAAACACCATCTCTTTTGTGTTTTGAACCTGTCGGCTTTCACACTGTAACTTACATCATCACCATCAGCTGGTTCTCAGACCTTTAGACTTGGATGGAAACCACACCTCGTCTCTCCAGGGTCTCAGGCTTGCTGACTGCAAACCTTGAGGCTTCTCAGCCTCTGCATCACAGGAGCCAATTCCTTGTACATCTCTAGGGTATATAGGATAAATAGGATATGTAGGATAAATAGGATATATAGGATAAATAGGATATATATATACACACATACACACACACGAATTACATATGATAATTCATATATATATAATATATATATATATATATTCAGTTTCTCTTGAGAATCTTGACTAGTACAACCTACTCAAACTAATGAAATGTCACATTAACCATGAAATATAATATTTAGTTTCCATATTTTTTCTTAAGATAATGCGCCAAAAAATAGGCAAAAATAATTTTCATTACATATGATACTAGTGTGAATGGCTATTCAGATTTGCTTGGAGAAATTTTAAGAACATGTCTTGGTTTTGTTAATGGGTCAACTTTATTTACTTTCCTATCCTTTCTGTCCCCACCTAAAGTCATAAATCTCCTATTCAGAAAGTGCTTCAGAGATATTTTGT
>NW_017731835.1:1183915-1185121 GCF_001890085.2 Hipposideros armiger | reverse complement strand
CTTAGCTGTAGAGGGCAGTGTCACTGGCCCCCATGTGGGATCTGAACTGGGGCCCTGCTGCTCAGAGCTGATGTCCCAAACCAGCTCCCAACCAACGTACCACTTGGCCGTCCCAGTATTTTGTAGTTCTTGAAGCTATTGTAAATGGGACTGTTTTCTTAATTTCTCCTTCTGATAGTTTATTATTGGTATATGCAAATGCAACTGATTTCTGAATATTGATTTTGTATTCTGCTACCTTACTGAATTCGTGTCAGTTCCAAAAGTTTTTTGATGGAGTCTTTGAAGTTCTCTCTATATAGTAACATGTCATCTGCACATAATGACAAGTTTACTTCCTCCTTACAAAGCAAAATGTTTCTGCAAAATCATGTTTTCTTCATTAGGATAGGGAAGTATCAGAAGGGATTCTATCAAAGGTTCCTTCTAAATCCAGCATAGTATGGTACTATAAAATCATATATTTATTTGTCAGTGAGACATTTAAAGCAGACATAAATAACAGCCTTATCATTAGTTTACTAAAAAGTAGATAGAATTACAGTGGATGGACTCTGTGAAATCCAAGGAACTCTGAGGATGTAAAATCTCAGTAATAAAAGGCCCAAATGGGTTGTGTCTTAAGTGAAATATTGCCTAGTAATACTTCTTTTTATAGACTCCTGAGATGAAGCAATTGTAATAGGGTTATTTGTACTGTTTCTCCATGTAAATTATATCTTTCATGTGAAATCTTCTTGAGGCCTTAACATACTTTTGCCACACTCTTATTTCTCAACAAGACCATAAGTAAAATTCTTATTAGAAATGTATTGGGATTTATCTAGTATCATATTTTCTAATAAGTTTTCTATAATTTTAAGACATTATAAAAGTCATTTTTATTTCAAAAATAAGTGAAAGCTTAATAATATTAAATACAGTATTGCTCATATATATCTCTTATCCATTACATAGTAACTCCCATAGAAGTATAGTTACTCCTAGAGAAAATTTAAACCTCAATAAAATAAGCATAAACTATTTATATGAAACATGAAGAGTTAGACTGAAGTACTTGGGGCATAGGAAAATAGTCTGTATATTTAGATCCTGATTACTTATGTAGCCAACTTATTAAACTACTTCCCCTAATATAATGGAAATCAAAGACTAAGTTTTATTTTAGATTCCCTACCTTCTATCTGTGGATTTGTGGAAATCGTA
>NW_017731835.1:1181673-1183180 GCF_001890085.2 Hipposideros armiger | reverse complement strand
AGACAAAAAGTGTATCAATTCTCTAGTTCTCAGAGGACTTAAAACTTCCTCAGTTGAGAGCCCAGATTGCCTGAATAATGTATGCTTGTAAAACCTGGGAAGGGGATAGTAGTATGTGAGATGGATTTTCATAAGCCAAGCCAAGACATTTTATTTCAGATGACTTTCAGACAGAGAAATGATTAAGAGATTCCTGAATTTCATTTAATTTTAATTTCAGCAATTCTGTGATCTAATTAAAAAAAAAAGCTAGAAACCACACTGCATGAAATGTAGTTATTGCTCAATAAATAACAGTTGAAAGAATAATTTATGGTTATCAAGATTAAACATGGTCTGAGCATATTTGAAATATAACAGGCTATTCATTATTGAATGTATTAATTAATGAAAATCTTTTAATTAATAAGCCTTAAAATGAGGCAATTTCAAAGAATGGCCCTTGGTCAGAGGAAAAGAATAGAGTTGTAAGATTTTTCAAAATATTAATAATTTGAAATTTAGAACAATGAAGTGTTTTAAGTATATGACTGTGGCTGTGCAAACAGTGGGATTAAAGCCAAATGAGCTGCCCATCAAGAAAGATTAATTTAGATAACATGTGGATTGGGAGATTCAAGTTAAAAGGTAATCAAATTGTATAATCAACACACTCTCTGGAGACATGTAATCCAGCTTAGTTATGTCTTGATCCCTAAAGTGCATGTCTTGTTAATTCAATATCTGTCTTCCAAAGAGTCTAGAGGCTTTAAAAAAAAGAAGAAGAAGAAGTATACATCCCAGTTTGTTGTGAAATTTTCCAAAGAAAGTCTTTTTTCTAAATCAGCTCATTTACCCCGCAAAGAAAATACAATCTGTTGATTAATGGAGAGAGATAGCTGAAGAGATAGATGTAGAAGATAGAGACAGACAGGCAGATGGAGAAATGTTCATGAAATTAATTCCTCATTTAACTTTCTGAACAGGTTTAGGACATGTCAGATACTGAAAATATAATTTTTGATGATGATATTTGTACAAACAACATATTTTCTACTTTACAACACAGATAAGCTTAGCAAGTTTCAAAGGACTCATCAGTCCAATATTAACAGTCAGAAGAACAATGGAAATATTTTGAGATGACACTTAATAAATTGGAATCTCAGTCCTATGTTAGTGTTTATATCATTTTAATGTGTGAAATGTATACACACATACATGTATATATATATATATAATATGTCATACATATGTGTGTATCTCTATATAAGTGGTATTTCTATATCTAAATAAAAATTTAAAGGTAATAGCTTTTATCTGTTTTTTATGTATCAATTTATTAACATAAATTTAATTATTTATGTACCCTTTATTATTTTATTTTATTTTAATTTATTTTTTTAATGTAAGGCCCTGTTGTGCACTATTTGTAAGAAGGAAAGATTCAAACAGTTATAAATTATGGTCCTCAGGTAGGATGTATTTTTATGTTACTGAGGAGAAAACACATATGTTTTGTCCTAAT
>NW_017731835.1:1145086-1179223 GCF_001890085.2 Hipposideros armiger | reverse complement strand
CTGCTATATATAGTTCCTGGTTTCTACCCCTTTCCACTCCCCAAAAATGTTTAAATCACCATAGGCTAACCATAAAAGGCACATGTGCAAGACAATTTGGGAAATTAAAAAAACAATAACTGCTGTTTAAATGGATTTAAAGAGAATAAATTTGGACAGGCACAGCATAATCCTTGGATGAACTGAACCTTGGGGTCCAGCTAAAATGTTTTTGATACAAGACAGATTTTTCAATGATATTGCAGTAATTCATATTCATTTAGGTTAGATTGCTGTCTTCCTAAGGCAACAAACTGTTTGTACCAGCTCTTCTCAAAAACAGACCACATGTGTACATCTTTGATTAGTGACATATATTAAGTTTTTTATTTTGTCCTTTGTTTCTAAATTGTTCTTTGCTAGAGGCAGGCATTTATGAAAGACTTCATTAAATGACATTATTCCATCCAAATTTTATGTAGAGAAAAAAATAAACTACATCTTGTAACTTAACAAGCTTGGAAATAATTTATTTTTAAAAAAAATTCTTTCTTGAATATAAAAAGGTATATTTTATTTAAATTTAAATGAATTTGTAATTTTTTTCACATAGTTTTAGGAGTAAACCCAAGATAGTGAAAGTAACTGGATGCCTATTTTTGCCCACATCATGAAAATTTTGATATATAGTAGTAAAATGCTTTTTTCAACTCTAATTATATTCATTGCACTTATATGACTCTTTAATATATTTGTATTAGGCCATAAAATCCCTATTTTTAATACAGAATATGCATAAGAGTATTTCTCATAACAGCAATAAAATGGTTTTACATAGGATATTTTCATCTTTAAGAAATCAAATGTTTTGTGTCTCAACTCTCATAAAATATAACGAGTAATGAGGATAAAACTAGGTCAAAATTGAAATACTAGCAAAAACCAGACATTTTTTTTTCCCTATCCTACTCTTCCCATCTTCTTATCCTCATGGACATCTGTACCATATAGAATATTTGAATTACCTAATATTCAAAAAGAAAAAAAGTATTTATAGCATAAGATTGATAACACTAGTGCACATTCCATGAGATAATATTTTAATATTAAATGTTTCTATTTATTCTTAGCAAATTATTAGACCATTTTGCATGTCCTGTGTTTTTCAGGCATTACATAAAAAATGTTATTTATTTGTCCACCACTGGGACTGTTAAAGACACAACTTAAGCTTTAAATATTAACATAGTATGTCATAATTTTAAAAAGAAATATAAATGTCTCTTGAAGTGAATTTCAAATCTTCTTCTTGGCTCTTTGAATCACTAAATAAGCCAGCATATTCATAATTCTGAGTGTTTCAAAATGTGATAAAATACTTGTAGAATGATGTTAAAAATCAAAAGTCTATGTATATGTGAATTTATAGTATTATAATTAAAACAGTGTAGGAATTATAAATATTGAGCGTAAAATTAATATATATGAATTAATAATAAATATCTATTAACAAAAGCTATGAACAAATGACAAGTAGCCCAGCACAACACAAGCCAAGCACCCTAGCAGAGCCAGCCTTCATTAACTGATCCCAAGACTATCCGGCACTTCATGAGTGAGAACATGATTGGTGTTCTAAGCAGTTGAGATTTTAGAAATTAGTGCCAGGATTGGGGTCCCTTTTTGGTTCCCTTTTTAGACCAAAACAAAACTAAGCAAAAATCATGATTGACAACAAAATCCAGGGGCCAAGGGAAATACTTCCTCTGCAGATAGGGAGAAGAATTGAATGTTTACCAACAGTAGTCTAGCCTGTCACATTTTTGCTATTTCAGATTATTTTCAAGAAATATCTGGATATTTAGTGTCCATGAGAAATTAGGGCAAAGTTGTGTTTTGGCAAGAGGTGTCAAAGAAGAACAGAAAGGTTGGGGAGAAGAATAGAGAGTAGCTGTAAAACAGATTATCAAATAGTATAAATCATAGTGGAGAAAGGTTATTTCAATGTTCAGATATCTACTAACGTCTCTTCTCTGAATATAGCATATAACGATGCTTTGCGCCATATATATACATATATATATATATATATATAGAGAGAGAGAGAGAGAGAGAGAGAGAGAGAGAGAGAGAGAGAGAGAGATGCAAATGCATGTCATAATGGCCAGATATACTGCATAAGGGCATAAGATCACAGGGAGAATTTAAAGGGTATCAACTTTCCTCACCTGTTCATTAATGGCTGAGCTTACTTTAAATGAAAAACAACAACAACAACAACAACAACAACAACAACAAAAACATATCTCTGGTATTAGTTTGTTAGGGTTGTCATAACAAGATACCACAGATAGTGTGGCTTAAACAATGTATTTTCTCACAGCTATGGAGGCTGGAAATCCAAGATCAATTATTAGCAGGTTTGGTTTCTCCTGAGACCTCTCTGCTTAGCTTGCAGATAGCCACCTTCTTGTTTAATCCTTACATGATTGTCCTGTGGTCTGTGTTGTCTGTGTCCTCATCTATTCCTTTTATAAGGACAACAGTCTGATTGGATCAGGGCCCATCATATGATTTCATTTTATGTTAATCTCCTTTAATGGTCTGTCTCTAAACATAGCCATATTCTGAGGAATTGGTGATTAGGACTTCAATGTATGTATTAGCCCATAAGAATTATCTTTTATAAAATACTGTTAAATAATAAATAGTTATGACAAAGGTGATCAATTGACTTCAATTTATCTTGAAATATCAATGATTGTAGAAAACTGAGAAGTGTGGGGGTAGAAAGCATCTCAGAATCAGAGAGAGAGAGAGGTTGTGGAGAGGTAACACAAGGCAAACCCTAACTATCACATTCATTTTCATAGGGATGCACATAGATATTAAATAGTTCAGGACATTCTGTGACAGTGCTATGTTTGTTATAGGCATGAAAACAAAGCCTCCCAAACTTTATTGTACCAAGAGTCTCTGAGAAATTTTATTAAATTTTTAGATTCAGGCACGCCAATCTCAGGGCTTTTCAATCTTATGTCTGGGATGGGGCCCAAGAATCTGTATTTTAAAAAGCATCCATGAAAATTTTGGTAGAGTTAATTATGGAGCACAGTGTGAGAAACAGTGGCAAAAACACAAAGCTAATTTTGACTTATTTATTAAAAGTGTTAAAACTTGCTCTCAGAAAGGGGATACTATCTGGGTACTTTAATTTTATTTGTCTGAAGAACTCTGTCAGATATTAGCTTTCTGACACACGTCAAGTTAGTCACTCTCTCTCTCTCCTTGAAACTCCATCTGTAAAGTAGGGATATTAATAACACTTGCATTATAGATTGTTAAACAAATTAAAATAAAAATGTTAAAATATTTAACAATATTTAACAAATTAAATGAATTAAAATATCAAAAAATGAAAAGATAATGCTTTACCCATAATTACTCAATTTATCTTAGCTATGATTGTAGAAAAAAATGTAGAAGATGTCAAAGTCAAAGAAAACTTAGGATGGCATATGTATCCATAATCAGGAAAAAATAGATATAGTGTTGAACAATATTGAATTAGTAGACCAGAATCCTGAATGAAAATATTAAGAAAAGGTCAAAAAACATAACTTGAGTGGGGCGGAGGAAAGCAAGGGAAGACGTGTGATGGAAGTTAAGAGATAAAGAGAAGCAGTCTTTACTGAGAATTTTTCAGGTACCGAAACCCTTGGCATAGACTCTAAAAAAGGGGGGGGGGAGAGCGTACTCTATCAATACATTTTATATTGCATAATGGGTACTAAAACTCAGAGAAATTAATTTGAAATCGTAAATGATTAAATAGTAGTGGAAGAATTTCAAATTTTGTCTGATGCAAGAATCAACACCACCAAAGTAAATTTCTAGGCAATAACCACTTCACCGAGGCTTTCTTCTGTTTTGTAGCACCAATAAAATCCAACTAATCCTTCAGCAGGGAATTTTAAGTGACTTTTGAATAATTTCTGAAAGGTCAAAAATCCAACTTCCAAAGTCTTTGAGCCACACATTCCTCTTGCCTTCCCCAACAGTCAAAATGCATAAAGGGAGGAATAAACAACAACAACAAAAAGAACAACAAAACAAACAAAAAACTCAACACATTTTCTGAGTGTTATTTGGTAATATAAAATTATTTCATAAAAGATTTTGGTGCACAGTGCCTATTCTCTTTCAAAATATCCTTTGCCTGTAAGGGGACAATGGGTGGCTTTAAAAATAGATTTTGCAGTCTGAATAATGCTTGTGCATCTCAGTAAATGGCCGCATAGTATAAAAATAAATGTAGCAATGGAATTATTAAAAATTAAACAATCCTTATATATCATTTCTTGAACTTTGACTGGTTTGTTTCAGTTCACTTAGCAACTGTCAAATCCCTTATACAATGAATAGCAGTGGTGAAATTAGGGTATCAAGAAAGTAGGGAGTGCTTGTAATTCATTGCTTTTGTTATTTAAAATTGCATTAACAACAAGCAATCCCACAGCTGGATATGTCAAAATGGCAATGTATTATTATCTCTCACAGGTCTTTGTGTAGAATAGGTTCAGACAGTTCTTGCTTCAAATATTTCATATAGTTATTGATAAATGGCAATTGAGTTTAGAAGGGTCTGAAACTTGAATGGACTGGACTAATTCAAATGTCTGGGGTGATAATTTAATTTGTATACAAATCACCTACTGGAGGCTGCCCCAGTGGCCAGGCTCACATTACATATCTAAACCTAATTCAGCCCACACTTACGGGAAACAACTGTTGATGAAGCCTAACATGTACCAACCATAATCTTCCAACTCAGCTTTAGATAGCTTACCGTACCCTAGCGCAGCGGTTCTCAACTTTCCTAATGCTGCAACCCCTTAATACAGTTCCTCATGTTGTGGTGACCCCCAACCATAAAATTATTTTTGTTGCTACTCTATAACTGTAATTTTGCTACTGTTATGAATCATAATGTAAGTATCTTTTTGTTTTCCAATGGTCTTAGGCGACCCCTGTGAAAGGGTCATTCGACCCCCAAAGGGGTCACGACCCACAGGTTGAGAACCGCTGCAGCATATGGGACCTACAAGTCTTCTAAGGAAACCTGCGACCTCCTAGCCAATTATGGCCTGTTTACTCGTTGCCTCTTCTAACCTCTGTAAAAGTCGTTCTTGCCCAAATCCCTCAGAAACCATGTTCCACTGCTTGTGAGGCACTGTACTCTCCAATCCATGGATTTGTTTCCCTTGAATAGAGAACATCAAACAGCTAAATTGAGTTTTCTCATTAGATGGGGGCCTCAGCTGGGAAAGCTGGAACTACTTAGGATGGGTTGACCATCTCTTGCTGTCAATACTGCATTTTTGTAAGTTAGTTTGGCCTTCTACACAGCATGGAGATTCCAGAGTGGTCAGAATGTTCATATGGAGATGGCTTCCCTAGAGCAAGTGTTCCCAGAAAGAGGCAACAGAAGCTCCCAGGATGACTAAGCTTTGGCCTGGAAATGGCACATTGCTTGTGCCATATTTTACTGGTAAAGCAGTCATGGAACCTGGTCCCTGGTTCTGATTCAAAGGAGTAGAGAAATAGTCCCCACTACTTGATGCAGGAATAGCAAGTCATGCTGCAGAAGAGTGGAATGGGGGGTAGCTTTGTGGCCACCTTTGGCTCGATAAAATCAGTGAAGGAGAGCCACCATGAGAATCATGGGTCAAAACACTTACTAATGAAATTAGATATTACACAATTGTGGTAAGATCCAGGGAAATAATGATCCAGAAACAAGAGTTGGAGAAATAGGAAAGCGTGCAGAATTTACTGGGAAATAGTGAAGCTAGTTACATCCAGCTTCTAGGGTAGCAACATAAAGGCAGCTGTGGAAGGGTACTGGGTCTTTGCTCTTTGTGGTTACTTCCTCTTGAGTTTTGCAACAGAGCATCTGAGAATGGGCTTGGGGTTTCTGTTGGGTAACATGGCTGGCAGTCGTGAAGTCATGAATTAGATGCAGGGCAGTCAAGAACAGGGAAAATCTGCACTATGCTATCTCTCCAAAACAATATGCCTATTTTCACTCTGCCTCCCAAGTATTTATCCATTCTAGCTTGCAATCACATAGGAAAGAATGTGGTTGTTGGCCACAGAACAATACATTCAATGACTATGACTGGGGTTTACAAACATGCCTACAGTGTAATTATTGATATAATCTTACCTAGTCAGGAAAAATTATTTAATGAGTACATTTTTGTTTTGGGTTTTTGCTTTTCCTTGAGATGGATAATCGCATTCTAGTTAATAAAGTACCACAGTAATTAGATGTGCCTTAGGTTGAGGGTGTATGGGCCACAACACCGACAGTGGCTATGTGTTGTTTTAGTATTAGTCATCTACTACCTCTTCATTCATTCATTCATTCAGCACACACTTAAATTGAGTGCTACTGCATACCGGATATTGTGCACCTCTGATGGTTTTATTTACAAAGGTGAAATATTTTTCTTCCTTATTTTATGCAGATTTCATAGTGTTGAAAGCCACTTTTAATCAGGAATTCATACATTTGCATTGAATCATAATTTTGGGAAGGACTGTGAAAGGTTATTCGGGCAAACCTACTCCTAAATCACTGGTGCTCTCCATATTTCCCCCGTGTAGCTGGCACAATCAGCACCAGTGCAGTGAACCGACCTGAATGATGACATGTCAACTCCCATTAACAGACGAATTGATGTACAAAGGTTCTAGGGAGTGTCTACATTAGTCCTGGAAGTGGATTCAAATACGTTAGAAAATCGTTTCCCATTTCCATCTGATTTTTTAAAAAAGTATGTGATTTAACATCTTGTAAATGCATTAGTGCTGTGAATACTGATGGGGGAAAAATTGTAAAGATTTCCTTGCCTTGCTTTGTCTTGATATGTAAGTTGAAATTATTTTAGCTCTTAGGAACATAAATGGTTTGACATTTCTGCTTTTTTTTCCCTTTAATTTTCCACTAGCAACCCTCCTCCATGTGCAAGACAGAAAGGCCATGTCATCATTGTCCTGTGCAAATAATTTCAGCAAGTGGGGAGATTGCTTAGGAACCATATTAAGCACCTCTCCTTTCTCCATGTGATTGATTATACACAATAGCCTCAATCAGACCACAACCTATTTTAACTTCACACATAGGAACTAAATTGAGTTAAAGAATGAGAGAGTGAGAACGAGAGAGAGAGAGAGAGAGAGAGAGAGAGAGAGAGAGAGAGAACGAGAACACTTCTTTTCATAGTTATCTGACAATTTGACATCAAATTATTGGGATCTTAGATCTGGCCCCAAGAGGTTATCTTTTCCAGTTATTTTCTATAAGTAAATAGAGGCTATGTGACATTCTAAATTTGTGTGATTTTTTACTACATAGACAATAGATCAATCAATGAAGAAAATATACTTCTATTTGCTTTTTAATCTCAAAAATGCAGTTTAAAAATATTTGAAAGCTATAACATGAATGTAAAATTAAATAAATTTTAGTCTTTATGTCAGCAATTCTAAATTGTTATAAACACAGCCTTCAATAACTGTAGTTTCAGAACATCTTACTCCAAGATCTACCTTAAATATTAACTCCCTTTTTCATGAAATATTTTCCTTATTTCCTGTTTTAAAATGATCAATGCACCCAAACTCTTACTTTCTATAATTTTAACCTTCTCATATTTTTTCTTCTAAACTTCAAAATTTGACCCCCAAAATGACAGTATTTCTAGTGTTTGTAACAAAAACATTACTTCTTAATTTTCTCAGCTTACTAGCTGATATATTTGAAAACTTCATTTTAGTCCATATAGATCACAGAACCTAAAACTTAAATTCTCCCTCTTTTCTCCACATCCAATGTCACAAAATGGCCACTCTCTTAGTTTCATTTATGAATTTTGTAATGTAGATGATTTTTTCATCAACCTATTTAGCTGGTCTCCTTATTAGTCTCCTCTAAATTTAACTTTGCTAAGCCTTTAAATACATTATCTCTTTTAATACACACACACACACACACACACACACACACTCCCTCTCGCCCCCCCCCCCAGATCATTCAGCAAGTATATGGCAGAACTTGGACCTGAATCCAGCTCTTATTGATTCCACAATCTACCTACCTTCTTAAGCAGTACATTCTACTCTTACTCATTTTTGTTTTCCCACGAGACCATGAACTCTGTGAGGACAAAAACAATGTATGATTCTTCTTCAAATACCCAGGGCTTGTCCTACAGCCTAGAGCAGACTTGTCACTCATTAAATATTTAATAAGTGAATCTATTTAAATAGAAAAATTGTATTGGGTTTTTCCTGGTAGATTAAGACTAATAAATACTAGACTACCTACCCAGAGTATATTAGGAAAATATATTTGGTACATACATTACTGTTTTGTTTAATATTTTTAGGTGATATTTTTGGGTCGGTAAATAAAACCACATGTAGAATACTTACACATATATAGGACATCGTTTGATGGTCAGAACCCTCCTTGATGGCAGAGAATTCTTCATCAATGAAGTTATTTGGGAAAAATATGTACTGATCACTGGACCTAGCTATTAGAGAACAAACAAGAATGAAAAAAAATTATTAGACTATATACTAATTGAAGCCATTTTATATTTAAATGTTTATTTTTATTTTGCTTTATAACTGAGTCCATAAGATAACTCCACTTCCAACCAAAAATTCCGTAAACAGGTAACAACACCAAACACACTCATTAGACTTCACATCATCAGTTCCTTTCCCTTTCAAGCATTATTTTCTATTCTTATAAAATAGACTTATCTGAATAAAAATGTTTAAAATGTTCAGGATGCAGATAACAAAATAGCAAACCTCTGGGGATGACTATGTATATTTGTGCCACAGCTGCGAATGTTAAGAAGCCCTGTAACATGGTCCAATAGCATAACAAATCAAAAGTGACACAGTTAATTCAAGGAAAGAGGCCAACATACACGATGTAATCCTGTTGTTGGGGTTTTTTTGGTTTTTTTGCTGACTTGCACAAGCGCAAACATCAGTATGTAATGATGCATTATGACACAAAATAGCAGGGGTTAGGGACAGCAAAGACGAAAATCTTTTCTGCAGCGTTTATGAAAGATTCAGAGCCACTTACTGCCCCTTTTTGCTGGCCTAAGCATGAATCAGTTTAACAGCTCAATTTACAATGTTATTGCTCATAGAGGGAATCAGAAAATATATCAGATGTTCTAAGAAATCTATGTAAGTGAGAAATTAGTAATTTTCAATAGTTCACTGTGAAAATGTTTGCTTTTTCAGAAGCAATTTGGAATCTGTAGAGAAAATGAATAAAATGCTATTCTTCACTGAAAGAACAAAAGTACTGGTAGATGAATGTGTTTGGACATAAAAATGAAGTAATTTCTCATAGTCCTGAATTAGCTTCTGCCAGGATAGACCAATTTTAGGTTTATTTTCCGTTTTTGTAACAGAAAACACCTTTTTGTTCTTCTAGTTCAATGAGTTTTACATATATTTGGGCATTTTAGGACAATGAGATTGATAAGCCAAGTGGCAATAATTAGATATCAATTAACTGAAGAAAACATTGCTTAAATGGGTAACATTGAAATCAACTCAAGTCAATTTTCAGCCTGGTGAAAACTATAACACTGCTTTAATAATGAGGTTACTTAACTGAGAGGTACACAAGCACAGAGCCCAATTCGGTACTCCAGTTTAAATTCCCGAGTTAGAAGCAAGTTAAATTTGGCTCATTATTTTAAGGACAGTTATAACTTAATTAAATAGAGCAGATCTCTTCAAACTTGTACAGGAATCTAAAGAGATGTATGAAATAACTCTTCTGTTATAGCATTAGTCAAAATACAGTGGAGAAAGCCACAAACGTTAGAGGTAGGAGACCCAGGTTTTCAGTCTGGGTCTTGTACTAATTAGCTCTGTGACTAGATTGAGGCCTACTGTGAGGGAGTTATTTCTCCTCAGTGAGCTCAGCTCCAATTTCCTCGTATGTAAATTTAGAGTTGCAGATCCAGTGATCTCTAAGGTCACTTTCAACTTGAACATTCTGGAACTTTGTGAAACTACATTTGGATACAGTGTGATTCTAAAGATTGCAAAGCCCATGTATATTGGTCATCGCCTCAAAATATGTGGTAGAAGAGACCAGGAGAGAAGTTTTGCCTTCTGAGTTAGTGAACTTGAATAAGTTCAAAACACATGGTGCTTCTTGGGTGAATTTTTACTAATTCAAGTCACTTGGAAAACATCTTGAAAATGCAGGCTACAGCAGGAAACCATTTACCTCTTATTAAGAGTGGAACCAGCAAGTTGTCACAGAAATCTCTGCTGAGTTAAGGTCACTGTGGTTGGAAGAATAGTTTTGGGTTTTGAAGTGGCCCCTGGGTGGGTAGCCATCTGGGTTGCATTGGGTAAGCTACGTACATTGTGGAGAGTTTATTTTCCTTATTTTGAAAATAGAGATACTTGCATTTAACTTACAGCCATTCTCAGATTTATATGAAATAGAAACTGTTAAGTGCGTGGCATGAAAACGTGTTTGTTAAATGTTAATTCATTTTCCCTTGAGGGCAGGCTTAACCTAAGCCACTGCAGTGCGTTGTTTGACCCATGTATTTAGAAGCTGTTTGATGGGAACATTTCCATGTCCCCAAATGAAAACAGCTTTTTTTCCCACTTCAATTCACCAAGCCATTTAGTTCAAACTGGATTCAGACAAACCTACATTTAAAACCTCAAAGGTGAGTGCACTGTAGACAGCACAGTATTTTGGAGAAAAAAATATAGAACGCCTTCTCCTTCAGAGAGCTCCTAAAGCAATGCATTGGTGCCTGCGGTGGAGCTCAGCTAAGCATTGTTGTAAAAACAGTAAATGTTAATCACACTGAGAATTGTATTACATTGAAATGATAAGACATAATTTTGGAAGCTAGAGGCAGTTAATTTTGCTGCTTCTGTCAGGTAGAATTACTGAAAACAAACAAACAAACAAACAAACAAACAAACAAACAAACAAAAACCCTGCAGCACTATCTTTTTCCTGTGCAGTGTAGAAAATAATGGTTACTGTTAAATACGCTATATCTTTTTAATATAATTTTTAATGAAGTGTAAGTGTTCACATCTTGATGCCTTAAAATCTAATGCACATCAAAGACTCATTAAAGAATAAAGATATTTAAGTTTTAAATATATATATATATAGATATAGCATAACTGTTAAGTAATAAAAATATTTTTTGCATTATTTTTTTATATTTGGATACCCTTTTTACACATTGTGCATTTACTTTTGATTTTGCTTTCATCGGATTAAAGTACTAGCCAGCCATGTTTACCGCTAAGTGTTTTACTGAAAAGAACATAACTCAGCATATTCATGAAATTGAAGTGACCAAAGACGGTGATGAACCAAAATGAAGCTCTCGTCAGCATTGTGATCATTGTAATTTGTGTCAGGCCAGTATCTTCTGTTCATTGGAGAGGACATGTGTCAACATCATTTTAAAAAAAACGAAAAAAAAAAACTATTAAGAACAAAATAATAAATGAAACGTGGGCCTTGTATGTTTTCTAAAATGGTTCTGTAGTGACCAGTTCTGTAAGCCCAGCGTCAACCTCAAAACATTGCCTCCGACCTCGAGAAAGTCACAGGGTAGACATGTGACTTAACTAGAGAATATTTCAGGAAACAGAAAATTATAGAAAACGAATTATTCTCAAGTGCTGAAGGGATGATGAATCATAATAGACAACAAAGTGTAATGAGAAACCTAGGAACTGAGTTACATACAGCTTTTTAACAGTGAATCAATACAGGAACCAAAATCAGGCAGGAAAATGCAGCCTGCTATGATCCACACTTTCCTCAGGCCACCA
The DNA here is from genome assembly GCF_001890085.2 of Hipposideros armiger. Taxonomy (NCBI): domain Eukaryota; kingdom Metazoa; phylum Chordata; class Mammalia; order Chiroptera; family Hipposideridae; genus Hipposideros; species Hipposideros armiger. Next base: position 1,167,301 of record NW_017731835.1, on the reverse strand, counting down.
AGTTCAAAGTTATATATCATCTAAGAATGGGGGTTATAGGTAGCTTCTTTCAGGCACAGAGCTTTGAACACTTCCCTATTAGGGACTTCTGTAGAGAATACAGTAGCATCCCTTAAATTTTTGATTCTACAATTATTCTGCACAGCACAATTTATTTCATGTTTTCAAGAGAGGTGTTACATCAGTGTTAACTATGGCCAACATTTTAAAATTTAATCTACATTTAAATTTAAAGATCCATTCTTCTTCCAAATGAGGGTTTTGTTGTCGGTTAGCTTTTTTGTTTGTTTGTTTTATGCTTGTTGTTTTATTCACTTCTTTTTGAATGCTGATGGTGATGAGGAAAGCCGATTGATGGGAGGTGGGGAGGAGAAGAGGAATTTGTATTTAAAAAGGAATAACAAAGAGCAACATAAATAATTTTTGAGGACACACCTTTAGAAAAAAGGGATGCAAACACATTTTTACTGTGTCTATGAGCAGAAAGCATGGGAATCTCACCACATATCTCCAGGAGTCTTCTAAAACTGGTTAATGGAAAATAACTGTTTCATGTTAAAGTACCTCTCTGGGAGCTGAATGAAAAAGCTGTTCTCATGGACCTGCTACATGAAAGAGGTTTGTGCAACAGTGGGAATGACTGTCATGAGGCACCATGACAACAGCTGATGTGCATGTCATTCTTACTACATGCCTGGTCTATGCTATGTGATTTCAGAAAACATCTCATACCACCCTCTCCCAGAATCTCCAAGGCTCAGGTACCATAATTTTCAGCCCATGTTCAGAACGGAGGAAATGAAGACACTGAGTGAGAGTCACTGGATCTCAGTCTTGGAGACTGAGAAATGCATTAGAAACACCAGAACATGTTTTAAAAATACCACCAGGGCTTGAGTTTAGAGTCTCAGGAAGGTGGGGACAGGCATGGGTATTTTTTTTTAAAGCCCCTTAGATGGTTCTAATATGAAACCAAAGTTGGGAGACAATGAATTAAGTGATTTCTCTAACACAGTGAGTGTGGCATCTTGATACTTTCAGCTGCCCTGAGGCTACAGGTGGGGAAGCACCTGCAGACTGGAATTCATGGTGCAGTTCATACCTGCTCCAAATGATCACAGCATCTTACAGCAGATCCTTAGCGCCTGTTCTTTTATGCTCCTTCCTATGGCTTCTCATTGCTCTTATTGTAAAGGAAAAAAAGATTCTCTCACTTGGTCTACAAAGACTGAAGCCCTCAGAAGTGGCCTCTTGCTGGCCCTCCAGTCACTTCTCCCTTGGTGATAACCCTCAAGCCGCGGCCTTCCCAACCCTCTGTCTCTGGGCTTTCCCAGAGGCTGTGGCCCCTGCTTGGATTAGGCTTTCTTTCCTCTTCCCCAAATTAATACCTGGCTCCCTTCTAATTTTAGTTAAAGGGTCACTTCTCAGGGAAAACATGATTTCTGTGACAAGGCTCTCTCTCCCCCACCATGTCCTGCTACTTATGGATTCTCTGAGCTTTGCATTTCTTTCATCCACTTTTACAATTTGTTAATTATGTACATGAGTGCTGGTCACTGACTCTAAGTCTCTAACTTCCAGGACTCTCCCTGGCCCTAAAGCAAATACTCAGTGAGCATCTCTATTTCACTTTCCTTGTGCCATCTTTAATTCTAGCTGTCTTATAGCGAAATTTATACTCTAATTTTAAAATGCTGTCCTTCCGTTTTTAATTGCATTTAAGAAGATTAACATCCTCTTCATTGCCAAGGCTTGAGTTGTTAAAACTACTCATGAGTCCGCTTCCTCCCAGTATGTGCATAGTTGGTTAATGTTAATAGTTGAACACTCAAAATGTCTTCTTAGATTGTTGTCTTCTTTTCATTTCCACTGCGACCCCTGAGCTCAAGTCCTTGTTACTTCTACTTTAGACTGTTATAGCATTGATCAACTTGCGTCAGGCAACACCCATTAGATTCATTAGATTCATGGGTAGTGCTTATCACAATGATACCTGTACCTTATCCCAGATCAAATGAATCTGAATCCCTGGGGTTGAAGCCTAGGATCTGCATGTTAGGAAGTTCCCACATCATTCCTCTGTACAATGAAGTTTGGGAATCATGAAACTGAAATAACTTTGTGAGCATTATCCCAATCCAAGTTCTTTCTTTCTTTCTTTCTTTCTTTCTTTCTTTCTTTCTTTCTTTCTTTCTTTCTTTCTTTCTTTCTTTCTTTCTTTCTTTCTTAATTAAATTTATTGGGGTGACAATGGTTAGTAAAGTTACATGGGTTTCAGGTGCACATTTCTGTAGCACATCATCTATATGTCACATTGTGTGCTCACCAATCCCAGTCCATCGATGCTGCTTCAGCAATAATATTCCAAAGAATTATGCCAGTTAGCGAAATACTCAAACTGAAACAAATAAATTATAAAACTCTTGCAGGGTTATAGAATTAAGAATACCTTTAAATTTGAGTAAGGACGTTTACTTCATCTATGTAGTTCCAACATATTTTCCTACATATATTTCATTTGTTCTTTTTTACACACAAATGGCAAGCCATATTTCAAGAGATTTTTCTCTGTATCAGGTTAACACTTTTACACCCTCTACAAATCAATTTGCTTTTTTTTTCCACTTAAAATATGCTTGCTCCAACATATGCCTCAAATGAGGAACTTCTGTGCTCAATTCAAATGAAATCTTTTAATTACTCTTTGGTGATCTCTTGAGTGGTGACAGCCAAGAATTTTATTAGGCCTCCAAAATATTATTCCATGTTTTTTTTTTCCAATCCAGTTCTTCACACCTCTCAAAATATCTTTTGAGATATTTTGAGATTCTCATTGCTTCTTTTACCTCATGTACCCTATGCTTCCCAGTTTTAAAGACATGTGTCTCAAATACTTGGGTACTTCGTGCAACTGCAGCTACAAATTAATCCATATGTCACCTCTGATGTGGGGAAAATTCAGATGCCACTGTCTTGAGAACTCAATATAAAGGCTGTACCCATAGAATCCAAATGTTTCTAATCAATAAGTGGACAGTAATGCCCTTTTCTGGAGAGTTTTCCTATTGGAGAATAAGCACTTTCCTGTCTCTTCCACATGTTACCTCTGACACCCCCCTCCCTCCCCGCTACTTTTGATCATTCATGTTTTCATTTTGTCAGGTTAAAGTGATTAATGAACAGTACACCTCTCCCTGTTTACAAGCAATTGAGAAATGAGAAGTCAGATTGATGTAGATTCAACAACTATCACTGATTAAAACGGATTTCGAAGACTGGGCTTAGGTGCAGGCCAAATGGCCTGTAGGACTCCTCATACTTAGAATGATTAACTCAACTGAATAACCTCAGGTCCTCCCAACAGGGGTAGGCACTTTATGGCATGGCAGAAGAACAGATAAGAATAAACCTGTTGTAAATAAATGTTTCTTCCCCAATCATGATGTTCTATTCTACTTGGAGGAGCTGCCCCCAGAACTCTCTAAACTTTTCTGGTACCCCTCATTTACTACTTTAATCTGTTAGAACGTTTGAAAAGAAAACCTACCTCTCATCCCCATACTCTCCTTTTTATTTTATGATTTTTCTTCATAACCTGGGAGTCCATTTTTCTAGAAAGAGTACGAATGCTGTCTGCTTCTTCATGGCACAGGTGCAGAGGAAACCTCCTGAGGAAAGGCTTCCATAGTCCCGTTTGATCAGTGGCATGCTAGATAAGCCTTTACATATGAGCCACATTATTCAGCACTTTATCAGGAATAAAGGAATATCACTGATAAGATGGATATCTGTAAAAATAGGCCAGATAGTGTCATTTCTCTCGTCATATGCTCCATTGGCTCCGTTTCACTCAGAATATAAGCCAAAGTGCAGGCACTGGCCTCACAGTCCCTTGTGAGAAACTAGCTCCCCAAGACCTGTCTAAGGTCCTTCCCCTGCCTACACCCAATTCACTTTCCTGCAGCCACTTGGCATTCTTGATGGTCTACAGACATATGAGACAATGACTTGATCTTTTCTTGCACCTGAGATTCCCTTCCTCTAGACAGCTATCTCCCTGAAGCCCTCAAATTTTTGCTGACACCTCACCTTCTAATGAAGTTCCACCCTGAAACCCTGTTACCCTGTTTAACACTGCAGCCCAGCTGCCTCCTGCACCCCCGTCTACTCCTGTTCTTATTTTTTTACATCATCATCTCCAAATACACTATGGGTGTCACTTATTTATTTTGTTCATTATTCATTAACTCTTCCAACTGACAGTTTCACTAGGGTGGCAGTGTTTGTGTTCTCTATTTTATGATCTATCTCAAGTACATAGACTGGTCCCTGGCACTTAGTAGGCACTCAGTCAACATGGGGGAAGTGAGCCTGTGATAGAGACACAGGTCATGATACTGGTTTCCATAGAGCTGATGTCCTTGGAGTAAGAGGACAAAATAAATGGTAGTCTTCTTACAATTGTAGTTTGTTTTCCCATTTTGTGCTCCTCAAGTGCTTTGCTGCTAAATATGTATAACCTCAACTGATATACGTTGTCACTTTTCTAAAACTTAAATCAAATGGTATAAACAGTGACTAGATATTGCAAGTCATTTAATACAAGAAAGTTTTGTGAATGTGAAATTGCCAATATATTTGCTACAATTAAATTTGTATATCTATATGCCACAGAATGAATAATTTAAGTTTATAAACTATCTCTACGGATTAGTGTTATTTTTAAGTTTCCAAAAAGAGTACAGTAAACACAATGTATAATAGCGTGTGGCTAGCATGTGCTGTTATCATTTGTTACTGATGTAAAATAGTTTCCCTGGTAAAAGCATTAATAACACATAAATAAGAGAATATCAATAACATTTTATATAAATAACATTTTGCTTATAGTTAAATAGTGGATAGATACATAAACTTTATTTTATCGATACGTATTAGAACATGTATGTGATGAGATGATGGCAAGAAGATTATGCTATATATTGTGTTTAAAACATTAACATGGAAATGAAACTGTAGTGTATCTGAACAAATTTTTACTTCTTAATTTATGCTCTGAAGAGCAATAATTGGATCATTTGCATTTTATTAAAAGTTACTTTTAATGAATAATATATTTGTAAAATATTTAAATGGATATTGGGGTATTCGCTCATTGAACACAGAAAGTAGATTGGTTTGAGTCTTAGAATTGTGTCCTTATTTAATAACCAGGCATCCTTAATATCTAAGAAGTGTCTGTGACAATGATTTTTAGTATTATGGGTCAATGTGAAAAATAATGAAGCTTGGGATATTGCTTCAAGTACAATTATAAAAGGTATTACTATCATTGATTGTGTTATCCTTGTCAGAACAATTCATTGTTAATTCTTTCATTCATTCAGCAAATCACTGAGTAATTCAATATACTAGGCCACCTTTATCTTTATAATTACTGCACTGTATTGAAAATTTCCTAATACAGTCCCTAATAATTTAAGGTTAGGGGCTATAATTTCTTTGTACTTTTATTATACCTGGAAGCTAGTAGGTTTTCATAAGAAAAAAATGTTAGTGTTAACTGAAAGAGGTGATGAAGTTAGATGTGTACATGTATTCACTGCACCGAAGGAGATTAAAATATGGTGGGGTGGGCATCTCAAGTGAATGAACTATAATGACAATGTTATGTGAAAATGTTATTGCAAAGTTCTGCACATGATGTTCAGGAAAAGACACCTAACTTATCCTGCACCCAGAGGAGCAGGTTGATGAGGAACCACTTCCAAAATGATGGCACCTAGTAAGCGAAGATTCCCAGACAGATATGTGTTATATGAATATTTCTTACAGACAGAAAAGAATAAGGAAAGCCAGAGAAATACAGCAAGGCAGGATGTGTTTAGACTTGATTTTTATATTTAGAGAAAGCAGTTAATCACAAATATTTCTTTTTCTAGAGATGCAGGTATTTTGATACATAAATGTTTTAAAAGTACCTCAAAAAAATAATGTGAAACTAAATGCAACACATGATTTAATCATCTGTAAGGTAAATCATATAAACTCACTAAACATTTGTCAAGGTTTAATAAATCTTAAATAGGCAATATATGTGTTCTAACTCAACAGAGTATTCTGAAAACTTTTGGATAAAACATAGTGTTTCAAAAGTGTTTTGATATGTTAATTTTTGAATTGTAAAATAACCTTAGAGCTGCAGTAATAAGTAATTAAAAGGACAGAGGGAAGAATGAATAGAGGGAATGGAGAAAGGAAGGGGAGATGGTGGAAGAGAAATGGGGGAGGAGAGAGAGAAAGAGAGAGAGAGAGAGAGAGAGAGAGAGAGAGAGAGAGAGAGAGAGGCAGAGAGAGATTTGCAGAACATCTGACTGACTACAGACTTAACCAATAATGTGTTAAGTTAACATGTCCAAAACTGAATTCCTCATATTTCATCTTAAACTTGTTCCTCCAACAGCCTCCCACATCTCAACATCCAAGTATGTCAACTTTTTTTTCCAGTTTCTCAGGTCAAATATCTTCCAGCTATTTTTAATTTATGCATTAAATCTTTTTATTCATATAGACATAGGTGTACTTGACACCAGTTTGTTGTCGCTATTATCATTGCTGCTGGAAAATGCAAGTATAGGCAAAGAGTCATTGTGGATGAAAAAGCAAAACTGAGGGCTGCTAATACATTGGTGGATTGGTCTGCAGCATCCATTCAACTTCCTTGGAATCTGCTTTCTTATAATGCATAGATTGAAAAGTTAAACCACATTGATCCCAACTCTTTCATGTGTTGTCTTGGATGGACATTAGAAGTTGGCAGTTGGATATGCTTACTGAGATCTGAGTGTTTGAGGTAAGAGAGAATGCTATCCAAGTGTCACACTCAGTGCTGGAGATAAGATATCGGGTTCTCAACTGCAGTGTTCCAGTCCATTCACTAGCTTCATGGATGACAAGCAGGTATCATAGCTCCGGAAGTTTCCAGATTCTTGGCTCAAAGCTGAAGCGGTGTGTTCTTGAATCCAATAACCTCTCCTGATTTCTCCCAGCCCTGGTTAGTGCAGATAAAGAGGCTCCTATGTTGGTCAAGTCAGTAGTATTATTTAGCAGTTATTCTCTGAGGACAAGCCTAGATTCTGCTTTTCTAGCCATTTCAAGGGTTTTTCAATTACCTAATTACTTGTAACAAAAATGTTATGTTTAAAATAACTAGAGAAATTTCTACTTCTTTCATCTGATCTAGAATTTATCATTAAATGCTATAAGAATTCTCAAACATACTTTCAACTGTGTCATGCATATATGATGCCCTTGGCCTAAATGCAAGTGTCTTCTACATTAAAACTATATCATTTTACTTGTATCCCTATAGAGATCTTCACCATTCTGAATGATAGTGGATGCATAATGAGCATTTACTTATTTTAATGAATGAATTTCCATTCTCTTATACTTGTATTTAGATAATAGATATTTATTAGACCCCTTCTATGTCCTGGATACTATTCTGTGTACAGAAGTAGTGAAGCAGACTTGATTGCTTTTCTTATGGGGCATATAGATTAGTGGAAGGATTCCAAGTAGTAAGGCATAGCATAAAAATGTCTTTATATGTTCTTGCTATGACACACAGTTGCCTTCATTTTATTCTGTAGGAATACGTTTTTGAGCTTTTTTTTTTTGGCGTAGCTAGACTCTTATCTCTCTAAGTTGTTTTCATGACATTCTTTTAAAGATATTGATAAATTCCAATATCTAGAATATTTCTTTCTCAATATAAAAAAATCATGGAAGACCACATATCTATATATAAATATCTAATGGCATTTTCTCTCTCTACGTAAGTATCCATGGATTTGTACATAAGTAAGCATTAATGTGGTCTAATATTAGAATCAAATTCACGGATCAATACTTAATACTGTTCCATGTTTTAAAGAATGCCATTGAAAATGGAAGCATTTAGTTTAAAGATGTAATCAAACAGGGCCATCTCACCCACAGCACTCTGACTCTATATTTCTTTAGTTTAAAAAGAAATCAATGTTGAAGGCTTCTTAACTGCACAGAATCTTTATTATGAGGCTTCAAAACAATCTTCCCTGCTGTCTGCAGACAACTGGATATGTCTTCTATGTCCCACTAAGACAAATGGTTTAATATTTTTGAGGGACTGAGTATATGATCAGCACATTATCTAACCCCCATTAAATTTAGCATTATTTTTACAGATTTTTTATGTCATGGTCATAACATCTTGTCACCATGACATTCAGGCTTTAGTAATATACAGGTACTAAATTGTTAATAACTCCTTTGTTTTGAACCAGATTCTCTCCTTCATCTCTCTTTGAGAGACTAAAGAGATTTTTTTACTGTTTTTTCTTATGTATATGTTCTAAGTCATTAATTGTCATGCCTACATTATTGAACAGGGTCTTTTTAAGAAAATCCCAATGTGTTGAGCTTGGTGATTCTAACCCCAAATCCTCAATTGAAGGTTGGAGATTATTCTTTTCTTTTGCTGGCATCACAGAAGTTTCTCTAAGATAAATCAATATTTTTATGTTTATTTCCTGATATTAAATATCTGTTGGTTTCTAGACAACTAGGAGAAAGCTCCAATTGTTTCAACTATATCTCATCTGAGTGTTAGCAAGACCACCAGTGACCCCAGAGATTAGGGAACAATTAATTCTTTTAAAATGACACGAACTGTTTCCACTGTTACTATTTTTTTATTAGTTTCAGGTGTACAAAACAATGCAATAGTTATACTTTTCACCCCTCACAAAGTGACAAACCCCCTTCCCCAATCTACTGCCTCCCCACCCTCAATATCGTACGTATCTAAATATTACAATTCCATTGACTCCAATCCCCACACTGTGGCATACAGTGTGGGGATTGGAGTCAATGGAATTGTAGTGTGTTACTGTTGATGTTACAAACACTACACCTTTGAATTACTACTGTCTTTTACATACTCTGCCTTATTCCCTTTGGAGAACCGTGGCTGTCAGCAACATGTCTTTGGTTTTTGCACTCCAGCTCCAATGCTTTGAAGACTAGTACAAATTCCTGCAATTCTTACTTCCTCCTCCAGGTCTGCCTTCTCCCTCACTCCTCTTTGGCTTTCTTTTCTCTTCTGATACTTTTCCTGTGGCTGAAAAGACCCTGTGTATGCTCCAATAACTGTGAAAAGACTAATGCCCTTAAGGAACTCTAAACAAGCAAACATAATATGTGTTGCCCGTTGATGTCACCCAAAGGAGAAGTTGTCGCCTATCCAAGAAACCTGATTGTTTCCAGGGGCATGAATGTGACAACTTGTTTTCTCTGGGCTCTCTGCCTTAATGGTGTGCCTGACATTTTCAGCATTCTGGGAAGTAGAAGTATACAAATATTGTCCAGATTATAGAGAATGGAAAACCTAAAAGTCATATCTGAGAAAATTGAATCTGAGTCAAGGGCTGAGCAAACCACCACAGAGAATTACCTAACGATTTCTCAAATGAAAAGCTAATAGTATGAGAGTGTCAGTCATGTGTGTATTAACTAAATTATTTATAAAAATTATTTATACGGGAGTTAACTGAGGCACCAAGAAGATAAATAAACTTGCCCAAGGTCATATAGATAGTAAGCAGCAGAGATTTTACCTAAACCCAGGATATCTGGCTGTTGGAGATAACACACATAACCCAGAGGGTATATAAGTACATCACACAATCTGGAAAGATATCTGGGATTCTGGGAAATTTAATTGTGTACATACACATATGCATAACACACATATGTGCACATAAATAGAATATATATACACACATATATACATGTTATGTTTGTATAGCACTGAACAGTTCACAAAGTTTTCTCAAAACACAGTTTCATCAATCACCATCACCACTCTTGATGTTAAATATTATCAAAATACAGAAAAAAACCTGGGGCTTCTGAGTGTGAAGAGAGTTGTTCATATTCATACAGTTTATAAGATTTGCCTCTAAGTATTTCTATTGCATGGTCTGGACGTTCCCCATCATTGCATTAATATTCTTATGAAAACCTGATACAAAACCCAAATCAGAAGATATGGCTAGATATAGCTGGGACTCATCTATTTTATGGATGGTTTTTAGGTGTTATGATGGAAGAAACTTGTCAGCTTTTCTCAGTATCATCTAAGCAGTGGAAATGGTTTATATTAACTTATCTTAATTGAAATTATTTTCAAAACTATTGTGGTTGAAATTATAACCACACTGTGATCCACAAATTGAAAATCCAAGTTCACTTGTATCTATCATAGCGTAGAATTAGAAAGTTTATAGTACATAAACACTTGATTGATTGGGTTTCTTCCCAAAGTATTCATATTAAAGAGAGTTTGACTTTTTCCTTTATATTAAATGTTTTTATTTAAGGGTGCTTTAGCAATCGATATTTCTGAACTAGACTCTTTGTGGTGATAAAAACAACTCAAACTGCAAACTTACATGCTCTTTGAAGGGAATTTTAGGATTTCACCTTCAGGAACAGTTTCCAGGAGTTCATATTTGTCTTCAGAAACCTGCATTTTCTCAAATCTTAATTCTGCTGTTTTCCATGTTTGTTTCACCCTCAAGAATGCAGACAGTCCTGTATTCCAAGATGATCCTTGTATCTCGAAATCTCAGTCTTATTAGCTTCCTAATTCCAATAGGAAACAAGTTTTCTCCTTCCCCAAATTGCAGAAAATAATTTGCAACTGAGCTTTACTGTGTCACCTGCCTACCCTTGAACCATGAGGAGGAGATAAGAGTATGGTGGCTCTGGGGAAAAAAAAAAAGTGTTTCCAATAGAAAAAGATACTGCATGCATGCTGAGCAGGCAAAACATAACATATGCCCAGTATTGTGGTTAGTAAAAAGTAACAGATGTCTATTACAATGGTGAGTCAATATATATTGAGTGACAGTAATGGTTAATAAATGAATGCATCTGTTCAAGAGAAGAAATTCAACTTAAGGTAGAAAGGCTAACTTTGTAGGTCTTATTTAATAGTATAGTTTATTTATGGCAGGATTTTTTTAACTGATTGTTTTAATTAGCAGACGTTCACACTCATTTTTGTATTCAGAGTAGACATGTAGAATGCAATATAATAGCAAGACATCTGAGTTGATACAAGGCAATTGTTTCTTTTAGAAGGATTCATTAATATAGCAATATAACCTCAAATAATGTTGTTTCATTCAGTGTCATTTTCTTATAAAGTTGATGAGAAAAAAATCGATTCTTGGCCATGGCCACTGTATAGAGTCTGCATGTTCTCCCCATGTGTGCATGAGTTTTCTCTGCATACCCCGGTTTCCTCTCACATCCCAAAGATGTGCACATTGGGTCAATTGCCATGTCTACATTGTCCCAGTCTGAGTTATTATGGGTGTGTGTGAATGGCCCTCTGATGGAACAGTATCTTTTCTAGGGTTGGTTCCCACCTTACTCTCTGAGTTCCCAGCATGGGCTCTGGTCAACAGGAGCCCAACTGGAATAGGCAGGTTGGAAAAGGATTATCTTATGTTTTAAATTAATCTTTCTTAAATGTATGTAAAGGTCACATTTATTTCAACTAATACTAGAAGTATTTTGGGTCTTTGTTTAGAAATGTAGTGATCTTTTTGTGACCAGAAATATGCCATACAAACTTAACTCTTCCTTTTTTAATTTTTATTAAATTTAATGGGGTGACATTGGTTAATTATATAGGTTTCAAGTGCACAGTTCTATAATACATCATCTATGTATTTCATTGTGTGTTTACCATGCAGAGTCAGTTCTCCTCCTATCACAATATATTTGATCCCCTTTATCTTCTACTACTACACTGTTGTCTGTGCCTGTGAGTTTTTTGTTTGTTTGATTGTTTTTGTTTCTCTTGTTTGTTGTTTTTAGTTTTATATCTCATATATGAGTGAAATCATGTGGTTCTTGACTTTTTCTGTCTGACTTATTTTGCTTAGCTTAATAATATCAAGAGCCATCCATGTTGTCACAAATGGCAGTATTTCATCTTTTCTTATGGCAGAGTAGTATTCTATAGTATGTATGTACCACATCTTATTTATTCAGTCATCTATTGAAGGACACTTTGGTTGTTTCCATGTCCTGACCACTGTAAATAATGCTGCAATGAACATAGGGTACATATATTTTTAGATAAATGTTTTCAGATTTTTTGGGTAGATACCCAGGAGAGGGATTGCTGGGTCATTTAGCAATTCTATTCTTAATTTTTTGAGGAACATCATACTGTTTCCATAGTGGCTGTACCAACTTACATTCCCATCAACAGTGTATGAGGGTTCCTTTTTCTCCACAGTATCCCCAACACTTGTTATTGTCTTTTTGATAATAGCCATTCTAATAGGTGTGAGATGTTATCTCATTGTCATTTTTATTTGCATTTCCCTAATAGTTAATGCAGTTGAGTATTTTTTTATATATCTGTTGGCTATTTGTGTATCTCCTTGGGAGAAGAGTCTGTTCAGGTCCTCTGCCCATTTTTCAGTCTCTTTGTTTTTTTATGTTGTTGAGTTGTATCAGTTCTTTATGTATTTTGGATATTAGCCCCTTATTGATGTTATTTGGAACTTCACTCCTTTTTCTATTGATTAGCCAATGGAAAAATTGGTATTGTTATGTCATTTCAATTAAGTCACAGTTTCTAATACCCTATCAGCAACATTAAGTGAGGATTTACTGTGTTTTTGAAAGTTTCTCCAAACCTCGAATGGAATATTTCACACAGATTATAGTCTAGTATAAGTTTCCATTTTGATAAGAAGTTGTAAAACAGATATTAGTGAGTGCTTCTTGTGCTCCATAGAATATTTAATATTCAAAATTTATTTATATGGTGAATTTATTATTTATATAACAATGTAATTACTAAAGTTATTATACAATTCATAGTTCAGTAAGATACTTCTGACAAATTAATAATAGTTTCAATGTTTTGCAACAGTTATTAAAAATATACCAAAATATTAACTGTTCTATCATTTCTATAATCGATAATATAAAATTCTAGGGTTCTAGGGTCTTATTTAATTTAAGATATTGTAGAAAGTATCACAGCTACTTAATATATTAAATCATACTTTATAGTTTTAAGAATAACAACATAAATGCAATGAATACCACATAATAATAATAATAAAGAGATGTGTGATATTTGAGCTCTTCTGATAATTTGGAACTGTTCTATAACAAAAAAAATACTGGAAATTTTAGTTGCTGATTGGGTTATAGCTATAATTTTTCACTAATACCTAGGTAACTTTGACCCAATTACCAACCTATCTAAATCTCATTATATTCCTTTTTATAAAGAGAATACTACTTCACAAGATTTTTGAGGCCCTTAAATGCTGTCATGAATGTGATATGCATTGTAAAATTAAAAATGCTATAAGTATTCTTTAAATGTGTAGGATTTATAAAACTTTCACTATAAATATTATAATTTTACTTTAAAAGAAGTAGGTATTTAAGATTAAAAACATCTAAAATGGCCTCTAAGTATTAGAGGTTTTGTGATCATCTTACATTAGATGTTAAAGTGAGATATTGAATTAAAATTTCCTGGAACACACCAAGTACTGTTGTATCTCAGAGGCTTTGCGTTAACAGTTTCATATGTCTGAAGGGTCCTCTACCTTATCTACATGGCTGGCTCCTCACTTCACATAGTCTTTGATCAAATGTTTCTTTCTCAAATGGTTATTTGCTGACCAGTTATTTAAAATAGTAGCATCCGCTCCCACCCTTCTACTGCCAGCTCCTTCTCCCTCTATTCTCTTTCTTTCTATATCATTTATATCGATAATCATCCTATATCATTTATAACATTCAAATATATTACATAGGTATTTATTTCTTTATCTTCTTTATCTCCCCTTCTTCCATTGGAAAATAAACTCAAAAAGAGGAAGGACTTTTGTTGTTGTTGTACACTACTTTGGCATAGACAATTGTCAGGAGTATTTTAGGCTATCTATCTATCTATCTATCTATCTATCTATCTATCTATCTATCATCTGTCTATCTTCCCACTTACCATCTATCTATCTACCTATCGATCTATATGTATTTATTGAATGAAAAGATACATTTTTCTCACTCTAAATGAACTGTATAACAAATTACACATGGATCAGCATGTATTATTTTGGTGTGTTGAATCATTTTCACAAAATATATTTGAATGTTTTCTTTGCATCAAACAACATAATTGTATTGTCTTGCCAGAAATATAATACTCAAAATGATAAACATAATAATGGATGATACATACAGTATTTTACATGTGCCAGGCACTTTTTAAGCACTTATTTATTTTTTTTTAAAGTTTTTAATTGTGGAATTGGGGGAATGGAAACAGCACTGGGGAATTGGGGAAAGGGGAACAGACAAGTTGCTGTCCTTTTGTTCTTCAGTCTAGTTGTGGAGGATGTTGCTTCACTGGCCCAAGTTGGCACCATCATTGCGCTCTTCCCGGGTGAGGCAGATCCGTCGCAGGCTTCTGGACCGCCGCTCACTGCCGCTGCTGGCCGCTCACGCTGGTTGCTGGCTACATACGTAGCTTATGGCAACCCACTGCCACAGGGGCTGCAGCCTACGCCGGTCGAAGGCGACTCATGGCAACCCAGCTCCAGGTTGAGCTGTTGTTCAGCATCTTAGCTGTGGAGGGCAATGTCACTGGCCCTCATATATGGGGTCCGAACCGAGGCCTTCTGGCATCCCAAGCCATCTCTTAATCATCGCGCCACTCAGCCGGCCCTAAACACTCTGCTTATGATAACTCATTTATTCCTTACAACAACCCTTTCAGATAGATACTATTGTTTTATCCCCATTTTACAAGGTGTTAAAACTGAGGTACAGATAGCTAACAGTCAAACTGCAGTTGATTATTTCTTTGAATGATATTGTCATTTACTTTAGGTGAAATTTTTAATGGTTGTTATAATATTGCAGTTTTGCGATGTCTAACAAAAATACATTTTTACCAAATCATTATTCATTGTAAACACTCTGCAATGCTTCCTTGGGTTCCATAACTTATTTGCAACTTTCGTATATATTACTATGACAGAATAGAACAATTTTGCCATTTAGATTAGCAAACTAAACATTTTCTTATGCTTCAAAATATTTGTGTTATTATTAATTATAAAAGTGACTTTAAAACAAATTTTTAACAAAAAAGTTATGCTAAAAAAGCAAGAAAGAGAAAATCAGCCAGCATTCATTCTAAAGAAATAAAACACATTTCTATTAAGTATTTTCTGCTAGATTGCAAATGCTTCTTGTGAGAAAATTAATCTTATTCAGAACATACGTTAAAAAAAGTAAGCATAAAACTTCAAATACATACAGAGTTATTGATGTGCTATATGCTTCATAAAGTTTATTACTCATATCTGTTCTGCTATTAATATAAAGGAATTATACATTATAAATACAGAGACAGTTTTTAGATCATTTAAAATCCATTAAAAGCTGAGATATTCTTATAATTAATTTTCCACTAAGATGAGAATTCAGAACCTTGAAATAACTTGCAGATGGCCATTGTCATAGTGAAGAGAACCTTTGTCACCTTTCAAGAATCATTCTACTCCCTAGTAAAAGTTTAAGGTACATTTTTGTCTCACAATCAGGTTTGGTTGGCTTGTTCTTAGAAGGAAGAATGGGTGATTTTCAATGTATTTAATTTCAGTGACATTTATTGAACTTACAATGTCTCTTTAGCTTAGCTTCTTCCCTTAAATGTCAATATCTCTTGGAAAGAAGGTATTTGTCAACTCAGTTTTTTATATCTTTTTTCCTTCCTGATCCTTGAAATAGTGACCCAGGGCAGGACAGTTAGGAAAATGTTTTATCAAGGCACATCATGATGAACAATGCCACTAGCATAAGTTTTTCATTAGAACAATGTATTAGTTATTAGTTATTTACTGTTGTGAAACTAACTGCCTTAAAAATTCCAGGCACAAAACAACATACATTTATTACTTCAGTTTCTGTGAGCCAAGAACCTGTACTCAGCTTAGCTGTAGTACTCATAAGGCTAGATTGGGCCCACTTCCCACTTTACTCACCTGACTGTTGACAAGATTTAGCTCCACCATATTTTTTAATTGATACCTCAGCTCCTCACAAGCTGTTGTCTGGAAGCCTCCCTCAGTCCCTTGCCACATGAGCCTCTCCAGAAAGCAATTGACACATTGTAACTTGGGTCCTCAGAGTATGCAAGAGGGCAAGCGAGAGTGCCACCAAAGACAGAAGGCAAGCAAGCAGAAGTCACGACCCTTTGTAACCTAATCATGGAAGTGATATCATGTCACATTTGTCATTTGGTATTCTCTATTCATTAGAAACAAATCACTAGGTCCAGTATACACTAATAAGGCTATTAATACCAGGATGAGGATTAATAATTAAGATCCATGTAAGAAGTTACCTAACACAGTCTTGAATATTTTCTGTCCCAATATATGGTTCATGAGAATTTCTTCAAATGTAACGCATATATTGCCTTTGACAAAAATAGCACACACTGCCAGAAATGACTTTATCACCAAATGTTGATTTTAGTGTTACTGCCAAGCACACTAGTTGTAAAATTACACACACTCTACTAACTGCTATTTTGGGACCATATCATTTGAAACAGATGATTACTAAAGGTGTTGTGATTTTTCCAACATATTGTTTACTCAATATTTGATGAGTGTTATTGATACCTATTTTGAGCAAAAACATTGAAGACAGGTATGAGCTATTTGGCCGAGATTTTGTGATTACTTGTGAAATAATTTGACAGCATTTATGTATAGAGAGAAAGCTATAGAGACAAAAAAACCCCCCACAAAACCAGAATTTTCTAATGGGAAGCTAATGTGATAAATCAAGCTGATTTATTTCTTTAAATAACTAGATAACCTGAATATATTTTCAACTTCCGGTGAGCATCCTCATTTCTATTAACACCTTTTGACTACTGAAGTAGTAATTTCTAAATAATACAGAAGTGGCTTTTCAATTATTTTACGTGAAATAATTTTTATACACACATAACATTTTTTCAGAACTTTCTGATAACATATACTGCATTATCCCTTGTATCATAGTTTTGCCGTTCCTGGTTGTTGTTTGTTGCGTTTTTTAATGCATGTTGTTTTTGTTTGGTTTTGGGGTTTTTTTGGTTGGTTTAATTTGGTTTGTTTTTGGTTTTGTTTTTTCTTCTACTATAGCAAGGGACCAGGATTTGGAGATCCTGACATTCATTCTGTCATGAATTCTCTGGCCCTTCGCTTTCCTGGTTTCTGAATTTAGTTGTTGAACTCAGAGCTATGTAATTCCTCCCAGTGTAAGCATCGGTTCCTTCAGGAAAGATCTCTATCATTCTTTGGTTTATTCTCTAATAGTATTTAGTATGGAGTAGGTGCTTTATAAATATTTGGAGAAGAGTGATTAAATGAATTCATGTTAACAATATTTTGACATACATTGAATCCCATTGTTCTAGAAATTTCATTAATCATGCTTCACATAGAGTTCCTGCTACCTAAAAGTTTCTGTACTCTATCATTTTAGCTTGTATTTATTTAATTTCATGTCATACTAAGCCAGAACATATGTTTTCATTTTTATAACTTTTATTCTCAGATTTAGTGGCTCTTGTTCAATTAAAAAATAACACCTTATTTTAGCATTATTTTATATTCTACTTCAGGAAGCTGGTATGTATCCTTTTCAAAACTGACTTTTTTGCCGTTGGTGGCTAATTACTATTTCTTTAAGACTAAAGTTATAGTAGATGCTGGCAACTAGAGAGGTTTCAAATTCACAGTTCTCACAATGTATTCCTAATCCACCAGCAAAATAACAGATGCTTGGAAAGTTAATACACAGCATATGGTAGGTATCACAGTTGTCTGAACCTCTCCTTAAAAACACATTTTAAGAAAAAATTAAAAACAAATATACCTGCTGTGGATGTTTTGAAGAGCCTTGGGAAATTTTTAATCTTGCTCATGAAATATTTAATTTAAAAATTACTCCTAAGACAATGTGGCAAACCATATATATTTTTTTTCTCAAACATATAGTAAAGAATAACATTGAAGGCATTAGCCAATGAAAAGTTGAAAACATCGTTTATACTTCCAATTTCAGCTCCAACATGTAAACAGCTTGAAAGTCATCATTCACTTCCTTACAATTCTGGTCAAAAGCAAGGAAACAAGGAAGGTCAAAAACAAAGTCTAAGAAATTGTCACAGCCAAGAGGAGCCTAGGGAAACATCACTACTAAAAGTTATGTGGTATATGCGTGGGACCCTGCAAAAGAAAAAAGACATTAGTTAAAAAATAAGTTAATCTGGAAAAACTAGTTAATGATAATAATAATATTGTACCAATATATGTTCATTAATTATCACAAATGTACCATGTTTTTTTTTAGATTTAATAATAGGAGATTGGGTGAGGATTATATGGGAATTCTCTATATAAGCTTCTGAATTTTTCTATAAATCAAAAACTCTTCTAAAGTTAAAAGTTTATTGCAAAGCAAACAAAACTTTTCCTTTGTTCATTTGAGGTATGAAGATTGTCCTTTCCATAACTTTTATGTTCCACATAGTTCTTAAATTCTATCAATCAGTTTGTCCTGTGACTTGTTAGGAAATATATAAACAATACAAAATTAACTGCTTTTCTGTTTTTCTATAATAAGTGCACCTGGAAGGTATGTGTTTAACCTATAAAACTTCAGTCTCTTTTTCACTTTGACTCAAATAGAGAACAAAAATTGAAAACAAACCCTGCTGTTATATATTTCTCCACATCAGCATGTTTCTTTACTTCAGCTTACAGATATGTCAAGATTTTAAAATATCAAATGATATAAAAGGCAAATCAACAATCAAGACAGATCCTTTCTCTCCACAAAAACAAACATAAGGGTCCCTTTATAGAAGTGTCTTAAGACTTCAAGTTCAAAATATTGTGCCTTTAATTGTTAAGTGCTGTCAAATGTGATAAAATAAAAATTATGTCAAAAATGATAAAAAAAATATTTCAGATTCAAGAAAGATTAACCTCCCCACAGTATGTAAGGTTGCCAAGTAACTTCAGCTTTTCTAAAGGGAAAGAGAGGCAGTGTAACTATCTGCACATGTTTTTTTTTTAAATTCTTAGTCATATCATACATTACATTTTCTATTCCAAATGATTCCATCATCTTATCCATCAAGATCTTACATTATGAACACTCACCTAATCTTGAAACGATAGGAATTTGGCTAGTCCAGACAGAAATAGTCATCCTACTGGCAAAAAGTGCTGGAATAGAGATTATTAGTGAATTAATTATAAATCACTAGAGTAATAATACCCTAGTAGGTATCCCAATACAGAGAATACGGTGCAGATAGTGAAATGAATTGGTATGTTTTTTTTTAATTGGTACAAGTCAGATTCTGATTTCAAAAGTCAGTTTTTGTTAACCAGTTAGAAAAATTAGTTATATTTAAGTCTTTAAGTCATATTCATATATCTTGTTATTTATTTATCAATCTATTAAATTTTATATCCTAAAGAATGTTACTTTCTGGAGAGGCTCTGATGATAGTTAGAACAAATTAATTTAATATTTTAATAATTACCTCCACTTGAAAACTTTATAAAATTAATTTATTATATATTTAAAATGCTCAGTTTTCTTCTTAAGCACTTTTTAGTACCTGAGGAAACAAGCTTAAAACAACAACAAGCAAAAATCTTTGTAAATCTAACAAATTAAAATAATGAAAAATATGTTTAGTTCTCTAAAACTAAGTAGTTTACAATCTGTCAGATGATCATTTATTTTTATCTTAAAATCCCATATGTAAATACAATAAATCTTTCTGCTACTTTGATACAATTTCCAAATTATAAAAAAAGTGTCAGTGTACTACAGTAGATGCCAGTAAACTCTTTATTCAGATTCACTAGCTTTTTATATATTTTACACTACTTGCTTTATATTTTCTCTTCATCTGTGTAATTTATTTTTATTTTTATTTTTATTTTTTTAACAATTTGAAGCTATGTTGGATGGAGATGTCATGGTATTTTTCACTTAAACTCTAAAATTTGTGTTTCATAAGAACAAGAATATTCTCTGATATAGCCATAGTACAATGACCAAAATAAAAAAAAAATTAGCTTTAATACAATCTTATCTACTACAGTCCATATTCAAAAGCTTTTAATTATTTCAATAATTCTCCCTTTTCATTCTGATACAATATCTAGTTTGGGTCACACATTACGTTTACTTGTCATATAATGTTAGTGTATTTTGTTCTAGAGTTACAAAACCTTTCTAATCTTTCTTGATCTTGACATTTTCAAGTTCTAACAGTCCTTTCAGTTTTGGCTTTATGTATTTAATCTCACTAAGTATATAAATATTTATTATTGCTTTATCATAATTTTAATATGTTTGCCATTAAATTTATCTATCTGTGTATATACCTTGTCTTGAGATGCCTCTATAGTGATATAATTTTAGTCATCTCAGGTTTTGTTTAAATTATTCCTTTCAGAGTTTATTGTAACCTTTTACATTTATCCTACCTGTGTCTTTACTGTTTAGAATCTGTCTCTTGTACATAGTATATAATTAAGTCCTAAATTTTATTCAACCTGACATTAAAGTTTTACTATCTGCTATGGTTCCATTTACATTTAACATACGATTTGCTATAGTAGCATCGTGTTCCATTTGCCATTTTTCTGTTTGTGTTCTTCTAACCTTCCTTTATTCCTTGATCCATATTTATAAATCAAATATTTTTAGCATTTCATATTAATTCATTAGCTTTTTAGCTATAAGAACTTTTGTATTATTTTTAGTCATTATGCTAACATTACAATATGTATATTTTTATTCCATTATTTTTAGAGTTAATATTGTACTAAATTTAACAACTATAACTTTCCTTTAATATGTATGCCTTTAAAACTTATATGTATGTATCTATATCTATCTCAACATATTAATCATTTAGAGCACCCTTATTTCCTGTACATTTATAAATTCAATTTATATCATCTTGGGTCATTTCTGTTCAGCTTGAAAAAAATTATCCCCACATCATTTCTTATGGTGTAGGGTGCAGACCTGCCAGTGATTGATCCTGCCAGTGTACATTTGTCCAAAAATGTATTTTTAATCTTAATATTTGAAGAATATTTTTCTGAATATATAGTTCTAGGAGACAGTAGTATTGTTTTCTCCTAGTACATTAAAGATATATCTTTTTCCTTAGTCTTTGTTAATTCTGATAGGGAGTTAGCTATAATTTATGTCATTTTTCCCTTATCATTTTTTCTGTCAACTTTAATTGTTTTTCTTTATATTTGAGTTCTAACAGGGTGATTATCAAGTATCTAGGTTTTAATTCCCTTATAAGTATATTGTTCAGAGTTCACTAAATTTTTTGGAGATGTATGTTAACATTTCTCAGAAAAATGGGGCAAATTTTGTCAATTTTTCTATAAATATTTTGTCACTTTTCTTTTTGTTCTTTTGGAGCTCAATTCTATTTGTAGATCATTAACATTACCTCACATCACGCTAATGCCTAATTTTTTTTATTTCAATCTTTGTTTCTATTCTTCATATTAGATATTCTTGTCTGCTGTATCTATAAATTGATTCATATTTTTCTCTCCTGCTTTCAATCTTGCTTTAAGCACAACTAGTAATTTTTTTCTCATTTTGTTCTGAAATTTCCATTATTTATTTATTTATTCATTCATTTTTAATATAGTATTGATTAATATAGTATAGTCATCCAGAATGACTATAGTTTCCTTTCAGGACTTGAACAAATTTATAAATGCTACTGTAATGCCTTCTCTACTAATTTCATCATCACTTTGGTCTTTGTGGAGTCCGTTTCTCTTGAATGCTGTTTCCATTATCATGAGTCGTATTTTCCTATTTATTCACATATCTAGTAAATTTTTATTGTATACTTACTTGACTTTATAGGTTGTTCATTTTATTTTATTATTTATTTATTTATTAAGATTTTTATTGGGGAATTGGGGGATGGGGACAGCACTGGGGAATTGGGGGAAGGGGAACAGACAAGTTGCTGTC
>NW_017731835.1:1112220-1145031 GCF_001890085.2 Hipposideros armiger | reverse complement strand
AGGATGTTGCTTCACTGGCCCAAGTTGGCACCATCATTGCGCTCTTCCCGGGCGAGGCAGATCAGTCGCTGGCTTCTGGACGGCTGCTCATGGTGGCTGCTGGCCACTCACGGTAGCTTATGGCAACTCACTGCAGCAGGGGCTGCGGCCTACGCCAACGCTGGCGATTCACAGCAGCCCAGCTCCAGGTTGAGCTGTTGTTCAGCATCTTAGCTGTGGAGGGCAGTGTCACTGGCCCTCGTATGTGGGATCCGAACCGGGCTCTCTGGCGTCCCAAGCCAGTTCTTAACCATCGCGCCACTCGGCCGGCCCGGTAGGTGGTTCATTTTAAACATTCTGGATGCCATTATCTTTCTTTGATGACTGTTGTTTTTATTTGTTGTTTTTTTGTTTGTTTGTTTTTTGTTTTGTTTTGTCATTCTCTCATGTGACTAGTTTGCCTGAAAACATACTCTCAATTTAGTTACCTCTGCAGAGGATAACACCTGAAACAACTCCATGGATTCAACTTTTTAACTGTTCCTTCTTGTTGAGAACATTGGCGTCTCCTCAGGTATGCATCGTTTAGGGGTGGAGTTTTTAAGCAATGTCAAGGGTTTGCCTTTCTGGGGGTTTTCATTCTCCCTATTTCTTGACTCCCTTCCTAGTACTCTATTAGTCTCAGGTTCTATCCTCTGATTTCTCATGGCAGTAAGACTATGTATGCCTCTCTGCTTGAGTCATAACCACTCTACATATTGTGGACTGAAAAGTGCCCACTCTAGTAAGAAGCCGTTTATGTGCAAATGTGGCCCAGTTTAATCTTCTTTCAGGAATCAAATCAGGTCTAGTTTTGTTTTTGTTTTACTTCAGTGTATAGCCAAGTTTATTTTTTTTTTGTCCAAAATTTACCTCTTCAGGAGGGTTACTTCAATACAAGCTACTTCACTGTTACCAGTAATATAAATTCAATTATATTTTAAATTAGATTCTAGTGAGAAATCTATCTTATTATTCAATGTGACAGGTTTTTTTAAACTTTAAAACCATTTTCATTAGCAAATATATACACATTGTTCTAAATGTAAAAGTAGTAAAGTATGGATTTGAATTAATTCTTAATTTCTGTATTTATATGTAAATCTTCAAGTGTTTAAAAAATATATATCCTCTAGAAGAAATTATTTATAATTTCAGACAAGCTGAGAATTTTATTCCAGAGTAACTGAGCTTCCTATGTCATGTCTGATATTTGTGACAGGTGAAAAGTTAAAATCATGCTTTGGTTTTGTGCACAGCTCAAGAAATTGAGTTTTGTATGTTCACAGTGATTCTTTCCAAGTCAAGCCACAAATATATATATATATATATATATATATATATATATATATATATATATATACACACACACACACACACACACACACACACACACACTCAGGCTCTTTTTAGGCATGGCAAGTTCATTCTCTTCATGTTGATAAAGTTTCACCATTGTAGTTCTTGTCTCCTAGTTTGAGATACATTTACCAGCTTATTTTTCATCGAATAACATTTGCATGCATATTCCAACACATGCCTACCTTTCAACTCATCTTTCTGAAGCCTGATTTAGTTTTTCATTATTTCTTTTAATTTTTTCTTTAGCCATGAAGTTTAATGCTAAATTTAAAAGAGCTATTTTCTCTTCATGAAAATATTAGGTTGTCGGAAAAGTCATGACGTATTTTTTCTATGTTTTTCATTGCCAAAATGTGTCATGATTTTCCAACAGCCCAATAGATGCATCTAATTAGATCTTGAATACCTGTATGCCTGCCTTAGGGCTGCAGCTCTAAAGTGATGCTGATGATATCATGAATACTCTATGTGGGTAACATATAAATTCCTATTATTTTTTATAATAATTGCTAATATTGCATGAGCACATAGAAGATAGGAATATTTTTCTAAGTAATTTGTTAATATTCTTAACAACAAATGAGGCACTGCTATTATCCCTATTTTATGTATTGTGCAAAGAGAAGATAAAAACAGTGCACAAACACAGTAAAATAACCAAGATCAACAATACACAGTGTTCGAGAAAGTGGGCAGGTAAAGAATTTAAGAATGTAGCTTGTCTGATGATAAGAAGGAAGATCCCCTGATGAAGGAACAGGGTCATATTTCAAATACCATGTCAAGTGGTCAAACCATTGGAGTAACATAAAGACTATGCTATTATAAAATGAATACAAAGTAGGGGTCTGTTTGTTTGATCATGGCTGTGATCCAGTTGCTTGAATTAAGGGACTAGAAGAAAACAATATCCAATAGTTTTGAAGACTTTGAATCCACAAATAAGTGACCAGAGTTCAACAGTTGGAGATTAAACCTCATAAGTGAGAAAACTGAGGGGGTCTAAAGGCAATTAGCTAGGTGATTTATTTATTTAAATAAGTCATTTTTATGAAAAATATAAATTTAGATATATAAAATTAGTTTCTAATAGTTAAATATTAATCCTGATATTTCATCTGGAAGCACAAAAGGATCAAATGATCCTAGTTAGTTAAAACTTATACCTGTTTATCAGTGTAAGTTATAATCCTTTTATCAATGAAGAAAACTTAGAGTGTGTAGTGTATATGCCTAAGTATAAAATGAGAAAACACGAGTAATCAAAGACATGATCAAATAGGATAAATGGTTAAAACACCACGTTAAATAAAATGAAAACTAAAAGTTAACAAATCTGTATTGCAGTGTGAATCTCGTTTGTGGATTATTAAACAATCTATTTTTTAAAAAAAATAATTAGAGTCATTAAACACTGAATACAATGAAGATAACTGAGTAAACTTGCTGCTAAAACTCAGCTTAAATTAATCAATTTCAAATGTGCATAGGGATAGGATGAAGTAAGAAGACTTACTGTCTAGTGTGCCATAAAATGTCATGAATTTATATAAAATGATTATTTAAATAAATGATTTGTTAAATCATGCAATTTTAAATTATGCTACATGTTTAATTATATTTAAAAATATAGAAGTACATGCCAGGTAAGACGTAAACATTTTTTCAGAGAACTCAATGCATTACAATTTTATTAATGTACAAATGTTAAATATATTGACTACATTATAAAACATATTTCTAGTATGTTTGTTATATATAATGTTCCATGTTATTCAGTGTAAATTATGCTATATATTTTATTGCACCAACTTTCTTAAGATGTGATTTTTTTTAAATCTGAAGTAATCATTGAATAACTGCTATAAGGCATTGGCTTTCATGTAATGACAATAAATTATGTTGGTATTGTGATTATTCTTTTATGCTCTAGTTTACAATACTTTTAAAGTGCTGTACATATAATAGGTCAATAAATAGTATATATTGCATGAATGAATAGATGGATGAATGAATGGCTTTATGAGGTATTAGGGATGCTTTCTATATCTACAGTACACTTCCTCCTAATCACTAGTAATGACATCTCCATTCATTTTTTAAGACCCAAATTAATTGGTAATTTTTCTGTGAAAACTTTTCTCATCCTTCATATACTGCTTTACCTCTTTAAAGCTCCATAGCACTTTGTAGCTTTCTTACATCACTCATATATCTCTGCTTCATATTTTTCAGTCTAATCTATTCTGCCAATAACCTTAAAAAAAAAGCCTGGCTTACTCAGGAATGACTCACTGGGAACATTAAAGAAAAATAACACCCCCCTAAGTATCCATTCATAAGCTTCAACTGACACGCTACCCCTAATTCATGCATCTCTCTTTTAACTATATCCTGCTTTATCTCCATATTTCTGTTCCTTCTGCAGTATGAGTGTTATCATCTTTGTATTGATCATTCTAGAATCCTTTCTTCTGGATTGGCTATGACACCCTCATTCACTTCCTGGCACAAACGTTTGAGATGAGTTCTTTAGTTCCATGTCCCTCAGCAATGGGTTGGATGCACTTCAGAGCACCCACTCTTATTCTGACTTTCCTCAACCCCTTGGATCCAATAAATGGACACTAACTGCCCATCTTTTCTTATTTGTGTGCTTGTGTCAGCTCCTAAACTATTTCTACCCTCAGTGCTGCCATATAAACTGGTAACTCCAATTTAATATTCCAGTTTCCTCCTGAGGAAACAATGAACAATGAGCATAATACGGATAAGAGGACCTATTCATTTTGAGTAGTATCTGGCAGCATTAAGTGCTCTGTAAATGTTTGCTATTATTAATATTTGTAAGCCAACTTACATGCTCACTTATACCTTAAAGAAAGCCTCTATTTAGTGTCACATTCAAAAGAGATATCAATAATTTCCAAAAGACTTCAAACATCACCAGTTGTGTGCTTGGTAACTTGGCCCAACTATATCTCACAGCAATACTTCTAAAAAGTTATGTTTATAGTCCAAATTTGCAGTTTATTTTTCCCCCTTCTATCCTAAGCCAGCTCTGACTGAACTCTCCTCCACATAGTTCTACTGAAACAGGTGGCCAGCCTCATGATTAAGCATATAGTCATGCCTTGTGTTCATTTTCTAATAGGCTATTTTTCGATTAGATTTAGATTCAGTGCAATATTGAGCAGAAGGTACAGAGATTTTTCCATATATCCTCTGCTCCCATGCACGCATAGGCTCCCCCATTATCAAAGTTCCTCATTAGAGTCATACAGTTGTTAAAACTGATGAAGCTGCATTGACACATCACCATTACCCAAAGTGCATAGCATACATGAGAGTTCACTCTTGGTGTTCTAGAGTTTATGGGTTTGCACAAATGTATGACATGGATCAATCATTATGATATAATACAGAGTAGTTTCACTGCCCTAAAAACTCTCTTTTCAATTTTGTGGATGTTTCAGTAACATTTGAAAGGATTACCAATCTCATTTTTCTCTTCAAAAACAGTATTTTCTTTGTCTTCTGGGATACTACATAGATTGTTTTGTTTTTTTGTTTTTTTCTTATCTCACTATCCCTCAGTTTCCTTTACTGACAACAGTCACCAAAATTCTGCCTGCTCTTTTATTCTTTGTATTTATCACTCATAGGTATCTTCAGATTGCTATTTACAAAAGTACTATTGATTTCTACCAAAAAGAAAAATGTCCGTCAAAATGCAGTTCATCCATTTCTTCAGCAACTCATTATATGTAATCACTATCTATCCAGTTGTATGGCTAAAACCTGGCATCATTTTGGTTTCCTCTATATGTTCTGTAACTTCAAAATGTACCTCTAACCTGACTCATCCTCACTGTTAATATTTAACATATTCTGGCCCCACCTAACACCCAAATACATCTCCCTCTAAACTAACTCTAGTAGTGTATATTTTGCAGAGACTCTGAATTGTTGTTTATTTTATTTATTTATTTAATTTGAGTACCTTGAGAATTTCTATTTTCTTCTCTTGTAAGTAACACTTTGTGGTTCTTTCTTTTAGAAATGCCCTGTATACAAAATTAAATGATTTAATTTCTTATATTCAGTTCTCAAATCAAATGTCTTCTCTGAGAAAATGCTTTCAGACTACCTAACACAGCTCTATAGCCACTGTCATCCATATTATATATGTAACAAACACTCTTCATAATAATCCTCAAAATCATAATGTTATATTTTCTCTCTTTTTTCAAATATTTGTTGTTTATCTGACTTATTTGGAATATAAGATCATTGAGATGTAAGATCACCTGTTATCTTCACCTTTTAATTTATTATAACAGGAATAATGCCTGATACATAACAGGTGTTTTATAAATATTTGTCAGCTCACAAAAAGAGTGAGCAATGGATTTTGGTGAAATGCTGGTGGAAATGTTTGAGACTGAGCAATTTCCTTCCAGAAACCAATCATTTCTAAATCAAGCATTTATCTTAAAAACACTTAGCAATAATATTTTATTACCTTAGAGAAGAATGAGGTAAACATGTGTCTTGGGCTTCTTAGATATTCAAACCTAGTCCCTGGCCAAAAAAGATGCTGAATAAATGTTAGGTTTATTTTTCTCCAAAGATTCAGCCTGCTTCTGCATGTATACATCTACAAGCTGGATTGCTTCTCTTTGTACCTCCTACTAGACCTCACATTATTAATCAGTTCATTTCCCCTTTCTCTTCATATGTTTCTCTTTGACTTCCTTCTGTCTACATTTTCAAAAGTCTCTCATGCTAAAAACAGAATGACAGTCTGCTTCCTTACATACACCCTCGTTTCTTCTTCCCATTCTTCTTCACTAAGCTTCTTGAAAGAAGAAACTATGCTATTTACATTTTCATCATTTGTAATCAGTTCTCATTTAATCAGATTATCTCTAATATCACCTGTCTGCTTCAGTCCCAGTCACTTCATTGTCAAACCCAATTTGTTCTTTACTTATAACTCTGAAATAATTAACATCATTGGTTCCTCTCTTGCCACATACACCCTATGGGGTTTAAATTTTCATCTTCTCTTGGCTTCCTCTATATCCATTTTCATATTACCTCTTTTGGACTCCGAATCAGCAAACTGTATAGCTTGTCTTTGCTCTGCCGTACATTGTGGAGACCCCTTGATATATTTATTTGCTGCTCTTTTCTTAGTTCATATGACATATATTTTCATATATAAATCTAACACCCACAGGCCAAAACTCTCAGCCTTAAATCTTTGTTTCCCATCTCTCTAAGAGACTGCATATGCAAATTCCCAAATCTCAAGAGGATATCTCTTCTTGGATGAATGAAGATCACATTAAACATTCGAAATGCCATGCTCAATTTTCCTGTGATTCTACTTTTTTTTTTTAACTTATTGCTTTTCTTTTGGAATTTTTAAAAACAGACTTCAATATTCACTTTCTCAGAAAAACAACCATATTCAATTACATTTTATTATAATATCTAATTGTAAATCACACATGATTTAAGCATTAATCACAACCGTGACTAAGAATGCTGTAAGAAATTTGTAGCTACTGAAGACTTTATTTCAACCCCAATTAGTTTCCAACATCATGGCTCACCATAAGCCACTAGGGAGTGAGTTCCCTGAAGCAGAACATGCCTAATTATTTCTGCTATATCTTTGGTATCCATGAAATTTTGCCACAGTGAAGTCACAGAAGTCTACACAATTTGAGAATTTTAGAATAATGTGGCATAAGATAATATCAATAGACTCTTTTACTCTTTTAATAATTTTGATCAGGAAAAATGAGATATGGCTTAATGTTCTACCAAAATGCTATCCAAGTTGATATCATATTAGAGTTTTAACAACATTTCCATGATAATGTATTTCAGGTCTGAATTTTTAAGGAAATCAAGATCTCAAAGCATTATCCTATATTCTAAATGATGATGCGAATTCTACCTAATTTTAAATGACAGTCTTTAATATGTAATATGTGAAAAAAATTTCTATCTTTAGTATAGATTACAGTACATTAGGGCAACACACAAAACATATTAATGGGTCGATTTGTAATGGATGACTGTGGATAAGAGAAAAAGAACCCTGTATAGCTATTGCCACACAATTTGACCTTTTCCACTCGTCCATAATACACCTGTTATTTTTCCTGCAGAGATGAATCCCATTTGCTTTTGATTACAGTAAAAAATTTCATTGGGCTTATGTTAAAAATCAGTCACCCACCAGGGAAATGAAAATAGGTTTTTGGAAGTAGAGGTCATTTCTTCAAATGATTGACATGGTAATGAGACTTTTCAGTGGTAACATTTTGGGCTATTTTGTTTTATAAGTTCAATAATCTGGCCTCCTTATACTTCTTTAACACATTTTTTTACACTAACACTGGGGCAAAAATGGCAGTTTTTTGTTCATTCAACAGTTAATAAAATAGGTTGCATTATATGTTGAGCATTAAAGATATGCTTCAAAATATTCATGTGCAAGAATCAGCTCTCAATAATTGAACAACCCTACCTCAAGGCTGAGATATAACTTCCTTCAAAAAGGCATGCAATTATTTATTTACTTATCAGTTTTTATTATTAACTAGGGATGCTCATTGATTTTGCCTAGAGGTAAATACAGAGAGAAACTCAGCTTTAATCAGTCCTCTACCTGATTGATCCTTTCATGCCATTCAGTCAAAGACTGAATAGATACACTAACCGTATGCTTTGATTCATGTCAAGGTTCACACTCTATTGTCTATGGAAAGTGATTTCAAAGCTATGAAGTAATCAAGTAGAAACAACTCTGCCTCCTTATAATACACACTTAAAGTTTTTTGTTTTGTTTCTTGTTTTATTGTTTGTTTGTTTGCAGTAAAAGTATTCTCAATATTATCAGAAAAATTTAATTTTAAGATGATAGGTATTTTTCTGGATGCATGGAGTCAGGAGAGTGTGGTACTAGTAAATAATAATAATAATAATAATAATAATACAATAAAAGTATCACCAATATTTATTGAAGATTTGCTATGTGCTAAATACTGCTTTAAGTTTTGTTGTTTTTTTTTCAAGTTTAAATAGTTTGGTCTTCATGGCACCCTGATGAAGCACTATTATCCTCATCTTACAAATAAGGGAATTGAGGCACAGAAAGGCCATGCAACTTTCCCCGACTTACTCCGCTAAGTGAATGGGCTGTTATTGTTACCCAGGCAGACTGACTCCAGATCTTACCATAATCAACACAAACTTCTGGTTTCAAATGTCCATGAAGTGTGCCCGAGCACTCTGCATATGCCAGTATGGACCTTAGAGCCAGTGCATAAAACTCAGTCTGTTTGCTTTTCATGCTTGATTACTGGGTTCAACCACTGACTTTAGTAACTCCCTTTGAATCCAATAGAAAAGCATTCTGACATCTTAAATCAAAGATTATTTAAATTAAATTTTGTTTTTCTTCAACTTTTCCTGATAGAGAAACACTAATGAATTTCATCAGGAATTATTCAATCAACTATTGCCTTGGTTATGTCTATATTACAATATGAACTTCATAAATTATCTTAAGAAAAATAATGATACTTATGTTTAACTATAAACTCAACAATAATTTTCCATCATGATTCTCATAAAGACTCACATGAGTCCAGAATGCTAAAAATTGAAAGCATATTTTAATTTTCAAATACATACAGGCTATATTTGAGAATTTTAGTTTCACTGGACTTAAAATGAAGATTAAATCTCCTTCACTTTCAAATTTGGAGTGGTTAAATTTGTTTCTGATTCTGAATCAGGAAATTTAATGATATTTATACTCACTATATTAATTATACTTTAAATTACAAAGTGTATGTTAGTTTTAGCATGAAAGGACTGACTAAATTATCAAACTATATACATATATGTATATATATTTGATGTATAAACTTTAAATTTACACAAATGTATATATCTGTGATGT
Source organism: Hipposideros armiger (assembly GCF_001890085.2). NCBI lineage: Eukaryota > Metazoa > Chordata > Mammalia > Chiroptera > Hipposideridae > Hipposideros > Hipposideros armiger. The sequence continues at coordinate 1,135,661 of NW_017731835.1, read as the reverse complement.
ACAAACTTTAAATTTACACAAATACACTTATTAATCAAATAAAACAATCTAAAATTTTTAATTCTTATACTCCCTTTTTATCCTTAAAGTTAACCTAGCACTTTTCTTCATACTTTGTCTTCCTTCAGACCTCATAGAAAACTGTATAAAATGAACATAATTAATTAGTATTGACAATAATACTAATTATCTCATTGGAGCACCAATTAGAGACACATGAAATATTTCTTGAATCTTCATAAATTCCCATTGTGAGTGAAATTATCAAACTGATTTAATAAAATAGGAAGACTTCAGAGAAATTCAGTAATAATTTCAAATCTTAGGGACAAAAAGGGGCAAAGAAGGAATTTGAACACTGTGCTCTATCACTAAACAGCATATATTCTTTCTATAACACCATGTTTAATTATGCCAAAATTTCATAATGAAAGTGAACACAAAGACTGGTTACTTCCTACTATGAACATTATATTGAATTTTGATGCAAATATTCAGACAATGGAAATGTCTAGATTTCTGCCAATTTAAAAAAAATTTTTTTCTTTTGCAACTCAGACGGCTCAGTGGGTAGAGCATGCGCTCTTAAAAACAAGGCTGTCAGTTCGACTCCCACATGGAATGGTGGCTATGCCCACCCACAACTAAGACTGAACTCGGCACCTTGAGCTGAGCTGCTGCCTGGATGGCTCAGTGGATAGAGCGTGGGCTCTTAAAAAAATATAAAAATAAAAATAAATAATAAAAAAATAGAAAATAGTTTTCTTTTAATTTTAAGTATACATTGCTTTCAATCAAATTTTGAAACAATTTGAAATGGAAAAATAAAACAAAAATTTCAAACACCGAAGTAAAATGTTTAAGAAGGAAAAAAAATCTATCAAATTATTAATTACTAATAACAAATGACTGGAATACGGAATTTATTTTTTCTAATAGGGAAACACAATCTCTTTTCTGATAAGTATACATTGGCTAAAGCATTTCAATTACAAATATCAAGTTAAAAGCCTATTGCATGTGGGTAATTATGTATATGAACAGAGTTTGATATTCATGTCCCTATCTATGCTACTAAATAATAAAATCACAGAACTTAGAGAATCTAAAACAAGTATAGTATATTAAATAAAGCATACTCTATTCAATTAGATGGCACACAACCAATATAATAGATCAAAATTTACTTCAACATGAAAAAATATATGTATTTTAAGAATGTAAGTTCTTGTGACATAGGTCAGAGATTTTTTTCCCATTTATTTCTGCTGCTTAGCTCCTTCAAGGTCTTTGATGACTAGAGGCTAAGTTTTAGAAATTTACTATTAACTGAAGGAATACGTTGCATGACAGGAAATTGTTTTAAAAACCTTATAACTTTAAAAACATACAAATAAAGCTAGCTTAGGTTGTGTTTTCCTCTCTCCAATTCCCTGAAAATCTAATGTTTTTGTAGAGAGATGATAAAACTATCTTTCTGTTCATGCTCTTTCCCAGGTAAGGAAATAATTTGTCAAACCACAGGTTTAAGACTCTTAATGATCATCAAAATCTTGATAACCACTGTAAAAATTAGCCCCCCCCATCTATGAAAAAAAAGCATGTGACTGCTCTGAATGCCAGAGTGCTCAGCAGATAATCGTGGTAAAATTTATGAAATATTTGACCCAGTGGAAGTCAGGACCATGAATAAGTTGATAGTCAATCAATATAATATGATTTTTTTTTTTTGCTTCTTCAACAAAATTTTTAGTCATTCTGGAAAATGCTGTACTCTACTTGTTTTTTATGCTAAATTGTAACATTCCCATATTTTCTCTAGATTCTAGGAAATTAAACGTAAATTAGTGATTGTATAAATTTCTCACATATTTTAAGCTATAATCATTAATAGTACAATACTAATAGGGTTTCAAAATGTATAGATGATATTCTATATTACTAAGAGATCACATTTATTTTAGTTCTGACTTGGCTCCTTTGTGAAAGTTTGCATTTAATCCCAAATTTTTCCATGCTTCTAGTTTTCAATCTTTCTAATACTTTAGGTCATTAATTAATTAAAAATATTTTTTCCAGACAGAGATGTTTTTACCAGATTACCAATTTGCACACTAATTTATTTTAAGTTTCCTTTTAATAGATACATTTTTCATAGAATTATCCAGGTAATGAAATAACAATTCTGAAGCAGAATTAACAGACTCTTGTTTAAAGAAACTTTGCATGCAACCTATACACACAAAAAGAATATAACAAGAAGTGCTGAGTCAACAAAAAAGATTCAAAGTTTTCTGATTCTTCTTGTATGTGTTATGACATCACTGGGAAAGTCTCTAACTATATGCTAATTTGGGTGCCTGATAGTTAAACTCAAATAATCCCATTGAGATTTATCATAATCTATTATTAAAATCCCAAAGGTGTTGAATCACTGTGTTGCTTTGTACACCTGAAACTAATAGAAAACTAAATGAATAAATCATTTTTTAAAACCCCAAAGCTAATTACTTTATGAAATATAAACTTAACGTGTGTGTATAAAACACCTATACATACAAACATATACAAGTAAAAATAATTACCATACAAGCACAATTTATTTAGGGAAACAAATAGATTTAGGAATTTCTTTTTCATTATTGACCTTAGTAAACATTATTCATCTCTTTTTATGCTACAGGTTTTATGTTGTATGCACACGAGCAACTGCAACCACTGATTGGGAAACTACATGACTTGTGACTGTGTGGTTGTGATGTCCATTGACATTCTGTTGTGGAGGCTAAGTACTCAGTTTAATGTCAGACCTCACCAGTTATTAGCCCTACAAATAAGTATAATGACAAAACAGCACATAGCCCTGTCATCACGAGTAACACAATGAGTTGAATTGCTCCAAGGTACATATATATATATATATATATATATATATATATATTTTTTTTTTTTTAAAGAAGTTGCCAGTATAAATCCCTCAGGTGCTTCCTTTGGCGACAGACCAAGAAACAACTTTAAGTGCTGAAACACTGAAAGATGTTGACAAGGACACTTCAAAGAAGCTCAAGGGGTTTTTAAAAATAAGGTAATTTTTTTTTTCTTCTAGGTTCTGAAAACATGTTAAAAATAAAATGCACTGGCCTATTTTGTAATACTTGTTTTGCAGATAGAACACAACAACACAAAGTAAAGAGAATCTAAATAACTTCACATAACTCGTTGCATGAGGTAGAGCAGATTGAAACATTATTTTCCAGGACTTTTGTAAGACTGTCTTAATAAGAAAACCAACTTATAAGGACATGTTTTCTAAGAACATCTTGCATACATTTTATAATTATTCATTGGATACTTCATGAATCACAGACATTTTTTAGATTCCGAAAATAAGAACATAAGGGTGTTTCCTACTCTCATGGAACTTACAGAACTAATAGAGATGCATATTTAAAAACTAAGTGCCAAGCTACATATATGATTACAAATTGTGGAATGTGGGACTGAGGAAACACTGGAGGCAAAGAATATTGAGCGGGGTGTTGGTTAAAAGAGATTAGTTGAAAAGATCATTTTGAGTAATGAAATCTAGGCTGAGCCTTTACAGACAAAAAGGATGAGCCACACAAATGTGAGTGAGTGTGTATGGAGTGTGAATATTGTACGTCTAGGCAGAGGGAACAGCTTAGCTGAGCCTTAAGTAGGAAATCCCTGTCCTGTTTAAGCAACTGAATATAGGCCAATATGTATATGCGTACAAAGTAAAGTGAATAAGAGTGGCAGGATAATGTTTTTATTTTTATATTAAGCAGCCAGTTATCTTTAAAATATTTTAATGATAAAAATATTTTTAAAGATTTACCCACATATTTACAGTGTTCAGTCCCCTTTATTTTCTTGTGCAGATCCAGATTTCTCTCTGGAAGCAAGTTCCTTCTTTCTGAAATAATTCTCTTAATGATAGTAGAAAAGCTGGAAGAAGAAAAGTGACAATATAGTGCTCTCAGCTTCTTACATTATACCTGAAGTGGAATAATATTCCTTAAAGGAATATGTTGATAAGTGAAAGATGTATACTGTAAAGCCTAAGGCAAATTTATAACACAGATAAGTTTAGCTAATAATCAAACAAAAAGATGCAATAGAATCATAAAAATTACTCAGTTAATTTGAAAGAAGGTATAATAAGAGGGACAGACTATGAGGTGATTGACATAAGCAGACAAATAATGCAGGGTATTCGTCTTATAAATAGTTGGGATTTTATTGTAAATGAGTATGGAAGACCCTGATCAGTTTTCAGTGCAGAGGTAGTACAATAAAATATGATTTACTCTACCACAAATGATACAGAAAGAAAGAAAAGAAAAAGCCTTTGGTGGTTGCCTGAAAGAATACTAAGTCTTGTTGGCTGCCCAGATACTGGATATTTAGGTGAGGCACTTTGATTTTGGGAGACATGTTAGCTGGCTAAGATTGTAATAAATAGACTAGGGTAAAGCGTCTCCACTAACAACTGAACTAACATAATAAATGTAGCAGGTGCTTGCTGTGTTTGCACATTTTCTGTCTAAATTAAAGAATAATTTAATTCAGAGTATTCTCAAATGAGCAGAACTACTCCTGGACATTTGTAAACTATCCTACAGCCTTGAGGTAGGAACATTTACCTTCCACAAAAACTGTGGTGAAAATTCCTTCCATATCTGTTAAATACCTGAGACTGAAGAGCTCTCCTCCCCAACCCCACCCCTGCTCACCCTCCCGTTAAAGTAATCTACTTACCCTGTTTAAGAAATCAACTCACCCCTGTTAATATGATATTTTAGGGGCTGGCCAAGTGGTGTGTTGGTTAGGAGTTGGCTTGGGACGCCAGCTCTGAGCAGCAGAGCCCCCGTTTGGATCCCACATGAGGGCCAGTGATGCTGCGCCCTCTATAGCTAACATGGTGAACAACAGCTCGACTTGGAGCTGGGCTGCTGTGAGCCGCCATGGGCAGCCGTCTAATGGCCAGTGAGACATCTGCCTCAGCCGGGAAGAGCGCAATGATAATACCAACATGGACCAGTGAAGCGACGTCCTCCACAACTAGACTGAAGAACAAAAGGACAGCAACTTGTCTGTTCCCCTTCCCCGAGTCCCCCACACTGTGTCCCTCCCCCAATTCCCCAATAAAATCTTTAAATATACATATATATATAATATTTTAATTTTAATTAATGGAAAATAAAATGGCAGATAAACTTTAGTACACCATCACTTCGAAGTGACTTTTCACATCTATCGCGTTACAAATGTAAATTTAATCACAATTTCAGACTTTGTTTTCAGGCCATAGTGAAGAAATAAGGACTGGATTTAACGTTCTGCCTTAAACATATCAACAAATAGTCAAAATATATGGAAAAAAATAGATTCAGACATTGGATAATAGGCAACACAGGACAGTGACTGTGAAAGAATAAAAATAAATAAGGTGAGCCCTACGATTTCCCATTTACTGCCTGGAGGTAGTTTCCAACCTATAGAACTGGCAAGGGTAATCCAAAAAGAACCCAGAAATCTCCTTGAACTGAGGAGATAGAACTGAGATTTTCAGGTGACCAGCCATTCTGAGTACACAGGTCAGATCCATGTGAACTGTGGGAAGAGAGTATTGCAGAGAGGGGAGTTGCACAGGAAGCAATTTCAGGACATCTGCAGAGCATTCCTTTCCAGACTTGAGGAGAGTTTCTGTCAGTGTATATCTGCAAATATGCATTCTCAAGGTCAGGCAGAGAATGTTGGAAGGATACACCAGAAAGGAAAAAGAATAATCATCAGAGCTCATGGGCTGGAAGCAGTCTCTTCTCCACCACTAGCAAGGGCAGAAAAACATGCAGTAAATACAGGGGATATCACATAGAATATAAGAAAGCTCTTGCCTCATCAATGGACCAAAAAGAAAAAAAAATCACCCTAGACTAAACATTTCTCTTCTCCTGACTATCAAGGATTAAAAGTAAGCCTTGAAAGGAGTAAGTAACCTTGCCTCTGAGTAACTAACCTGTGTCCCAAAGCAAAGATCAAGTGTACTTAAAAGAATAGAAAAGTATGTAGCACTCAAAATCTTTTGTACTTAAAATATGATTATTGTATCCTCAGCTACTTTCTTTCTCCATGTATTATCTATCCCTCTCCATTGTGACATACTGTTATATGCTCTCTTCATATTTCCTTAATTTATCAATTACACTTGTGTTCTGTTTCTGCCGAGCAGGCATAGTATATATATCCCTGAAAAATGAAGCTTTTTTGTTTTCTTTGTTTTCTTTGAGACTGTCTAAAATGTATTCAATTTTCCTCTAAAATTCCCTAGTGTAGATTCTGCTTCCACGGTAATGGATTAAACTCCTACTAGACAAAACCCCCACAGATAACTACTATAAACTCTGAACAAATTACAAAAAAAATAAAATTTCGTGGAGGCTGTGACTACTGAACAAAAAACTAGACAGTTGGCAGAAATGAGATGGCTAAATCTCTGATAGAAATTCACTAATATATAAGCAAGGGAAAGTGGGTGGGGATACTGAAAATCTGAGGGCCAAAAAAATGGAGCCCCATTTCTTTGTATAGACTCTACCCAAATATCTGGCCATGACTAAGCCATTCATGTGCAGGAGGATACCCGTTAAAAAAAATTGAACTGAAATTAGACATGTCACTCAGAAAAGAGGATGCAGTGTGAGTCTAATCACATATATTGTCTTCTTTTAAACAAAATGATTGGCATTCTTCCAAGGAATTCAGTAGAATCTACCATGTAACATTCAAAATGTTCAAGATATTAGGCAAAAGTACTCAGCATTTTAAAAATCAGGAATATATTCCAATTTCACAAGAAAAGTCAATCATTGGGGAAAATCCCAAGATAACCCAGATGTTGATATTAGCAGAAAAAAATATTTTCAAGCAGGTATTATAATTATGCTTAATAAGGTAAAGGGGAAAATAGACATAAGAAATCTCAGCAGAGAAATAGAAACTATTAAAACATCCAAATGGAAAAACTTAGAACTAAAATATGCAATCTCTGAAATGTCCTTGTTGTAGATTAATGAAGAACTGTGAAAGCAAATATTGAATTAGCCTATTTTATGTCTGTAGGTTACTTATACCTTGATATATGTTAGCCAAAACTAAATACAAAGTTATTTTTAAATACTCCTCTTAAGAAAAGACACAACAGAGTATGTGTTATATAAGTTCCTTAGCAAGGTAGAAGAATTTTCATTACAAATATTTCAATTTTTGAAACAGCTCTGTTATTTGGCAATAATAAACACTGTATCTTTGTATATTATGGTACTTATTAAATGTCAAATAACCTCTTGTTTAGGTATAAGGGAATAAAATGTTTTCAATCTGCCCAGAAGTGATTTATGCAGTAATATTTATATGGTAATCGCATGATAAATGATGAATAAATGAATGAGTGAATGAATAATTCTGTCTGTTACTAAGAGGAGTGTAAAATATAGGAATACGACCTGTGATTTAATCCTCTGTTCTAGAATATTGAAAAAAATGAATCACATATTGAATTTGATAAAAGGAATATATAAGCATAAAAGTTGAAAACAGAGCAGATTTGAATTGATTGTTCTGTCACTCTTTCTAGTGGGAAATAGAAATTATGTAAATGAAATAATTAGTTATATGTGCTATTAAACAAAATGAAAAGGAAATTCATAGAGGTGTTATCAAAAAGCTACAATATCCAGTACACTAAAATATAGAATTTTATAAAGTCAAAATAAGGTGCTTTAAGTGCCAAATAAATACCTTAAAATTATTTTCTATCTACCCTGTAGGAAAAGGTTTGTAGACTTAGGTATAGAATGATATTAAATTGAATCTTAAATTAATATAAATATTTGTGAAAATCCATGTGCAAGGACATTGATAATAGTAATCCCTATAGTGACACTATGAAAATGATTGAAATTACTTTTTAAGTCACAGGAAAATATAATCAAAATTCAGTAAAATATATGTGTTCATTTCTTTCAAATTTTTATACTTTGTGTCTGCCTGGGAGGCATTATTTTCTGAAAAGCTCAATCATTTGCTGCAAATTGCCTAAAACACAAACCCAACTAATTTTTGGCTTTGGTTAGTTAAACTGCAATAGCTAATGAAATGCTAATCCCACAGCTTTCATCAGGCCAACTTCCGTGTAACTCCCTGATTTGAAAAATTGGCATAGTTAATGTTGCACCATAGGGAAAAGTTATATAATGAAGATTAAAGAACGGTCATTTTCACTGTTTCTTTTTGGACGTAATTGCTTTATATAATACTTTTTTTTAAAAAAATTTACAAACATGTTTACTTATTTGCAAAGAGTCATTTAGCAATTACTAGACGTTGGGCATTATTCTAGGGCTACATGACAAAAACAGCCTTCGACCTCAGGTACCAAACATTGTAATAATAAAACAGAACAATAAAGAGCAAACAAGCTCTATCATATCTCTCTCTGTATCTCTCTATCTCTCTATCCCTCTATCTCTCTATCTCATCACATGATGACACATATTATGGAGGAAAATAAAGTTCACAGGAAAATGATTTATTGGTTGGAATGTGTATGGGCAAAACCTTGCATGCCATCTTAGACATTATTCCTTTTTCTTTTTCTTGGTCAAGACCTTACCTGCTGTAGGCAGTCCCACCTCCACTTTTTTTTTATTTGTTTTATTATTAGTTTCAGGTGTACAGAACAATGCAATAGTTATCTTTTTCACACTCACAAAGTAACAACCCCCTCCCCCTATCCACTGCCCTCCCACCCCTGGTGTCATACTTATCTATTACAATTCCATTGACTCGATTCCCACACTCTACTCCACATCCCGTGAGTATATGTATATATAATTATAGTTGACATACAATATTATTCAACATCAGCTTCAGAAATACAGTGTGGTGGTCAGGCCTCTATACCGTCTAGGAAGTGATCTCCCTAACAAGGCATGAGTCCATCTGGCCCCCTAAAAAATTATTTACAACATTATTGATTACATTCCCCAGACTGTCTTTTCTACCCACTTTTGAACTTGCCTGAAATATCCCGACATGAGGTAAAAGAGCAGAATTTCTGAAACCGCTAAGGAGTCAGATAACAATACTCAAAAGCATGAATGAGAGAGCTGTCTATGAGGGTGAGAACTGACCAGCTTGGAAGATAATCCCTCCTCTTTTCTCTCTTTTAAAATTAATTTCCTCCTTGCAGCCTTTCATGAAAGACTGGTGGTTTGTGAATACACTTCACAGTAATTTGTTGATTCTATCTCCCTGCAGTGAATATGGTAAAGAATCCAACTCATTGGTTTTCTTTTATTGCTTTCTTCATTTCCCACTATTTCTCAAACTCCCCATGGCTTAGAGCTCCCAAGCAATGTGTTGGTACTTTAATCATTGCATGTACCACTTCGCAGGAATTCCTACTGCAAATAGGGATAAGGAATGATATGATCTAGGAACTTGTTGGAAATGCAGAATCTCTGGCCTAAAAATATTCCTCCTAAAATAGACTCTGAATTTTTACATAATCCCCAGCTATTATGGACACACAAGTTTGGGACTCAACACTGGATGATACTCAAATTCATATGGAATTACAAGAAGCTCTAATGAGCAAAACAATCTAAACATGTGCATGTGCACACACACAGACACACACACAACCACTAGAAAAAATAAACGAATTATCAAAGTGACAGTGTACCAGATCAACTCAGAAAAATCAGATTGGTTTCTACACACCAGCAATGAACAATTCAAACAGGATATTAAAGAAACAATCCAATTTATAACAGCAAAAAGAATAAAATACCAGAGATATATTTAACAAAGTTTAATTAAGGGGATTTGTATACTGAAAAACTATAAAACATAGATGAAAGAAATGAAAGAAAAGCCACTTTCATGGATTAGAAAATTAATATTCTTAAGATGGCACTACTGCACAAAACAACCTACAGATTCAACGCAATTCCTATCAAATCCCAACAGCATTTTTTGCAGAAGTGGAAAAGTTGATCTGCAAATTCATATGGAATTGCTTTTTTATTATTAAATTTATTGCAGTGACATTGCTTAGTTAAATTCCATAGGTTTCAAGTGTACAGTTCTGTAATACATTAGCTATATATTGTATTTTGTGTTCACCTCCCGGAATCAGTTCTCCTTCTCTCTCCCTTTACCCTCTTCTACCAGCCCCTCCCCCAACACTATGGTAACCACTAAACTGTTGTCTGTGTCTATGAGTTTTTATTTGTTTGTTTGTCTTGTCCCTTGGTAGCTTTCAGTTTTATATTTCACATAAGAGTAAAGCCATATGGTTCTCAACTTTTTCTGTCTGACTTATTTCATTTAGCATAATAAACTCAAGATCCATCCATGTTGTCACAAATGGCAGTATTTTATCTTATGGTAGAGTAGTATCCCATTATATATATATATATATATATATATATATATATATATATATATATATAACATTTTCTTTATCCAATCATGTATCAAAGGACACTGGTTGTTTCCATGTCTTGGCCACTGTAAGTAGTGCTGCAGTGAACTTCAGAATACATATATCTTTATGGATAAATGTTTTCAGGTGTTTTTGGTAGATACCCAGGAGAGGGATTGCTGGGTCATATGGTAATTATATTTTTAAATTTTTGAGGAACCTCCGTACTATTTTCTATAGCTGCTGTACCAATTTACATACCCACCAGCAGTGTATGAGGGTTCCTTTTTCTCCATAGCCTCTCCAACACTTGTTATTATTTGTCTTGTTGATGACAACCATTCTAATAGGCGTGAGGTGATATCTCATTGTGATTTTGATTTGCATTTTCTTAATAGCTAGTGAAGTTGAGCATTTTTTCATGTGTCTGTTGGCTGCTTGTATGTCTTCTTGGGAGAAGTGTCTGTTCAGGTCCTCTGCCCATTTTTTAACTGGATTGTTTGGTTTTTTTGCTGTTGTGTTGTACCAGTTCTGTATATTTTTTGGATATTAGCCCCTTATCAGAGATGTTGTTTACAAACATCTTCTCCCATTTGGTTGGTTGCCTCTTTGTTTTATTGATGATTCCTTTTGCTGTGCAGAAGCTTTTTAGTTTGATATAACCCCATTCATTTATTTTTGCTTTTACTTCCCTTGCCTTTGAGGTCAAATTTACAAAATCCTCTTTGAACCCAAGATCCATAAATTTAGTACCAATGCTTTCTTCTATGCAGTTTATTGTTTCAGGTCTTATGTTTTGTTCTTTCATCCATTCTGAGTTAATTGTGGTGACAGATAGCAGTCTAGTTTCATTCTTTTGCACTTTCTGATTTTTCCAGCACCACTTATTGAAGAGGCTTTCTTTTCTCCATTGTATATTTCTGGCTCCTTACCAGGTTTTTTCATCAGGGTAATGTTGGCCTCATAAAATGACTTAAGAAGTATTGCCTTTTTTTTCAGTTTTTTCGAAGAGTTTGACAAACAGCTAGACATTTTTAATTACTGTACAGTAAGTCCTCACTAAGTTGTTTTGCAATAATGTGAAAAGAAAATTATTTTTGTAATTTATCTCTAACCTATTTGATTTTTCTAATGAATTCCCACCAGTTTACTGCACAAGATATGAAATTAAAATTAAACACATTATGTTGACTTTGCACATTTAGGCAAAAGTAGCATTTACCAAATAACCACCGTGTCAGTGCTTGTCATTTATTAGTGAGTGCTTATCTGGAATACATACATATAGATAGATAGATAGATAGATAGATAGATAGATAGATAGATAGATAGATGGATAGATAGAAGAAAGATCTATCTATCTATCTATCTATAGATCTATCTATCTATCTATCTATCTATCTATCTATCTATCTATATATATATATATGCTTTGATCATCTTAATTGCCATGGAAGGGCATCCAGATTGGGTTTCACCTTGTGCCCTAAACTGCCAGAAGAGGCCCTGGCCACCCGCCATCCTGAGCTGGAACAAGAGAGCTATAAAAGAACCATCTTACTTGCTTCTATTAATCTTACTCAGATGTATATAAAGCTGACGTTTATTTCATTGTTTAGTATTAGAAATGTCTGAGTCTTTAAAAGTTTTGTGATATTTTGGTGACCAGAAATATGCTGTAGGAACTTAACTCTTGCTTATATCAATTAACCTATGGTAAAATTGATTTTGGTATGTGCTGTTTCATTTAATAAAGTCAAAGTTTTTAAGCACTATTGATGACATTAAGTGAGGACTTCCTGTACAGTAATTAAAAAGATCTATTTGTTTGTAAGTCAGGAGAAAATTGGTGATACTTGACAGCAGAGTTTCACTGGTGTGGTGGAGGAAGAGGCCAGAGTGAATTGAGAATGGAAACATTAAGAAAAATAAAGAAACTAAAAAGAGAAGTAGAAAAGTGGATTTAAGTTACATGTCAAGAAGATTGGCTAAAGAAGGAAGGAGAGAGACAGCATACAAATTAGAGAAGATACAGGTTCACTGAAGGATTTTTGTTAGATTTCTCATTGTTTATTGTTTTTTAATTTAATTCTCTTAAGAATTTGTACTGGTTTAGAAGATCAGTAGAGATAAAGGCACTCTTCAGTAACAGAGAGAAGAGATTATGGATGGAGATATTGACCTGTATCTATAGCATGAGTAAGAATTGCAGCTGAACAATGAGGAAACTTTTCATCCTAAATATTTAAAGGCTGTTTGTATTACATGTCTGACTTGTCAAGTCAAAGGGCTACAGTAAATTTGTAATTAAACTATAAATATTTTCTTTAATGTAGAATGCATGATATGTAAATGCCAAATTCACCAAAAGCAACCATATTTTTGGGTTATCGGAAAAGCCATTACACATTTTTGCAACGAAAAACAGAAAAAAATTATGACATGACTCCGACAATCCAATATATCCTTGTTCGGGGGACAGTAAATGAACACTGAGTGAACACTTTTTTTTCAAGAAAATTTCAGGAATTCCCAAATTTGAAAAGTGTTACGATGAATCAATATGTTTTTGTTGCTAAGACTCTATGATTGTAATATGAGATTAAAATAGTGGTTTAGTGAACAGTACAGTATTTAGCAGCTAAGCAGTTAAGCTAGTAAAAGCCTGATTTTTTTTCTTTTAACTAGAATTTACTACATTTGTAGGCTTGAATTACTTATGAAATAGTTCTCTGTTTCATTTGAATATAAGCATAGTAATCTTTATTTGCTTACTTCTTTCATTCACTGTCATTACAGACCTGAGAATAAAGTAACGGAGTTGATTTTGTTTTACTCTAAATCTTACAGTATTTAAATTATTTATTAACATTGAATGGTCACCTAAAGAAAGAAACATGTATAAAATGCTCATATTATATTACCTTCAGTCTCACATGGGAGACCCAACAAAGTCCCTGAGCAAATTCTTGTTTTCATTACAAACTCATGATTGTGATTCCAACCATAATAATAATAATAATAACAATAACAATAACAACAACAATAATATAGTTAATTGAACAATGTTTATCTATTCCAATCTATTAATAATTTTTACAGTTATGACAAAAGGGAAAACAATCATATTAAAGAGAAAGCTGTTTTAGCAGATATTTTACTCATGAATATTAGGAAAATGGGAAAAAGAATTTTAATTAAACTCTCCCTAGCCTCATCAGATTAACAGTGTTTAAAGCCGGTTTATTTATTGGGAAGGTCTGTCATAGCTTTTCTGGATTAATCTCAATCATTTTCATTAGTGAAATCTTTAATCTGTTCTTCATTACAAATGGAAGGGGAGAGATTGAAATCTATTAGATCTAAGGTATAACTTTGGGTTTTAAGCTGTTTGATGAATTATTTAGGCACAAGTATATTTGAAAATTTACCCAGAGTCCTAGAACAATAATATACCTGTTCTTTTATTTTTTTTTAATTTATAACATTCTGTGTAATATTATAGCATCCAGAGGGAGAGTGGGGTGTGTATATGTGTAGGTGTGTGTAAATATGTCTGTGGGTATACTTTATTGTATTGTGTTCGCCAAGTCTATGAATGTATACATATTTAAAAATCATGTATAAAGTATTACCTTTCCAAAATTAACTAAATTTGGGAAATATTTGGTATATTTTTGTTATTTTTACTTATAGTTCAAACATTATTGAGCTCTTTTATTTAAATGTCCCCTGAGAAAATTATGTAGTCTAGTGTCTGTTTTTGCAGGTCCTAAATTACAATTCACAATAGAATACACCTTGCATTAGTCCCTCTTATAATAACTACTTTTTAAATGATAAATTGTTCAAATGTTTATGCCTTCTACTGAAAACAATTATTGCATCAGTTTCCATGGCTGAAGCAGATATTATCCTTTTTCCTCAGAAGAGATAAATGTAAAGTATTCTGGATTAGATATGAAATCAAGTATCTTGTATTTGGGTCCTTTCATTGTTTGTTTGTTTTGGTTTGCATAATTTGAGGAAACCACTTACTTTCTCTAAGTTTGTGATCATCATTTTTAAATGAATACAAAAGGCCTGCTTTATGTAAAGGAGTGTTTCAAATAGTCAATATGTACAATAAAATGGCTTAGAACTCTTAAAAATAATGCCTTATAATAAATATCCCTGAGAGAATTTGCATAATTTTATTTGATGTATTTTGAACAGCATGTATTTTAATAGATATTTAGCAAAGACATTTATTTTTATTTCAGTTTTGAAAGGTGCTTGGTACATATACAATGATGATACCATTATAAACAATTTATATTAGTTATTATTTATATCAGTTGATTTGACTGGACTTATAAATAAAGGACATGTAAAAACACAAATATCTGCAGGATACTGAAAAAGCAACTTAATATATTTCTTAAGTTTACCTGATTTTTCATGAAAGTCTAAGAGAACTTTAAAAAAAATTCCCATTTTTCTCTCCCATCTCACTATACGTTTATCAAACATGTTTTCTTTCTTTCGTCTGTCACCCTTTTTTTGTTGTTCCACGTGTTACCCGTGTGACCTTGGGCACATTAGTTTCTCGTTTTGTGTTTCACTATCCTCATGCATGCAATGGGGATAATTGCTTTACTTCATAGGGTTGCTTTGAGCAATATGTAAGTTAGTATAAAAAAGCAGTTAGAAAAACACTGGCAGTAATAGGTTCTTAATAATGTTCAGGTAAATATTTGGAAATCATCTATTATATATTGCATTTTATACTTTTAGCACCTTCATACTAATTATATGAAAGGAATAACTTTATTTTTGATATATGAAAAACATTGTTAAAAAAATGCACATGCCTGCCTTACTTTAATAACATGTTTTATTCTGTTTCCATAGGCATTCATCACATTTTTATGTACCTTACTATGTATGCTACTCATTTGCCTATAATAAATTATCCTGTGTACTGAACAGTACACATACCAGAATATTCAAGTAGTACATGATTTATCCAAATTCTAATCTCCTTTTCTCGTAGATCTGAATGCATTATCATCAACATAGTAGATTCTGGAATCTTGCCTATAATTGTAATTTTGAATAAGATTATATGTGTTTGTTAATACTTTTCTTTCTGTGTTTACATACTAATAAAATTATTGAATTTTTTCTTCTATGTTTGTGTGACCTAATCTATGGTTAAAGGCTTAACAAAGTTGGAATTGGCTTTCTCACTTTAGCTATCATAAAAATTTAATTTATGATCTCCATAGGCCAGGAACACAGTCACTCAATTATAATTATTGAGCAAATTATTGGGCAAAGACTGAGACCATTGAATTCTCAATATACTTTACATCATGAGCTATGAGAGAAAGCACTTTATAATCATTCCAGAGCAAGTTTTCTGTTTTCTTTTCCACAGTACCTTCCTCTGAGAAGGATCTATAGGCCCTCAGGTAGAACCAAGATGGAGGCTTACATGGAGAAAGTCTACCTGCAGCTTTCAGTAAGAATGGCGGAGGAGCAGGGTTATTACTCCTGGGAGAAGCTTAAAGTTAAAAATCCAAATATATATGATTGACCCAACTCCTTCTAAAAAGAGCAAGTATCTCAACAAAATTAGCATTGTCTCAAATGAATCAAGATGTAGAGGAAAATTCGAGAATGTTGTGCAAGTCTCCTTCTCTAAAAACTGTTCATCTTCTGGGGATGAGAAGATGGGCAAGGTT
This sequence comes from Hipposideros armiger, assembly GCF_001890085.2. Taxonomy (NCBI): domain Eukaryota; kingdom Metazoa; phylum Chordata; class Mammalia; order Chiroptera; family Hipposideridae; genus Hipposideros; species Hipposideros armiger. The sequence continues at coordinate 1,119,416 of NW_017731835.1, read as the reverse complement.
TGTAACCACTATTTCAGGTTCAACATTGTCAACTTTAATTAATCATCATACTCCAGTTTTGTTTTGTTTTTTCTTTTGTCTATTATCAAGCAGGTCAGGTGAGGCAAGAGAGAACCGTAAATATTCCATTTGTTTCTAATGAATATAAACCAAGTCAGTGAGAAGTTCATCAGTTTTGTAACTGCACAGCAAATTCATTATTCAAGATCGTGCTCAATGATCTCATGTTTTGCTCTGCACACTCATCCGAAATTCATCTCTAGCTTTTCTCCCATGTTTAACATAGCTAAAGCGTATGTTGTTGTTTTTTCTCTAATTACAATTTATTTTATATGCTTTTTTCTCATTATTTTATTATGATCACAAGGTGAGGAAAGCTCCAGTAACTTAAATAATCAGGAGTTGGTTCTTGATGCCATGACTGTTGGAACCTCTGTATCTGTCAAAACTTAACTGTATTCTTGTGTTACCTCACTGTTACAGTTGCAAGAATAGAAATGTTCTACAGCCCTCTCTCCATAGTGTTTTCTTCCCTCCTTTCTCCTCATAATCTGGCTGACCTATAGCTATTTCCTAAATTTACTAACACAATTCATTTTTTTACTACTAACTAAAATTCTTCCAGCAATAAAATACATGTCCCTTTATGCTGTTTACTGCTTGTAGCAGATTGAGTTGTGATCCCCCAATGGATATGTCCACCAGGAACCTGTGAATGTGACTTTATTTGGCAAAATGTTCTTTGCAGATATAACCAAATTAAGGTTCTTGAAGTGTGATCACCCTGGATTTAGGACAGGCCCTAAATCTGATGACAGGTGTTCTTATAAGACAAAGGTAGAGGGAAATATAAGATCCAGAGACAGGGGGGAGTGTCAGGTGAAGACAGAAGCAGAGATTAGATTTACGCTACCACATGCCACGGAACACGTGCAGCTATCAGAACATGGAAAGGCAAGGAAGGATTCACCCCGGGGCCTTTGCAGGGAGTGTGGCCCTGAAAACACATTGATTTTGGGCATCTGGCCTCCTTCAGAACTGTAAGAGAATACATTTCTGTTGTTTTAAGCCATCACATCTGTGGTAGCGTCACAGCAGCCCTAGGACACTAACACACTGCTACTCAATGTACAGGTTCTTTGAAAGGTTGTGATTGGATATATATGTTAAAGATAATAAGGAAAATGACCAAAATTCACACCTTTATTCTTAGCAAAGAGCTGTTTCTGAAATGACTTTTGTATTCAATTATTTGACAATTATAACAGTAAAAATCCATGTATTTAAATATTTATTGAATAATTTTAGTGGAAAATATATAGTTATATAAATTCAGAAAAAAGATAGGAAATCAGAACATAGTAGGCTTTTATGGTTCATGATATAAAACGTGTTGAAAATGCTGTTGCAAAAATCATTACTCGATAATTTATCCAGCAATGATATATTGAGTAACTATGTTCCCGGTCCACAGATCTTTATGACCAAATTCTTATGATAGTCAGATAAAAAAGAAAGAGCCAATTCTAACTTTTGGAAAGAAGAATAGTTCCACAGAGCATGCATTGGTTTATCACAATTTTATCAGTGAGTTATACATGTGTAACAGAGATACCCCCTTAAAAGGATACATGTTTTTACAATACAACTAAGCATCCCAACCAAGATAAATTAGCACTACACATCTAAGCAAAAGAATAACCAACCATGTACCATTTCATTTGAACGTTGTCAAGTATATTTTTATGCTTGCACTTGGTAGCCAAATGCCTTCTGAATACACATAATCCACTTTCAGAGCCATCACAATCGGTGTCTTGAGATTTGAATTTTTGCTTTTATGCATGCAGATCACTCATTTAAAATGACAAATCATTTAGATTTATGCATTGTATACATCCACTTCAATTCAATGAGAAATCTGTTGCCTCATACCAAGTTTGGGACTCGAGCAACGTTGTTTAGTTTGTTGCCCAAATGAGTGAAGAGCTTCTTTCACACAATAAAACAGTCCTTGGAGTTTTCGGCATCGCCGTGTGTTTTGACTGTGAAATGTTAATCTCTTTGCTGTTGATGGAGATTACAGGAGGGAGAGCCAGGGTCGTTACAGTTAGGTCCTGACACCCTGGCAGGCAGCCTGGCTGGATGTTGCAGGGCTCTAAATCTGCCTGTCAGGAGATGGGACACAAAGGTAACAACTGCCAGTTAAATCAAATTGCTTAAAGTAAATTGGACAAAATTTTGTTAGCCTCTTGCCTACCCTGGCCCAGAGCCACATCAGCAAGGGCAATGATGTTAAGTTTGGGATTGAACTTGTGGCTGAACAAAACTAATTCAGTAGATGCTTCCAGCAACTGTGTTAGGCTGATTAAAAGCAGCTCCTTGGTCAACTCAGATTGTTTTATATATTGATGTTTTGTTGTTGCCAAATGAGTTGTAGTTTCCTGGAGAAAGGGACAGCGGTTCAAACAGCGGCATTTCATTCAGGGTGTTGAACAGAGTGCCAGGCACATAAAAGTGCACAATTTATATGGTTTGAACGGAATTGAATTAAATTGATTATTTAATTCAAACAAGCTTTGTTGACTCAGCCTTTCTCTTTAATTACAGAAACAAACTAAATAATATGTTAAAGATATGCGTTCTTAATTTACAGCCATGTAACAACCTGGCATACCTTTTTGTCAGCTAAGCTGCCTAACTCCTAAGAACATAAGCTATGACAGGAAATTCAAATCCATTAATAATATCGTGATGTAGAGATTTATTCTTATTGTTGTGATGCAGTTCCTCCTGGCAAGAAGAGAATAGGGCTAAAATGGGCTTATTCTTCTCTATTGCTAAGGCCACTGCATGTTAGATATGTCAGCTTATACTCCTGGTATATGAAAAGCTCTACTAATGCAGCAGTTAGTAATGAAAGTGGTAGACTCAGTGTCACATCATCACATATTCACTTACCTCTACAGAAGTTACCAAAAACTTCTATATGTATCCATTTCATCAATCCCTAGTTTAAATCAGCTCATGTAGTCAAAAATGAAATTTAAACAGAGCCAATAATGATGTGAAAGTTTATTCATACATACACACACACACACACACATACAGAGAGAGAGAGAAAAAGAGAGAGAGAGAAAGCACAAAACAACAAAAATTGAATAACACAGGGAAACAAAGCCACAATAACTCAAGTTAATTTCTTTTAAAAAAATGCTCTAAAACATTTCCTTTTAAGATTTTAGAGAAAGCTTACTTCCCTTGATAACTCTCACACCCATGCTATACACAATTTCATTTTAATGTTTTTCACATTTTTTTATACTTAGATTTTTTTAAAATTCGTAAACCCAAAACCAAACACCTAGTATAAACTCGTGTTGAAGGAAAGAATACAGAAGAGGATCTATTAGATATAGCATCAGGAAAGTCATTCCAGACCTGGGGAGACTATTCACAAAAGCATAAACAACTCAAATAAAGTAGTTGTGGGGAAATGGTGGTATCACAATGTGTATTTGGCAAGCATGCTGAGATTTTTCAAGCCATCAGTTCTCTCTATTGCAATTTTAGAAAAAAAATAGACCATTCTTAGAGCCAATTTCTATATTTAGCTAAGTGAATATGTTGACTAAGCCATTGTTTATAATGATCCTTTGTAATGCAACATAATTATTTCAAACAAATCACCTGAAGATGTATTCCTTCATATTCTTCAATGAATACTGACATAGATTTATACTGGTGGCTGGAGAACTAATATTGTACATAGAAGAGGCACCACTTTCAATGTGGTTAAATTTCCAAATGTGAGTTTGTGTGTGTGAGTGTGTGTGCAATGCTTATGTGTACATCTCTATAGTACAGACTGAAGTAAAGGAAGGGAGAGTAGCTTGTTGTAAATCTTCCAAAGAGCAGAACTGGTCACAAAAAGATGGCATTCACCTGGCTGGCATTTGAAGCAGTGTAAATAGGAACAACTGGTTAAATTCAAGTGCATTCATTTGTTGCACATTGTTGTAATTTCCTTTGATCAAAGCTCAGAGGAGTAGATAGAAGAGCAAAGTTAGGATTCTCAATGGCTAATAGGATAGTGGCAACAATTCTGTTTAAAAAAAAAGTTGAGTAGTGGGGACAGAAAGGGGACAACAGAGAGTACAGATATTTTGTGGGAAAATTCTTCTCAGTATCAACTCAGAATTTTCACTTCACTTTTAGGTTCGACAGTCAATCTTGTTATGAGAATAACCTTATTGTTCCTCTGGCTCCTATGGGTGCTTTGCTCAAAATAATTTGGTTAGAAGGCACGTGACTGAACACAGTTTTACTCATTCTTAATCAGCAAGCCAAAACACAAAAGTATTTACAGACTTGGAGGGACTTGTTAGCGGATGTCAGTCTCCAGTTGAGATTTTATTGTTTTGTTTTCCAACATCTACAGAACTTTTTCTTTGTTCTCATCCTGTTTTTATTATGATAGCATATGTCAAATTCTTAGGAGAAAAATCTGGTAGATAATTTTATAAAAATTATTTCTTTTTTTAAAACTCAGGAGTGATTGCAGTACATACAATGGCATATAGATTTATACAGTCAGGGGCTTCATGAAGGGGAGGATTTTATCATTACTTAAAGTTATACTCAAACAGATAAGTCAGTCAAGCAAGACCAACTGAAAGGATGTAGGAGTTTAAAGTTTTTTAAGAAGCTGACACCTGGGGAAATCATTCCTTTATGTGATAGGAGCTTCCTAGTTTTTGAAGGGTTGGCTAAACCGACAATACTTGCCAAGTAGGAGATCTAAAGATTGTCAAATGTGCAGAGTTCTAAAACTTATATTCAAAGAACTTTTGAAATATAATACAGAAAAGAAGTCAGAGCCAGACACAAAATGGATGACAATTATGGATCGGTCAGAATGAGGTCAGAAAATTGCAAACTCCTATGAACACACAGATCTTGAATTAATATGAAAATAAAAGTTAATTAATCAGACCCAATGGCTTGAAAAAACAACCAAGAGCAGTGGAACATGTAGGACCATGGGGAACATTGGCTTTTTCTTTTTTAGATAGCAACTTTATTGAAGTATAATTCACCTACCAGACAATTCACCCACTTAATGTATACAATTCAATAGTATTCAGGATATTCACCAAGTTGTGTAACCATCATTAAGCCAACCCTCCTCAGCCCCAGGCAACCACTGATCTACTTTCTATTTCTATAGATTTGCCTATTCTGCACAATCATATAAATGGAATCATACAATAATTCCACAGGTCTTCTGTGTCCGGCTTCTTTCTCTTAAAATGTTTTCAAGGTTCATCCTATTGTAGCAAGTATCAGATAGTTTATTCCCTTTTATTGAAAAATAATATTCCATTGTAAAAATATATACTTTTTTTATCCATTCATCTCTTAATGGGCATTTGGGTTGTTTCTACCTTTCAGCTATTATAAATAATCATACTAGGAACATTTATGTATAAGTTCCTGTGTGGACATACGTTTTTTCACTTCTCTTGGGTTTATACCTACAAGTAGAATTGCTTACAGTAATTTATATTTAACTATTTAAGGAACTACCAAACTGTTTTTTAGAAGTGGCGCATTATTTTATGTTTTCAATAACAATCTGTGAGTTTTTCAGTTTCTCTCCATTCTCCAACACTTATTATTTGCTTTTTGATAATAGCTCTCCTCCATGGGTATGAAGTCATAGCTTACTGTGGTTATGATTTGTACTTCCCTGGTGATTAATAAAGTTGAATGTCTTTTCATGGGCTTATTTATATGTCTTCTTCAGAGAAATGTCTATTCATACCTATGTTCATTTTTAAATTGGGTTGTTATTTTAATTTTTACTTTTAAAAGTTCTTTATATATTTATACCTTCCCTCATTCTTTAAATAACTTTTCTAGAGCAGTTTTTTGTTTTGTTTTTGTTTTTGTTTTTGTTTTTTTAGCTGAGCCATCCTGCCACCTGTTGGCAGCTCAGCGGCAGCTCAGCTCGGGCCTGGAATCTAATCAGCGACCCTGTTGCTCAGAGCTCACACTCTTGAGCAAGCTCTTAACCAACTGAGCCACTCGGCCAGCCCTCTAGAGCAGTTTTTCTGTTGATAACCAAAAACTGAGAGGAAGAAAGAGAGATTGCCCATGTACTTCCTGCCCCCACAGAGGCATAGCCTCCCGACATTATCAACACCCCTCACCAGAGTGGTGCATTTGTTACCACTGGTGATCCTACACTGACACATCATAATCACCCAAAATCCATAGTTTACATTAGTGTTTACGTTTAGTGTTGTAAATTCAGTGGATTTGAACAAATGTGTAATAACATGTATCCATCATTAAAATATCATACAGAATATTTTCACTGCCCTAAAAATTCTATGTGCAAACCCTTGATTTTGACTTGAGGTAATTACTGGGTGCTCCACATGTTAAAGAGAAAAAAGTATCAAATGATACATTATTTATCACAATGATTCATTTTAGCAAAATTCTTAAAATGCTAGATTTAAACAAAATTTTGAGTTTTAAACTACTTAAATTATATTAAATTCTAAAACAGTCCTCTTTCTCATCTTTTAAATAAGATCAGGAGTTATTTTTTTAAACATATGGTCCTAGTTTATCTTTCCAGAGAAGAGCTAGATTTGCATATTTCTGTATTGCTTAAAGCACCTGCATGTATATTTAGATTGAGACAAATGATAAATACTTAAATATAATGCCTAATCTTAAAAAGCAAGGAATTGTGTACTAGTATTTATACATTATCTTTGCAGAAACTATTAAGAAATAATTCTGTAAAGTACATTAAATTCTCATTAATACAACTATATTGTATTATAGTTAAATGAATACATCTATTTTTACTCTACATTGACTAAAATAATCTTGTAGGGGCTCTTTCTTAAAATGAATAATCACAAGTTATTTTTCTGTCTTCCAAATGTGTCTTTACCCACATAGATAGACTTCTATTTTAATAAACACCATGATGATTTCAAGACTTATACTACCAAAACCATTTTTGTGATGAGCAATTAGGCAAGCAGCATTATATAAAATTTTCCAATATTTTTTTAAAGATTTTTTTGGGGGAATCGGGTAAAGGGGAACAGACAAGTTGCTGTCCTTTTGTTCTACAGTCTAGTTTTGGAGGACGTTGCTTCACTGGCCCA
>NW_017731835.1:1108717-1110174 GCF_001890085.2 Hipposideros armiger | reverse complement strand
TATAGTTAGAGAGAGATGTGATTATGGAAGAAGAGCCAGGAAGAGGTGGCATATATAGGATTGCTGGAGTTAAAAATGGAAGAAGGAAACTATGAGTCATGCAATGAGGCAGCCTGTAGAAACCCTGAATGACCCTTAGCTTACAGCTAGGGGGAAAAAAAAAAAAAGAGGATCTTGTTTTCAAAAACACAAGGGACTAAATTCTGCCAACAGCGTGAATGAATGAGAGTGGATTCTCTCCTAGAACCTCCGTGATTTTTAGCCCAGTGAAACCTATCATCAGTCTTCTGACCTATAGAACTATAGGATAATCCATCTCATTTTTAAACCACTAAATGTATGGCAATTTTCTTATAGCAGTAATAGAGGACTAGCACATACTTCTTCCTGCAAGTCCCTCCATGGACTCACGGATTGCCTTTTCCACCATGATAGCATTTTACACAGCATTGCTTGTGGTCAAGAATGTGTTTTACAACAACAAAGTACAATGATGGGAACACATCTATGGGATTAACTAGTTTTGCTTCCAGTCCTGTAATCCAGAACCTGATGGATTAAAACAAATATTTAATGGCTTATTAAAAAACTCAGTCATGGCACCAGTTGGAAGATCAGACCTTGAAAAAATGGGGTTCTGTCTTACAGGTACCTGACATACTTTTGAATCAGAGATGATTACATGGGGCTGTCTCACCTGTAGCCAAATAAACAGTATAGAAATCAAGGAATGAAAGTAGAAATGGTTTATTTATTAAACTATCTAACTATTAAACATGAAACTATTAGAGTGGTTTATCTATTAATAGTCAAGTGGTTTATCCTACTATTAGACTTTTTTCTTTTTTTTTTTTTTTACATCCTGTCCAAGTAAGTTTGAATTCTCTTGGTTTGGAGTTCTTAGTTCCCAATAAAGGGAATACTTCCATTAGTGTTCTAGGAATGGTTCCACTGAATTTAAAAATGAGACTGCCACCTGGCCATTTGAGGATCTTATGTTACTAAACCAACACACACACACACACACACACACACACACACACACGAACACACACACAAAGGACTACTCTATTGGCTGGAGTGATTGACCACAGTTACCAAAGGATGGTAAGTTGTTTGTTCGAAAACAAAGACAAAAGACGACGTCTGGAACCCAAGGGATTTTGTGGACTTCCACTTAGTGCTTTAGCATCTAATAATTAAAATTGTTGGAAAACTATAGCATCCCAAATTCAGGATTATAAAGGAATCAAAACCCATAGGGAATGCAGGTTTGGATTGATCTGAGCTGATGTTCAGACTAAGGGTAAGAGAAGTAGGGAATGGAGAGTAGAAGAAGTCAGACACAAAGACTGTAATAGTTTAGTTTATTTTCTCTTTTCCTGTTGTGTTTGCATATTTGTAAATTAACTACTTTTTCTATCCTCCTTTTTCCTCTTATTATTTATAAACAAGTC
>NW_017731835.1:1106565-1108597 GCF_001890085.2 Hipposideros armiger | reverse complement strand
CTGTGGAGGGCAGTGTCACTGGCCCTCATATGTGGGATCCGAACTGGGGCCCTCTGGCATCCCAAGCCAGCTCTTAACCAACGCGCCACTCAGCCAGCCCTATTTCACATTAACAATAAAAATTTTGATATATTTACAAGCATTAAATTGATATTATTTTAGAATTATTTTTTTTTGTCTCTGTAAGATGTGCTATCTGGATGTGAAGCTACAAAATCAAGTCTTACATAACTATGGCTCTTCCAGGAAATTCCCAGGTTTTAAGTGTCTTTAAATGATGTAAATTATTGTTTGATTTAGTTTATTAACAACTTGTTTTATCTTTATATGCAATGACTAACAAAAGCAACTATTGCTTTGCACTTTGAGAGGAATGAGAGAGCTGGAGATATATAAAAAGACATGTTCCTTAATCTTAAATTGCAGATAATGTAGTGGATCACTTGAAACTGCTAGCTAAACACTCTGGGTTTGTTGTTAGGCAGTGTGGGAAAGAGGAATTATGACTGGAAATGATAATTCGCTGAAGTGCCTCACAGAACTTCCATGTAGATAATGAAAGGAAAAGGTAAACTTTTTGATAAAAGCAAGAAGTCTAATATTGAGTTTGTTTGAGAAGGCCTTTTTAGATTACTTTCTCAGGTAAAGAAATCTACTTCACAGCAAATGCTAAAAGAACAGAGACTTGGTAGGAGCAGAAGGAAGTTATGATGATCAACCTTAGTTTTGAGAACAAGTACTAATGCATGGAATGTAGCAGCTCTGCATATCTTATAATAATTGATGCCCGCACTCTTTTTCTTCAACCTGTATTTGATGGTGACTAATCTTGCAATTAAATTCCAAGTGGGAATATGAGTGAATTGACAGTTACAATATGGTGGCTGACAGGAATTTGTGCTTATCTTATATTAGCAATGAGCATGTCTTTATCTTTATAAAGGGAATGAATGGATTCCAAATAGCCAAGGTAGTGTATAGTGCTTGTTAGTCTTAATTTTATTCATCCTTACTCATTCTCTATTCTTTTTTTTCTTCCTGTTCTATACCCTAGGAGCTGACCTTCACAAAGTATATCACCTGGGGGCTCCCATTCTAACAGGCTTCCAACTGGATTCAGCCAATGAGAAGCATTTTAAGATATCAAAAAGCAAAAGGAGAGAGAAGTCAGGATAGTTCTTCCTCACTCTCCTCCCTGCTTTAGCTGTACCTCTGAAAGTGACTTTAATCCTCTATGATTACAGCTCCTGCAGTGTGGCCCCTCCTCCACTGAGCTCTAATGAGTAACAGTGACATGATTTCTTTCCCTTTGACTCTAGGAATGGCCATGACTTTCCATTGTTAATAGTCACAGGGGGCCTCAACATTTATTGTTTCCATAGGTCTATACACACATTACTCAAAGTTCCTTAGAAGTATATAGATAACTATCCCCTAATAGTTTTTTAGATAACTATTCTCAAAGTAGATCAATAAATTCCCATTATTTGAACCATCTGAGATTTACGCTGGGTCTCTGAATATAGGGTACGTGTAGGGGTGATATCTTGCTAGGAGAAAGAATATGTTCTCCATCATACCTGGAAAAAAAGTACAAAATGATGTGTTCAAAAGTTACTGGTTTCGTAGATTTGTGAGTGATTAAATGAGAGAACTAACATTTGATGGCTTCTATTTTGTCAGTGATATAAAATAGGTCATCAGATAATAGTTGGTAGAGTGAAAGAAAGAACAGCAGCTTTAATGAGAGAGAATATTTACTTTGAAAATTGAAAAAAAAAAGTCTACCCACTACAGGATCATGGTAGAATTTTCAGTCATAAATGAATGACCAGATGTGATTAGAGTCATAGATCCTCGGATGGAGAGTTTTCTTGAGTATCTGGATAGGCCCACTCTAACCATATGAGTCCTTTAAGACAGATATTGTTCCCAGCTATAGTTAGAGAGAGATGTGATTATGGAAGAAGAGCCAGGAAGAGGTGGCATATATAGGATTGCTGGAGTTAAAAATGGAAGAAGGAAACTATGA
>NW_017731835.1:1073603-1105235 GCF_001890085.2 Hipposideros armiger | reverse complement strand
TTGGACGTTAACTTGTTGGAGGTTAAAATATTCAATGGGACTGTGATTGGATTTGAAGAGTAATTAATATAGTTAGAGAGAGATTCAATGACTGTTGGGACTATCTCCACATTTTTGGAAAGGATATGTGAGAGCTTCATCACCTGAATGAAAAATAGCAGAATCTTAAGTAGAACTTAAGTGGGTTTAGAAGGGTGCATACCGTAGCTAAAGGAGTGATCTGCTCCAAATTTTAATTTATTTCCTCACAGCTCCAAATCCACTACTCTTTGCCCTATTTGTACAATGTTAGCTTTTGTCACCAGAAGGCACTGAACGGACACTAAGGCCAGAGCGAATGAGTGGGCTTCTGCCCTTTTTGTTATGGCGCTGCTGTGGGCTGAAGAATGTGCAGGCCAGATGGTCCTTTCCTCAAAAGGAACAGTCTATACCCTGCTAGCCACATTCAGGGAGTTTCTCTGCCTCCAGTGGACACTGTGCACCCTCTCACCACACCTCTGGTATGTTTCTTCATCACTGGTAGGCTGCATGTCCCTGGGTCAAAATAGCCTTCTAAACTGAGGTCTGATGCATTATCGTTTTTCAGTTCTAAGCTCCTTCCATATTTACCTGACCTTAACCTATGAGGCAGTAGCTGCTATGTGCATTGGTTATTAATCTATTCCTAAGAGTCTTCTTTTATCCCTGTAGTAGCTAGCCACCTTTTATTGTTAAGCATTCTTTATATTAAATTTTAAGTTTAAATCACTACCATACTTTTATCTCCCAGCTGGACACTGATTGATACACATGTGTGCTGGTTAAGGAAGGAAAATTCTGATAAGATAACATAGAAGACTTTTTAGACATTTAATTAATACTTTAAAATTATCTAGCAATTGTTGCAATAATAATAATTTAAAATTTAGTAATTAAGCATGATAATATATAAATTAAAGGTAGCACTTATATAATAAAACAGGCATAGAATAACCAATATGTAGATTATAAATCCTAATATTTCTGTCATTTCCTGATAAAATTTAAGAATTTGGAGAAGTCATACAGCACTTTACACCAATGCAAATAAAGCAATGTTGTATAAATTATAAAACATGTCATTATATTCAATTATCCTTCTTTTGATTTTGTTTTGTTTTTGAATTTCAGATCTCTCCAAATATTCTTTGATTAAAATGAGTGTGTGCTATGTAATGTATATGTTCAATCAAGCTATGTCACATGCAGAGACCAAAAGATGTAAAATGATAAATATTTGTTAGAGATGACATGCCATTGTAACTTCATGGAGTGCTATGAATGTCCCTTGGCAGTTTACAGGACAAAGTTACTTTTAGTTTAAATTTTCATTATGTTTCATTTGTATATTTCTTTCTTTTATAAGATTTTTTTTCCTTTTTTGTCTCACCAGGATTACATATAAATATTATTAGGACAAAGGTTTGATATTTTTCCCACTCTTCAGATAAGATGAGACAACTTTTCTGGTACCCCACAGAAATCTGAGTCAATAATATGACAGTACAAACTATCAGTCAGAATAAAATGGAATCATTGAGGATCCGTACCATTTTACTGGATAGTTGAACCATCCATTAACATGGAAATACATTTCTTTCCCTAAAGGAGATTATGGTCTAATTAGGAATACAAGAGAGCTCAGTAATCAACACAAATGTGTTCATGTAAAAACAATTTATGACAAGGGTTAGTTGAACGGGATCTAGGGATTATGCCAGCAGGCTGAGGAAGGAGGAAAAATTGTCAGGAAGAAGAATGAATTGAATACTGTGGAATATGTTTTCTTAGCTGATCAGATGCATAAGTTTAAGTGTCATCTATAGGCATTGTACAGCCCCAAATTCTGTAAAAGCAAAAATGATGATATCCATGGTTCAAATGTAGACACTGCAAGTATTTATTCGAAGCACGTCTGCTTCCTAAATTGCATGTTATAGGACAAAATAATAATAGAAAAACACAAGGTTGAAAGGACAATTGAGTTTTCAAGGTTTTCACAAAAATAGTTCTTGCAAGTCAATGATTTCACATTTTAATGAGCAACCCATATCCCTTCAATCTGGCAAACCTCTCACTGCAGCCTGATCTTCCCATATCAAGACATAGCAGCTCCTCGGTAAATGACCCATTTGAAATTCCTTATTTACAATTCACTGTGTCTCAGGTAAACAACACATAGCTTGCTCCCAGGAACTGCTTCAATTTGGGTCATTATACTCTAAAATTTACAATTTAATTCATTTAAAGCCTTTGATTTGTGATTTTATTCTGAAAAACTCTTATCTCACATCTCATACTCCTAATAGGACGGGTATGGTAACTCTACAGAGTAATAACCATAGGCATTATATCCTAATAACCCCAAATTCAGCAATATTAATTATTTAACACTTTTTTGTATCATACTAATAACTAACAATGTCATATGTTTAATTTAATGCAAACCAAATATGGTACATCATCATTATTATCATCATTGTTATTACAAATATACCAATCATTATGTGGCAGAGATTCCTCGTTGTGCCTGATATCCTTCTCTTCCTGGGCATGGAGTGAGCCTGTATTTCCCAGTCTCCCTTGCACTGGCACAGTCAATGGGTTGGGAGTTGATGTCACATCTCCACTGATTGGAATGAATCATATAAGCTTCCTGGATGTGCTCTTCCATCCTTTGTTTACTCTTATCATTGAACTCCAGGGCAACCTCAGGAGACATGTACTGAAGACGATCAATCAGCCAAGGTCCTGAGCATCTGCACAGAGTAAAAGGCCCTACTCCTGTCACCTCGCCTTCTAAGAACACACATACTCGGGAGTCTATTTTTTTACAGATACTTATTACTAAACAACACACACACACTCACATTCAACTTCTGTAATTTAATACATCTTGTATTACATAAAAATAGTGTGAATTTCAACTTACATGGATCTTAGTTTGATCTGAATGAATCATATATTCATGGATTTATCCCTGAACCTCAGTTTTCACTTCAGACCTGGCTAATTTCATCACATTACAGATCTCCTCGCTCAGACCGAACCTTAGTCATTCCTTTTTGTTTATTTGTTTGTTTGTTTTTAATTTTATTAGGGTACAGCCATGTTCATTGGTTACACATTGCTTTCATGCTACAATGACATAGTCGATTCATTTTAGGGAGGGCACAGCTCACAGTGGCCCATGTGGGGATTGAACCAGCAACCTTGGTGTTATTAGCACCAAGCTCTAACCGACTGAGCTAGACAGTCACCCCCCATTCCTTTCTTTTTAAAAATGTTTGTTTAGAGCAACATTGCCTTCTGGAGATAGCAGGATGTCCCAGGCACACCCTCTTCCCTGCCCCAAAATCCAGGAATTGCTACTCCCCAGAAGGCCCTGGGCTTCTTTAGTGAGGAATAGTATAAAGACCTGAATTATGGGCACAAGGGATATGAGGCAAAGAGAAGCTCTCAGGCACCTGTCATTTCAGTTGCTGCTGGTTAAACACTTGATGTTCAGAGAATATGATAGCATAAGGCAAAATTTACTCTGATTCAAATTTATCCGCATCAAGCAGGACTATTTCAAAGCCATTTGTTAGGAAATATCAGTGCTCCAGAGGCAGAGAGAATTCTTCAGTTGTGGATAATTAATTTTTCGCTAATCTCAGTTTCATTAAAACGTTCCTTTTGTATATCACATTTTTGATAGAAAAACAAGCACTTGGATTTGTAAATGATTTGATTTGGATAACACTTCAAAATTGTAGACAACCGTTATATTACATACTGATACTGAGGCCTAGAGAAGCAAATAACAATTTCAGCAGTCTAGATTTGAACTCAGATCATCATCTCACTCCATATCCTGCCCTGTTTCTAACCTGTATGTCTCTTATATTGTCCCATTCAGATAAGGAAGCTATTCCTCATTTGTGTTTATAGGGGTACATCGGATCTCCATTGATGTAATTTACCTTGTCCTGTTTCCAAGGCAGTAACCTTTTTAAGTCTGTATTTTCACCAACAATCCTGTTGTCTTCCTTTTGAGCTTCCGATTACGTTTCCATCCTCTCTTGCAGTTAGGTGTGTCGTTATAACTGGATTCTGTCAGTGGACTGAGAAGAGTGGTGTGCTTTTTCTTGGCCCAGGTTTGTAAGGAGTAGATGTCGCTCTATACGTTCTTTTTCCTTCTGTGGGCGGGATACTGATAACAACAAAGCTCTAAAGGATAATAGCCACTCAAGACAAAAGATTCTGTTGTCCTTGCATTTCCACAAAGAGGAGAATCAATTGCCAACAAACATTATGTTTGGGACCTATCATATGAGTGACATTTTATTTGAGACGTCATGCAATTTTTAATGTATTTGCTACCATCTTCCAGCACATATAGGATATCCCGATACAAAGAGTTTTTTGTTTTCTACTCCATGCTACAAGCGTTCTTAAGTCTAAGATTGTCCTTCTACCTGCTTTATATAGCTTTTATCTTGTTTCTTTGAGGATCTCTCCCTTTATTTTCCCCCTTATCTTCTTAGCTTCCAGCCTCACTTCTCTTTCATATGACATACCACATATCATCACATACAACATACAATTTTCATCATGGTTTTAACAACTATAATATGTGCAAGAAGCAATCCAGGATACAATTGTTTCCAAATGTTCTGTTACTATGACCACAGTCAACTCTGTAGTTGAGACATAAAAGAGTACAAATTTGTCCCAATGGACAAATTTCATATGGAAAATATCAAAAGGCAAGCTCCATTTCTTTATTAACATGGTGTTCCACAGCTTCAGAAATTCCAACTCTAGAACATTTATTTATTCAACTCTGGTTTACCTACTCAAGTTGCATATTAAAATCACAACCCATAGAGTCATGATACTGTCCAAGTGGATAAACATCAATAAGATAAGTTATATACTTTTCATATCTAAATCCGAAAGTAGAATCTTAGAGATGAAATGATTTTGAGTGCAAAAGTCCATATTTCTCATATATATTTTATATCTATAATACTTTTCCCAATTTTGCATTCCATGGTGACTGCACTCCAAGTCAACATAGAAAAAGCTGTAGTAACCAAAATGTAACCCCTTTGAGCAGGGGTTGCATTATTTTTCATCTGTGGCTGTCCATAATAATCCAATAAGCCATAGATAAATGCATTGATCCCCACATAAAAAATAATGGGTAAAGGCAAAGATGTTTTTGAAATTATTTCAATGTACGTGTTAGATTTTTTTCCCATATCTGGTTAATTTATGTTAAGTTTCACTGAGACATTAAACTGTTATAATTGGCTAATGCTATGCTCAGCATTTCTTTCTTTTTTCCTTGTTTGGAGCCATAATGTGCCCATCTCTTGCAATTTCCTTTTGAGTCATAATTTACTGGGTCAGTCAGAAGTATACAATTAATTTGTAAGCAGTATATTGCTATAGTAAAATATTAGAATTTTTTTTTCTTCTTCAAGTCAGTTCTTCAGCACCTGTGAATTTAAACTCACAGACTAATAATCAAGGTATGTCTCATTCATAAGATGTGTATTTCTGTTTACCTAAACAAGTAGCATTAAGTTACCTGTTATATGGTATAAGCACAGGAAAATGTCCCTTTGGATAAATATTTGCTTGGTAGATAATTCACCAGATGTTGCTTGTTCTCCCACAATATTATGTGACAAGTCGCACCCCCTGCATCATTTTATAGTTTCTATTCTCTTCCTATCCTTGAATTCTTCTGTTATATATTTGTTCTTAAATAGACATTTCTCTTTGAATCCAGTGTTCCTTCCTCCTTTATTACCCACTACCCAGCTTGTTTTAACCAACATTACCAAACCTTACCTTTCCTCTTCTGATCTTCCAGTAACATCCAGTATCCTGGATACTGGATCCCACTTTCCAAGGCACATCATGATCAGGGAAAGAATCTGAAAATGCCTCTATTATTTATTTACACATGTATAATAGCAGTCTTGGATAATATCCCCTGCACCCACGCACATGCAAAACAGGCTCGCACTTACCCTTAGCACTTCAAATCAGTGTTTTCAAGTCTGCATGTTTTGAACTTTTGACCAGAGCATGGGAATCCTGTTATACTTTACCCTTGACTGACCATAATGTAGAAGGATGTGGATGAACATATATAGTAAGAGCATATTTATTGGATTTTACCACCTACTATAATTCTTCAATTCCTATATTTGTCATTGTTACTGGGGTTGGTGGTGGTAGAAACACAGCAGAGTCCCACAGGCATATGCCAAGAACATTTTTGCTAACCTGACTTTATATTAGATTCCCCACTATAATAGTTTGTGAAATAACATATATTGCCCCAAACCTATAGGAAGGTCTGCATTTATAGTTTAACCCATTCTTTAAAGCATACTGTAACCAATGTGAATTTGCTTTTTGAAGTACCCTTTTCCTGTTAAAACCTTCTTTTTCACTCTAAGTAGCTTTGAATAGAACAGGGATTTAATTTTTCCATAATTTAAACAACTGGTTATCTTGAAATCTACACTCTCTTTCAAAGATATAATTTGGCACTATGATTGTATTTTTTCCTAATACCTTAAGGCAAGAATGTTATTTTAACCACACTTTGCTCAACATGCATACATATATCTGTGTGCATTCAAATAATGGTCCTTGCTTTTGTCAATTTTGGGATATTCTCATATTATTCTTTAAAAAATATTTTACTAGCAAATACTTATTTTTGAAATTTCTATTAACTAAATAAAAATAACTGAAAGTTTATGAAGACCTGTATGCATATACTATCTAATTTCTACACAATTTTGAAAGGCACTCATTATGCATATTTTTCAGTGAAACTAAGGAGTTTCCAAAAATTGAAATATTTAACCCATGATGCCATGGCTAATGAGTGGTAGACACAGGTTTGCAATTCATATTTGTCTGACTGCAAAGGTCATTTCCACTCCGAAACATTTTAACTCTTATTTATGAAAAGAAAACATTGTAATCACATTTAATTCTGTGTATTATTTTGGCCCCCTATTACTAATGTACTCTATGTATCACTAAGAGCTAAATATCAGTTGGTATATTTTAAGCCCACACATGTTGATGTACCTGAAATGTTAAGAAATGAGTTGCTGTGAAACTTAACACTTTATCCCTGTATAATTTTTCTCCAAGTACAAGGTTTTTCTGACATTTACTATCCATTTTACAAGAAAAGAATTTAAAGAGGCAATTAGCATATTTTCTGATTTACCTGGGAGTTAGAAGTTCCCTACTGTTACTCATTTAGTAAGTAGGTGTACCTATTTGAAATGACACTTTTTTTCTCCCTAATACTTACTGGTATACACTTCCTGGCATTTCATTAAGGGTGGATTACCTTCTCATTACACATTTCAATGGATAGAATAAAGATCTGTAACATGGGGCACGCACAGGGGTCGATTCAGGGAACGGCAATGAGGCTGTGCTCTAAAGCAGGTCATTCTTCCCTCTACTAAGGAAAGTTATGTAAATTGTTTTCACCTAATTTAATTGAGAATTTAAGTTGCAATGGATGTTTTACATACATCACTATAATTATTGTAACATTCTCTAAAAATAATGAAGGGCATATAAATTATAAAAGGGCATTTATTGAATTCCTAATGATTTTGCTTTCTTGTTAATTTATTAATCTGGAGTAGATAACTGATCTAGGCAAAAATATGAGTTGATCAGTGACTTGCCATGAATATCATTAACTTCTCTGTGAGTCATTATCAACAAATATAGCCTCTTAAGGTTTTACCTAATGTGCAATATACAGCAGGTCCTTGAATAATGAGATTTTTTTCAAGGACATTTTATTATAACGTTGATGAAGGAAAAAAAATTATTCTGGCCTGAACCACTCACTGTCTGTTTGGAGACTGCATGTTCTCCCCACGTCTGCTGAGGTTTTCTCTGTGGAGCCTGGTGTCTTCCCACATCCGAGATGTGCATGTGAGGTGAATTTGCATGTCTAAATTGCCCCAGTCTGAGTGGGTGTGGGTGTGTGTGAGTGGCCCTGTGATGGAAAGGCCTGCCTTGCACCCTGAGCTACCTGGATAGGCTCTGGCCATCGGGGACCCTGAACTGGAATAAGCAATTTGGAAAATAAACCCTTCCTTGTTTCTATTAAGCTTTCTTAAATGTATGTATAGCTCACATTTATTTCAATGTTTAATATTAGAAGTGTTTGAGATCCTCATTTGGAAGTTTGGTGATGTTTCTGTATTTAGAAACATGTAGTAGAGTTTAATGCTTGTTTATATCAATTGGCCTATGATGAAATTAGTTTCATTATATGTCTTTACACTTAAAGTCACCATTTCCAGGAACCTATCAATGACCTTCCATGAGGATTTACTATACTCAGCCATTGTGCTATTTTATCACTAGAAGCTTATAATTATAAACAGTAACAATTCATATTAAATGTCAAAGTAAAAAAATATCTGATTCTTAACCCTATTAAATCAAGAAACTGTTCATGAAAATATTATATTTTCTATTAACTTTAAAGAGGAATGTTGTTTATAGTGTTTAGGAAAAAGAATAATAAAAGAAAAATATAACAGCAATTTAATGATCTATTTATCACTCTAATCAATTATTAAGCACACTAATTCCTATTAAGTTAAAGACATAGGTGACCGAAATAAGTACGTGCAATTTAGGAAAAGAAACCTAAATGAGAATATGGAAAGGACTATATTGTGGAAATAATAGAAGTAGAAAAATAAATTTCATTTTTAAACTAATACAAATGACTAAGAGTAAAAAACCTCTTAGGGATAAGGCAACAGTTAGAATTAAAATAAGACTATTTGGGAATAGGAATATTAGATAGAGAATGCACAGTAGCAGAAAAATTAAAGAATTAGAAGACAGGTGATGCTCGTCAAAAAAGTTTTTAGATTAAGAGGCTGGCCAAATTGGTCAAGTGTTTAAGAAAGGTCATGTCAGATGTGAAATATGTATTAAACTTGGCAATTAAGATCTGATTGACAATATTTTAAAGCAAACTAGAATGATGAGAGGAAACCATATTTCAGCGGGATAATGAATAAATGGGAAGTAAAAGAAAGAAATCCTACATAGTATAAATACTGTTATTTCAAGAAGTCTAGAATTGAAGAGAATGAGAAAAAAGACACAGTAGCTACTACCTGCTAAAGAAAAATCAAGAGTGTTTTTTTTTAGTAGGTGAAAGGAATGTGTTTTTAAACTGAAAGAAATGAATCAAGGAATAGGGAGTGGTTACGCTCTAAAAAAGCATATTTGGTGAGTGTTTCTGAAGAAGGTGAGGGAATGGAGTCAAGACAGATGGATGAAGAAGATTTAATCCTTGTGACAGAAAGTGACAATTGTGATAAGAACGTCCTAGACATATATATGGATAGTCAACAGGAAGCTGGAATAAGCAGATGAAGATAATCAGATTTGTTTTAGGAAATAACTTTAATTGAATAAACATAGCTCTTTGACACTGTGTAGGTGGGCTAACAGAAGATAATTTCTTGGAATACGGTAGAGCTGGCATGAGGCTGTTAGCTAGACATCATGTCTGAAACCTCAGAAAGAGCTGACATCTCTTTCACTGTTACCTTAATAGATAATGTGCATTTGTACTTACTCTAAGAAATAGTTTTACCTATTTTATGAGTATGATAAAATTTATATGTTTTATAAGTATCTGAGACATTTAGTTTGTAAACAATAGTAACCTTTATATCAGTGATATACATGAGGCCAAATAAGTCATTCAAAGAAAAATTTCTCTAAATCACCACTTAAAGATAAATGTCTCATTACAGTTATTTGAATAGATCTCTGAAAAGCTGAATTCTACACCTCCTTTGTAATATCTCATTATTTTCTCTTCAAAGAAATTTTTGCGTTAGATTTTCTATAAAGATAGAATGGTTATTTCTTTCTCATGATTTCTCATTTTTTCATTTTTGCTACATAGTATGTTCAATTCATATTTCACATTTTTAAAAGATATCTACATTCTTAAAAAAAAACTAAGACAGTTTGACATACCTTTCACAAATGGAAAAGAAATAAATAAAGCAATCCCTAAAGAATTTGATATACATCTATAGCATGGATTAAATTCCTATCCAGATGTATTGTGAAATGCTCAGCTAGGTATTTGAGTTTATATTAAATATAAAAATTTGAATAGAATGTACTGTTTAAAAGAAAAATTGACACATTCAATTTTTCCCCCAATTGGAACCTCACTAGAGATTATGTAAGAGAATTTGATTTCACAGGTTTCCAGCCGATAGCAGTGGCTAAGTTCCTGAATCAGACTCAAACCCCTTAGTTTATTTCCAAGGTCATTGCTAGAAAGCAAAGTGTGCTCATAGTCTCTATTAAACATTACAGTGTCATTGAACAGACAGCATTTACACTCAGGGATATTGTTTTTAAAATTTATCAATATATGCACTTCAATGTAAAGAATGAGATTTTTAAAGTATTAGCTAGAGATAGAGAAAGGAAGTTGAAAACTATGACCTGAATTTTCGGTTTGGGAAAGAAAGGCTTCACAGAATGTCCCAAATTGAACTGAGATGAGTCAAGAGTGAGATTTGATTAGGTAGACATTACTAGTTGGAAAGAGAGGAAGAAGGTAAAAAACAAGAGAACGACAATCAGCACAGGAGCAGGACGAGTGTAGGTGACCTAACGTGTGTGTGCATGTGCACTACTCACAGATGACAGATCTGAGGGTGACCCTTAGTTGTGTAAAGTATTTGCCTGCTGAGAATACATAACATTATCCCTTCCATTGTACTTCCCATCTGAAAAGTCTTGCCCTGACCTTGTCTCTATCTCTGAGGCCACATCTAAATGAGACCCCTCCAGCTAAAGATCAACTACTTCCAGTAAAAGAGGACTCACACGAGTATTTCCCATAGAGAGGCAAGCAGCTTCGAGAGGAGTACTTCAACAAGTAATTTCCTTTTCTAAACAGTAGAAATGTGGAAGGATTTAATTGGTAAATATCTTTGTCTAGGAATAATGTCTGATAATTTGTATATTTTAAAGAAATTTTTCAAGATTTTTTTTTTCTTTTTCACCAAGCGATGCTTTTGCATTGAATTATTTGTGGGACAAAACAAGGTGTACATAAAGAAAGAAATAAAACACTAAGAAGTTTGGTAATATGGAGGAGAATTTTGCCTTCAAAACTATCAATTTCACAAAACTCATACTGATTTATTGACTCAGGGTGTTAAATTATGTCAGTTAAGCCCCAGACATTTCAGCTGGGCTGAGACATTTTCTTCTATGTACGTATAATTAGTTTGTAAACATAAATTAGAAAAATTTGTAAATGTGGACAGTATGTATGTATGTGTGCATCTATCTATCTATCCTCTATCAGGAAAAGAAAATGAGAAAGAGAGAATAGAGTAAATAGGGTTATGCTACTCTCTCTTCTCTTTCCCTTTCATTTCCTAATCTGAGGTCTTGGTAACTCATTAAATAGGGTGTCAAGTATATATATATATATTTTTTTTTTCTTTAGGAGATTAATCAGAGCTTTCATCCAGTTCTCAAAAGAATTTTTCCACTAGGCTAAAAATTACTGTTTCGGTATTATTAAAGTCAGAAACATCAATTGTATCAACTAGGAGAAATTATGCCATTTTGTTTCTGATGATTCGACTAAAATAATGATTAGAAAATATGATAGGTATTCTCATCATAGAAGAGAAATAAATGCAGGAAAATTATTTGTAAGTTGAAAATGAATTATTCTCCTGAATTAAAATAACCTATCAGAATATTCCAACAGCGATTTTGTTTCTTACCCAAAACTGAAAGGTGGGGGTGGGGGAAATAAAAGAAGTAAACGTCCTCCCTGTTGGCAAACTGGTTCCAAACGCCTGTTAGATATTCTCTTTGTTCTTTGGAGCTGAAACATAAAGGACCGCATTATCCAGCTATTTACAGAAGTGCACCTGCCCTGGGTACGATATTCGGAGTCGGTTTTAATAAAAGAGATGATTTCCATTAGGTTTGATTCATACTACAAGGTCTCCCTCTATTCTCAAATCAGATTGACTCTCCCCTTAGAAAGTAAAGCTTTTTAACCTTGCAGATCTCATCCGTGGAGCTAAAGATCAATCGGTACCAATAAAAGAGGATTCACAGGAGTACTTCCCCATAGAGATCCAGACAGCTTCAAGAGTAGTACTTCAAACAAGTAATTTACTTTTATAAACAGTATAAATAAAACAGAAATAGGAAGAAGTTCATGGACTTACAGCATTTCGCTTTTTTACAGCACTCTGGATATTTTATTTTATTTTATGCAGGAGGTCTGCAAGCTGTTGCAGTTGCTTAACTATGGGAGGTCTCCAAGCTGTTCAGGTGTAATTCAGATAAGTCAAGTGTCTCACCTCAATGGAGCTTTATTTAAGGTCCTATAGCCTCACGATGATACTTTGCTATCTGAATAATTATAAATTGGTGGCTGCTGTTTCTGGGACATCTACTTTTTAAATATTAGAATACTAATGATTTCTTAATAAATATCCTAATTTAATATTGACCCAAAATTGCATGATTTATGTATTTTTATCTACATTAGCACTTTCCAAGTGCATTTCAATGATGTATTGAATGACTTCAATGAACCCTTAATATGTTAATGTATATTTAAATCTTCAAGTGGGAGAGCATAGGAGGTGTGACAATTAAGCTCGTGAACTTGTTGCACCGATATTGCTAACCTTTTTTGATATCAGAGGGATTATTCATTGG
This sequence comes from Hipposideros armiger, assembly GCF_001890085.2. Classification (NCBI taxonomy): domain Eukaryota; kingdom Metazoa; phylum Chordata; class Mammalia; order Chiroptera; family Hipposideridae; genus Hipposideros; species Hipposideros armiger. Next base: position 1,092,404 of record NW_017731835.1, on the reverse strand, counting down.
GGATTTGTACCAACTGGATAAACAGTTAAGCAAGTTGACTATTTGGAAGTGCTGAAAGGCTGCATGAAAAAGTTAGACGACCTGAACTTTTCGCCAACAATTCATGGCTGTTGCATCATGACAATGCACCAGCTCACACGGCACTGTCTGTGAGGGAGTTTTTAGCCAGTAAACAAATAACTGTATTGGAACACCCTCCCTACTCACCTGATCTGGCCCCCCATGACTTCTTTCTTTACCAGAAGATAAAGGAAATATTGGAAGGAAGGCATTTTAATGAGATTTAGGACATCAAGGGTAATACAACGACAGCTCTGATGGCCATTCAGAAAGAGTTCCAAAATTGCTTTGAAGGGTGGTCTAGGTGCTGGTGTCAGTGCATAGCTTCCCAAGGGGAGCACTTTGAAGGTGACCATAGTGATATTCAGCATTAAGGTATGTGACACTTTTTCTAGGATGACTTTGAGAACTTAATTGGCATACCTCATATATTGTCTCAAACTCATTGAGGGCAAACTTTTTTTTTTTTTTTGAGAGCATCTCTCAGGGCTTACATTAATATGATAAAACTGTTGGAAATACTGATCTTCCATCATATTATTGGAGAATTCATGCCACATAACTTTATTCAAGTAAAAATGGAGAAAATACACTTACCCCCTCTCTGATATATTTTTGATAGTTGAGCCCTGACTAGAATTAGGATCCAAATTGAAAATCCTTCTTATAATGCTTTGCCTTTAGGGAATAATTTAAACTCCCAATGGTGTTCTCTAGAGTGGAAGATATAACTAAAATTTCTAATCATTACTAAATTCTCCCAGTGGAAATGGTCAATGATTTTTATCTTCTCTTTTTAATTCCAGAGTCTCACGTTATGTAAGACTGTAATGCCTAATTATGCTATAATAGCACTATAGCCACATGATGTTAAACATTTAAATCCAAACTGAAAATTTAGTAAAATAAACAGCTATTTCCAAAAGCATGTATTTTTATACTATGTAACACAAATCCTGATAAATTAACTAAGCTTTGCAGTATTATTCTGAATAATCTTTGTCACTACATGGACATCTTCTAAAATAGTATTAAATTTCAGTTTACCTAAATTTTTTCAGTCAGCACGAATTACTTAAATATCTGTAAATGATATATGACATATGCTGTCCACAGAAAGCTTTCAACAGGTTTGAGGCCAATTGACCTGTCAGCTTTTTTCCAGCAGGCCAGCATAAAAGCAACATTTTAAATATGTCTTCTAAATTAGTATATTAATATCTACTTGTATCTCAAATGAATCTAATCCTTTTTAACCTCCAGTAATGTATTCCCTTCTATAAGGACTTCCATTGTAAGTACTTAGCCAAACAGAATATTGTATTTTCACTATACATTTCAAGGAGAACAAAAATGGTACTTATTTAAACTGAAAATAAACTTGTGTAACATGAAAGAAGTAGCTGATTGGTTTCCCTAAATGAATTAACTTCCACTTTTCATTAGCATATAAGACACACATCTATCAAATATCAACATAGATAGAGAAAAGCTTGGTGACTTTAGGACAAAATGATGATAGATATGGCCGATACAGCAAAACTCAGTTTTGAATAGTAGTTCGCATTCAAATTGACTTTAACAAACTCTCTTGAAGAAAGATTTAGATTAGTTCTTTGTGACTTAACATATGATTAAATTTTTGTCATAATTTGATAAGCCCTTAATTACGTCTGCAGAAACATTAACTGAAAATATCACCACACCTGGATAGTTATTCTTTCTTATCATCAAGAAAAAAGCTTCTGCCATTTAAACCTTTCAGCTCACAACATCAAATTTATATTGACACCTATAATTTTATGATGAATCTAGTTACAGACTACAGTTTCATCATGCTCACTAAATCATTTCTTTTTGGTTGTTTAAAAAATGATAGGTAGTTAAGTCTTATAAAGAAACCAATGCCAGGTGCTAAAAACAGGTGTGATATAAGTGATTTAATACAACTTAAGAGACAAATAGATGCAAAATGACCATCCTCAACAAGATAGGTTTTAAGTGGAAATGCCTTCATTTTATCTAAAACCATCAATTTCTAAAACAAGGTGTCCTTGATATATTATGAGCTCCTAAAATAATATCAAATGTATACAAATTCAATATATTTTATAAGTAGTATCCATTTTATACATATTAATCTTTATATTTCAGCATAATATATAATATATACACTGTATTTTGTGTGTTCATAATGCATTTTATTTTTATGGAGATGTAGTAACATATTCAAACTGCCAATAAAATTAAAATCAAAATCAATCTGATTTCTGCTTGAACTGGTCTATATAAATCTGGTCAATATACTCTTAAAAAGGCAATCTGCACAATTTGGTGACAATCTTTTCTTGCTGTCCAAGAAATGATTCACCTAGATAATTCCACATTTTTCAACTTGACAATAAATGAAGATACAGATTCTTATAAATACTCAGAATTTTTAAACCTGCTTTAAAATTGCCTCTGATTATATATATATATTTTTTTATTATGTATTTATTTTTTTCTATTGTAATCATGCTGTGATGGAAGCCATGATATTTGCAGACCCTTCAGAACTAGGTACACAATGGTAGCAATGAAAATCTCCAGCAGGAATACTGTGATAGAGTTAATGTTTTACTTTAAGTGTGCTAAAAACACCATTTTTTCCATCTTGGAAGTTCAATATGGTGAAATGAATTAAACTAAAGCATAAATTACCTGTAAAATTTTCTTTCTTTTTTTTTAAATTCATGACAGCACATATCTCATGAATCTATTTTAATTGGAGAAAATTATATTTTTTAAATTTACAATATGTATTTAACCTTTTGCCTGCTGTATGTCATATATAAGGGTTGCCCTTATAAAACTAACAGCGGTTCTTAACAATATCGTGTAATGAGATTGATCTCAGGTGCCCTGAAGCCCAATCTTTGGATTCTTTATTCATCAACATCTATTCATTTTAGCCAGTAGGAGAGTACACGCTGAACCCCTTGTCAATAAGAATTACATACATATGATATATCTTGATGAAATGGAAGCATAAATCTAAAATGCCTTTTGTTTTTGAAGGCAAAACATTAATATTCAGGGAAAGGAATTATTTTGTTTGAAATATGTACACAGACAAATATTTAGGCTTATATTTAAGTATCCGTATGTATTAAATTTTTGAGATTCTGCAATTGTTGAGGAAATTATTCACACTTAGAGGTCTAAAGCACAGACTGATTTTCCAAAACTACATAAGTAACAACAAAGTTGAATAATGTTGTTATCAAGAGATGGCATTGCAATAGTTAACTGCTCCATTGTGGGGACAGTCTCACTGTGGCTCTTAATACCAGGCAACCTGCATAGCTTCGGTTCCATGTCAAGTGAGGGAATAACTGTTTAAATAATTCTTCCAGAGAATTTACTTTTCATGTAAACACATTTATAAAATTTGCTGAGTTAGAAATATCACCTGTTCACTATAGGTATTATGTAAGAATAAAATAAAATGATCTGCTAAGATTTTTTGACAGTCTGTGATCTTGGTCTATTTTAGGACATACTCATGAAATCTGTAGTAAAAAATATATATATATATATATATATATATATTTAAGATTAGTTCTCCACATAACCCCTTATTGAGGGGATAATTATATTTCTTATTTTAAATTAAATGACTTTAATGAAATTAATTACATTTATTGAGCAGCTACTATGTACAGAGTTTTAGGATTCAAGGAGCAGGATGTGACCTTGTAAGTTGCTAAAATGTCCTGCATTACCCTAATGTGTTCCTGATATCACTTCAGCCTCTCAGTATGATTTTCCCCCAAGTAGAGCAGCTTTGGTTGATTTTGGCCTAAAGTAAAAGTGTGTTTCCATCTATGTTGACAGATTTACCAGCTGTCATTAATGTTTACTTGAACATTTACCAAACTTCTAAGTGCACTTTTGGGGTAGCAGAAAGAGAATATGTCAGCAAAAGAAGTTTGAGGACTTTTGATAAAAACAAAAAACAGGGGGTTTGTTTACTGTAAGTCATGCATATAACCATAACTAAACTATTACTATATACAGTTATAGATATATAGTTATCGTTACAACTGTAACTATAAATAGCTACACCTATAGTTGGATGTGTGTGTGCACGCTTAGCTTTCCAAAAGGAGGATGAAGTATGAATATCTCCCAAATTCTTATAAATGTTTATTTTATTTTAGTGGAATGTGAAAAAGAAAAATATGCTGGGAAATGCTGGATTGGGTACATTATTTTGAGAAAGTAGGATGTACTGAAGAACTCTTCTGCTTGGTGATTCATGAAGCCTGGAGCTAGGATATTGTGGACATTTCAGTCTGGTCACCAGAGGTAACATAAAATGGCATGTTGCTTCTGCCATAAGTAATTTTCTATGCAAGCAAAAGACAACTATCACTAATGGTGTAATAATGACTGTTATCATCTCCAAAATATTGTTATATTAATTGCTTAAATGTCAATGTCGCTGAGAAAACATAGATTTCTGTCTGATATCTCATTAATACATTTAAGTGACTGTGCCAAATACACATATTCTTTTGCCCTCCATGGAGAATCCTCTACAGTGACAAAAATAGGAAATTATCAGTATTTAACATTATTATCCTTTTATTCCTTATGTGACAAAATATGTATTTTGTCCCTGAATTAATGGTTATCATAATATTCTGCTGTTAAATGCATATGAAGTATTTAACTAGGGATATAATTTACTCTGCTCTTTTACATAGCAGCTTCATATTTGCATATCTTTTGCCTGTACAAGCAAAGTGAAACAAACCACCAAGCAATTATCTGATTTGTTCATTCATTCAAAATAGAAAGGGAGGGTACATAATTCCTATAAAATAAATTTGGCATATTCAATTAGATAACAGGATGATTTTGATTATCCAGTGAGATCACTGCTTTTGTCTCCCAGATGCAGAACTTATCCCAAAAGGTCTCCTTTCATATTTCTTTTATAAATAGATGTTGTTTGCTCACTCTAATGAATTTACACTTGTTTTTATCTCTATTAATATTTATATAGCAAAATGTATTTTCCTATCCTGACATATAGTCAGATAAATATTGTCAAATTAGATGACAACACTTTATCAGAGTAAAATGTAGTCTTTGCTGAATTGGTAAGTGTAAATATTAATAATTGTTATTTTAATTTCTATGAAAGTTTTTAAAAAATGAAGGTCATTTTATATATGTTTATAGATTCACCACTTTAAGACTACAATTTGCTCAATGTATCATATATGATTATATACATGTATACATATAAAATCTTCAAGATGTATTTTCTTTTAATGATAGGTTTATTAAATAAATTCTAAATTCACAGATTATGATAATTATATGCTTTTTGAAATTAAGGATGAAGTATAAAATTTGTAATTATTTTCATTGTGTTTCTTCCTTTTTTGCAGCCACGCTTTTATAATTTATACTAACCTCTTATAAAATTATTAGTCCTCTCTCTGCTTACCTTGTAGATCCACTAAAATAGTGTTATAAAACTAGCAGTGAATCATAAAACACATTCAGTTTAATCCCTTTCTCTCTGAGCACTCCACATCTCATCCAGCTTCCATCCTGCCCCACTTCCCAAAGTTTTCTTCTTCACTGTCAAGTTACTTCACAGTTTTGGAACAAAAACTATGCACAGCTACCAAGAAAACTTAAATAACTTTTTCTTTGGTTCGTCTTGTAGCTGTTCATCTTTTTTTTTTTTTTCTGTGCATTGCCACTTTTCCAATTGAATCACCTTTTCACAATTCAAATTTCTCCTTAAGTCATCAGAAAGTTCTTCATAATTCCCTTAAAAAAAATCCTCTTCTTTTCAATGAAACCAACATTACTGGAAAAAATAAAGGTAAATCAAGAAAATCTGCATGAAAGTGCCAAGTTGAATTGAGAATGAGTTACAAGATACAACCTGACCCCTTAATCACTCTGAATCCTTAACAAGGCAGTGTGTGTGTGTGTGTGTGTGTGTGTGTGTGTGTATATATATGATGTTAATTTTTTTTGTTTTTCCCTTCTAAGAAGCTACTTATTGAAAATCTTCAGTTACAGCCAGACCATAGTAATTTCCTGACCATATCGATGGAAATGGCAAACTCATTTATTTTGTTATATGATCTTGAACTTGGCTTACATTACATTTAGTATTCAAGGATGACTGAACAATTATGTTATAGAGATTCTTATTTTACATCTAGGAATAAATTTGCTAATATTTTTTATCTTTTTCTCCTTTCTTCCTCATATAGTCAGCCATCAAGTTCTGTTGATATGGTTCCTATAACAAACTAAGCTTTTAAATTCTCATGCATATATTTTTCATCTCCATAAAACTAATTATGGTATTTAGATAAGAATATAAACTTGACAGAGTGTGCTGTAAATATAGTGTCCCATTTTATGCTAACACTGTAATAAAAATATCAATACAAAGGGTTGTTTAAGTAATTTGACCAGACAACACATTGATAGATCATATCCTAACCACAAACCTTCAGATTCTAATTAAAGTGTTTTTATTTTATTTTTTCAATTCTCCAAGTTTCTAACTAGTATCACTTCTCATAATTGCCTCTGAAAGATTAGTCTTTGAACTAAATTTCAATTTTTACTTTGCTCATGCATTAGACATGGTCAAATTCTTCAATAGGAACTCATTGAACTTAGTTTAATAGGAAGATTCCCCAGGCATTAAGGCTTTTCATAATTTGGCCTAAACTTGCTTTAATATGTATCCCTTCACCACTACTCTATACAAACCAAATATCTTTATAATTAGCCCTTCAACTACTTCAAAAATAATTTGAGACTTATATTAAAGGTCTAGCTAAAAATAAATTTGTCCAAACCTTTGAAATTATCTCTGGAAACATGATTTAAATAGTTTAGTTTTGAAGTATATCTAAATCTTTCTCCACGTTGGACTTACTTTTATTCACCCTTTCCAAATAGTAGATTTAAATAACATGCATATATTTTATTTTATTTTAATTCATTATTTTATTTTGTTTATCGAATTCTGTCCACTGGGCAAAAGTTTTCTTCTGCAGTGGTGGTTCATTTTTATACTCAGGATCATTTGATTAGTATTCCAACATTTTACAATTTTGTATAATTTTGTCAAAATTATCAGTGGGTATATACTGAGAAAATAAAATAAAATATATGATGGTTTTTGTCTTAAAATATTTACTGTGGACATTACGCAGGTAAGCACATTTTAATCAAACCATTTGATTTTGAAATTGTATTTATTAATTTTGTTTGCCCTGAATAAAGTAAAATTAAGATGGTTTACAAAAATATAAACACTTAAATATAATTATTTTGGAGATGAAAAATAATATTAAGGTAAACTGAAACCATCAATTGATATGTAAATTATATGAATCATGAGAGATTTCAATAGAAACATGTTATCTCATACTACATGATATCTATTTTTTGAGCCAAAAATAAGCTGAATATGAGACTCCTACTGCAGCAAAAATATATATACTTATATGGCAATGCCTTGAATAACAATGCTGAAACATGTAGTTTCAGTTTTACGGATATTTTAACAACTCTGTATCAGAAAGAGGATGACTTTTGTAACAAATAAGTTTATTAAAAATGATTCAGTTTTGAGAAAAAGCTAAAAAATAACCCAACCAATAATATAATTATCTGGCGGTCTACTTAAATCCTACACAAAAAATTAGTCAGTTGTGGGAATGGGTGCATTACATATGCCTCAGTTAACCCTTGGAGAATTACTTATCAGACATGAGCTTTATCCTATGATTTGTGTAGTTCCAGGTTATATTCCCTGGAAAGAGCCTAGAGTACGGCATGAGCATTACGGACATACGTAAATAATTTGAGGAACATCCACATATATCAAAGATCAACTGAAGTAAGTTAACATTTACTCTTGAAAATTAAAGGGTCTATTAAATTAAACTAGACTAGATTGTTGTGTATTATGTGCTGGGTTAAAATATGTAAGTAAAATGTGTATTTGTTTTATAAATTTCAGTAGGACCTGATGGAAATATATTACCTTTAGGTTATTTTCTGCTGAATAACATTTAATTCACGAGTCCATTCAAACAATTTATATCTAGGAAAAATGATAACATACAATTCTATGTCAGGCAATTTGGTTGTCAACATCAGGTGATAGGAAATCAAGTGTTTGTTATCAATCAAAAAAATTCATCATCTCTAGAGAGCAGCTAACTGTCTGCCTGTCATGTCTTTGTTTTTCAGTAGTATGGAATTTTTTTTAAAAAAAGAAAACAAAAATCTTTTCTAAAAGATTTTATTTTTTTTACTTCTTTTATAAGCCCAAATTATGTCATTTAAAAGATTATTATGAAACTAAACATATTCTTATTATATGATCCATCAATTGCACTTCTTGGTACTTACCCAAAAGAGTTGAAAACTTAAGTTCACACAAAATCTGCACCTGGATGTTTATAGCGGCTTGATTCATAATTGCCAAAACTTGGAAGCAACCAACATGTCTTCAGTAGGTGAATGGATAAGTAAACTGTGGTACATCCAAATAATGGAATATTATTAAGCACAAAAGAGACATGAGCTATCAAGCCATAAAACAACAGGGAATAAACATAAATATATATTACTAAGTGAAAGAAGCCAATTTGAAAGGCTATATAACTGTATGATCCCAACTAGGTATATGTGTCTTAACAATGGGGATACCTACCTTCTGAGAAAATCCTTTGGCGATTTTGTCATTGTACGAACATCATAGAGTGTACCTACACAAACCTAGATGGTATAGCCCACTACACACCTAGGCTGTATTGTACAGCCTATTGTTCCTAGGCCACAGGCCTGTATACATGTTACTGTACAAAACAACATGAGATTAAATCAAGTGCAAGAGAAAATGATGCAATCAAGAGGTGCAGTAAAAACAAGTATGAGGCTGCTGCTGGTATAACAGCAAACTTTTGTATAGTTAAAAAGAGTGCAATCTAAAATAATGATGACGAGCATAGAATAGTCAATGCATAAACCAGTACATGGTTGTTTATTATCACTCTCACATATTGTGTGCATAATTAATTGTATGTGCTGTCCTTTTATACAACTGGCAACGCAGTAGGTTTGTTTATACCAGCATAACCATAAATGCATTAGTGATGCGATGCTATGGCATTACGATGGTTGTGACTCAGTGGGCAATAGGAATTCTTCAGCTCTATTATAACCTTACATGATCGTTAATGTGTATGCGGTCCATCATTGACTGAAGTGGTGTTATGAGCCACATGACTGTATATAACATTTTGGAAAAGGCAAAACTCTGGAGATGGTATGAAGATCAGTGATTGCCAGAGGTTAGGAGGGAGGGAGGAATGAATAAATGGGGCACAGAGGATTTTTAGGGGAATGAAAATATTCTGCATGATACTATCATGGTGGATACATGTCATTAACATTTGTCCAAAACCACAGAATAACAAGAGCAACAGTGAATTTTAATGTCAGCTGTGAACTTTGGGTGATACTGATGTTGTCAGTGTAGTTTCATCAATTTTAGCAAATGTATAGCTCTGATGTTGATAATGAGAGAAGCTCCACATGTCTGGGGTGAAAGAGTATATGGAAAATCTCAGCACCTACTGCTCAATTTTTCTGGGAGCCTAAAACTGTTCTAAAAACTAAAAAAAAAAAATTATCTAGTAAAACTCCTAAAAACTATTTTTAATATCAAATACACACACATACATTTAAAACATTTTTCTAACCAATAAATGATTTAATATATTATACTGATATACAAAATATTATACTGATAATTTAATATCCCATTGTTACATTAATTGTAAAGCAATGTGGTAGATAAAAGCAGATTTTTTAAATTAAAATTTTAGATGTTATTTTTAATTGAGTATGAATATGAACTCACTCCTTACTGTAGATCATGACATAAGAGATATTCAGTATCATATTTATAAATTTTGAAGAAGACACCTCATTAACAATGATGTACCTGATTTCCATGTGTACCTTAGTTACAAATATAGAATACACATATGGCAAATCGTTGTTTCGAGGCTGTTAGGAAGAGACTGGTTATCACTGGTAATTCAGAGGTTTTTGTCATCAGGGAATAATAGTTCTTTGATTATATGTTAAACATAAGTAATTGCAGTTGCTAAATAAATGGTCTGAAAAATATCACATTAATAAATGAGTAAATAACTTTTTAAAACAGATGGTCTTAATCAAATAATTAGGATGGATATTGTGTACCTGCCATTTGGAAAGAGTAGTGAAGATAAATAGAGCAAAGTGGAGTTTATAATTACCTATATTTTACCTGTAAATTCTTTTAAAGCTTCTTATTTGAGCACTTCTGCTTTTTTTTCTTTTCTGGTTTATGTTGTATATCCATGTTTGCATGCATTTTTTCAAGTGGAGGTGGTTTGTTGTCTTGTAAAAGGTCTTGGCAGAGTGAGGGAACTTGCAAGTCTTTAATTCACTCAGTTATATTGGCTAAAACAATTACTCCAAGAGCTCTTGACCTTGGCTTCCTCAACTGTAAAACAAGAAATTTGTATTATGTAGCTTCTGAAGTCATTTCTACTGTTACTATTCTGTGACTTCTATGGGTTTATATTTGATTTTTTTAAGTAGTAAGGAAGTCATTGAAAGTCCCTTGAGAAAAGCATTTTTTACCCTTCTCAATCTAACTACTTTTGTTGTCCTGGTTTTTGCCCTCATTATCCCAAACACTCAAATGTTGAGTAAGTGGTACAATGTGATTAGGTTTTTAAAACAATCTGATTCTCTTCTTTTTCTTTTCAATTTTAAATTCTACCTATGTCAAAGAATCTTAACAACTTTTATCTGATATTACTAAACTGTAACACCAGAGAAGTATCTACCATATTTTCAGTGCCAAGTGTCTTGTTTAAATGCTTGTTTACATGTTTGGCACATGTAAACCTCATATATAATTCTAACAGTCTCCCTGAAACAGTGGTACTTATTTACACTTTAAAAATTAAGAAATCAAGACAGGAAAGAGGTTAAAATTATGCCCAGAGCCAGACATCATTAAATTGCAGGGGCTGATTTCAGCTTACGCCTGCCTAATTCAAAAATCATTTTTCTTCCTACTGTACCACACTGAATTTAAGAGTCACTATTACAAAGTGAATGCTTAAATATCCCAAAGCATTGGTCAAGTAAAGGATGTTAAGGCAAATCATTTACTTTGTATTGATATAGCCAGTTTATTTTACTTTTTGATGTCACAAGCTAATTGTAAATGTGTCTTTCTTCCAGGCCAAACTGGGTTATAAGCTCCTTGAGAGTAGGAACCAGCATGATGAGGGATGATGTCCTTCATTCTCAGCACCTGGCCTATGAGCGTCCACACAGAACCTCTCTCTAAGTACCAGTTTATACTGAGTTAAAGAGCATGCTAATTCCTTTTGGTTATTTATTATATGTGTTTTAACGTAAAGCTATTGAAGTGCTTCTTAAAAGAAAATACTTGAAGAAAATACTAGTGACGTTTTTTGTTACAAATTATCATTGAAAGAACAATGGTTTGAGCTTATGGGATGTAACATTCAGTATCACTTGCCTACTTAATGAGAAAAGCTTTTGGATCCATTGGGTGGAAATTTCCTCATGTATTATATGACATCATGGACAAAATGGTATTAAACCTATGTCCCTTATCTAAAATCATGTGCTTTTAAATCAACTCTGAAATAACAAATGGCAATGTTTCAATAAAGACTACTAAATATGTAATACTTTGTTGAATTTGTGACAAATTAGAATGAAGAAACTGGAAAAGATAACTTCCAATAGCTCAGAAAATTCTTATATTGAGTGATTCAAGGCCTTTGGTTTTTTAATTTGTGAAGTTCATTATGAAACATGTGACAAGAAAAAAGTCATATTTACCACTTAGTGCTGACAGTAGCATGAAAATTATATGTCAATAAAGATGATTTTTTTAAAGAGTTCTATTTTAGCAAAGAAAAAAAATTAAAAAATACTAAGTAAATTGTTCCTTTCAACAGGGGAACCCCCTAAGTGAGTAATAATTAAAAAAGTAAGTTCATGAAATTCATAAAATTGAGGTTAATTCCAGAAACAGTTAATGCAATAAATTAAATGAAATACTGAGTGAGACAATTGTTTAATCAAAAATGGTATAAGTGATAAATCAACTTCATATATCGTTTGTCTTACAAGAAGTTATTTTAAATTAGTGATTCTTTAAGTTGCAACTTCTCCATTTGTGACTAAAACAAAGAAAAGATTTTGGAAGGAAAAAGCAATTCTTGAAAAGAAAATCAAGTAGAAATCGGTGATGCATTGTTTTGCAAATGCAAAGGAAAGTTATTTGGTGAAATAAAGGGGGGGTATTTCTGATATTTGTCTTTTTATTCTCTCATTAACTTAATAAATATTTGAGCATTTGCTATTTGGAAGTCCCTTAATAACACCTTCAGATATATTATGTTGAAAATTGACAGTTTCTGTCATCTGAGTGTTTGTCACTAAAGCTCTAGATACTGCTTCCGGGGTAAAGGATTGTTATGGCAGCGGAGACTTGGAGAAAGCTTTTCTATTCTCACTGAGATGGAAATGAAGGTCACACACAGGGAAATGACTTGAATGATTTATCATGAACTTGAAGTTGTATAAGGTGGAAGTAAATGAGCCTGGGTCCTATAGAAAGGGGATAAGACCCATGGTTTTAGTTTCCAGTGTGTTGTTGAATGACTTGGAGTTGGGGTACTGGAGGGAGAAACTAGAACAGTAGGAGGAGGTTGTCAGAGAGAAGAATATATGAAACAGATTATGGGGGGGAGTATTGAATTATTATAGAGAAAAAGGATGGGCTATGACTAACATGGTGGGTGACTGAAGTTCGTGCAGAGAACAAGATTATTGAAGGGGAAAAGGGAAAGGAACTAAAAATTCAGGTTTTGGAAGAATCTGCCTCATTGATTTTGAAATCTATATTTCTATAAAATTCTTACTTCACTGAAACTCTAAATGTTCAAAATCCTCTCATTCCTAATTTTGTTTGTATCTACTATTTGTACATTATATACTTAAATATATATATATATATATATATATGTATATATATATATATATATGTATGTATGTATGTATGTATATGGTGCTATGTGCATATTTCCTTCCAGGAAAATTCAAAATAATTTCTTGTTGAAACTATTATCCATATTGAGCACCAGCATTTTTCTCATGCCTAGCTTCTACGTAACGATTCCACAGCTACTGACAATACCACTTCCCTCCCTGTTATCTTCTCTTGTTTCCAGGGAAAATGATTTTACCTCTGCAAAGTCTGAAGGCGGAGAGAGATGAGTTCACATTCCCTTAGGAACCGTGTGCCACGTGAAGAACCAGCCTGCCGTTCTTTTAGATCAAGTCCTCTGCTATTAGTTTCACTTCTATTTTTTTTAAACATCTGAAAAGTTGAGACCACATGCATGTTAGACAGTGTTCCCAGTACTCAATTTTAAGCAATAATGTGTACATGGTAGCCAGAGTCATCTATCAGGAGAAAGAGGACTGAGTGTAAGATCCAGTAGTAAGATTTGGAGTCTGATGATATAAACGGACAGAATGCCATCTTTGGTGGACTTGTCTGCTTGCAGCATAGTATTTTTTTCAGACTTTTTCCTTTAAATTTTTTAACAAATTTTTTAAAACCTTTTACATCAAACCATGGCTTTAATTTTTTTTTTTAATGTACCACTTTAAAATGTACTACAGCACCTGCTAAGAATGAGCAACTTCTCAACCTGATCGCCAAAGTTCTGGTATATTTTTTTTCCCAACATTTCTGAATGTTCTACATGGGAGAAAGAAAAATGGATAGGCTTAGCAATAAAAATACATAAATAATAATTCACATATGGTCCTTCATCCCACTTATTCGTGTAAATGTTTTAGCTTGGTTAATAGTGCCATTGCAGAATTTGTACAAAGCACAAGACCTTGACTGTCATAGGCACTCAATAAATACATCACATGAATTAATGTGAAGTTACTGTGAGCCTCAGACTATCAAGTCTTTTGATATTGTTTAGTGTAGACAAGAAGGCCAAGTTTATATCTCAGGCTTTCACATGGGAAATAATCAAGTAGACTGTATTTGACTCCTTCCTGGGTTTGCTCACACGGTCTCTCTTTTAAATCTTGGCAGTCTTTCTTCCGACATTGGGTTTCCTGGTACTCTAGATTCAACACTTGTTCCTTTCAAACAAAATAAAATTAAATGTTTACAAACCGCACAATTCCATGTCCCTAACTGTTAGAAAAATACATGTATGAACAAATTCACAACAAAATGGAGAGACTGAAAGCTGAATTAAGGTCTAAAATATGTTTCTTTTATATTAGTTAAATGAATTAAATTTCTGAGAGTACAATTATATTGTACCAGACACTCTTATTTTTTAGCATCTGATATAGTCATAACTTCCATACACCGCTCTGAAAACCCAGTGAAATAATAAAAGCTTTGCAATTTGATTATGTTAAAATAAAGTATTTATTTCTTTAATGACAGTATATATTAGAAGTGGAATTTATAAATATACCAGGTATAATTTTTTAAACAAGTCAATGCAATCCTTAATTAAGAGAAACAGTTTTATAAATATACAAAAGGTGTGTCATATAGTTTAACAGACCTTTAAGTAAACTAATGACCCCAAACAATATTTTTAATGCTTCTTATAAAATTATTATCTTAAAACATGGGTAAAAATGTAGCCATCTAAGGCTCAAAATTATCTTACGTATTAGTCAGACTGTTTTTATTATTCCAAATTTGAATGTTCTTAGAATACTTGTTTCATCTAATTTCCTGTAGTTTCCTTGTCTCCTGTCTTATAGCAAAGATGTGACCCACTTATTTTATAAAGTATGTACTATTTAACTTAAGTTAGAGAGGTTTAACTTTCTCAGTAAAACTATTGCCATAGGGTTGGAAAGTCAGTCTTCAGCATCAATAGGAGAGTCCTCTATCTACACTGAAGCCATTCACAATCAAACATTCACGTTTAAAATATTTAGCCTCAAAATATAGTATGAAATGGAGTTCATGGGGATGGTATCACATTGCAGTATTGCCTGGTGTTCTTCCTGGATTAAGGGCAATGAGCTATCCTCACTCAGGCCCCCATGGTCTGAATTTGATCTGCCAGCTCTGACCACCTGGCAACATATTGTCGAAGATAAACAAAAATGGACGCAAATTACAGGGGTAAGGGCGGGGCTTACCCAGTAATAGTACTGCACTTGGAAAGAGGATCCAGTGAAAATTGAACTCAAATCTGTGAATCAAAAGGCTGGAAACTTTAAGGCCTGCATGTGCTGCTGACAGAGAGGTGCTGATAGTTGTTAAGGAGGGTTAGTTAGTCCGTTTGACTAGACCACCTGCATTTGTTAACTGCTGCTCATCCAGAGGAGAAATAAGCGATCTCTATGACAGAAGGCAGTGGTGTAAGTGGAAGAGAGGAGCCTATTGAAGTTAGGCCCCTGTCCTCCCACAGGGACTGGGAGAGAGAGGCTGGGAATCATCTCCCTAAATGTTTGAATTTCAAAGCGCCAACTCGCTCAGGTCCTTGAGGAAACAGTTTTGGGTGGTAGATATACATCTCAAAGGGCAGAGGAAGAATTTAAAATTGCCAGATTTCGAAAGTAACTACTCCAAAAGGGGCTCGGGGACTTCTCAGGCTATCAGGAAGATTTATCTGGAACAAACAGTAAATATTCCTGGCAGCATTGAGCTTTCTTGGACAGGGATTTTAGGAGTGCCTGGGGTCATCCTAGGGACAGGTTTTTAAGCTGCTGGAAGCCATGCCGCACTTTGGTCAAGTCTCTTTGTGCAGAGATTTGAACAGAACTGATCTGCCAAGAATTCTGCAGTTCTCAGCATTATTAGCATTTGTTAGATTGTTTCCATTTTGTTACATTGTATTTGACTGATGTATCTCAACTTTAGTTATGGATTAAAACTACAAAACACAAAGTGAAGGTGGTAGATTAAATATAAAGCAATGTATTTGTTAATACCTGTGCAACAAAGTCTAATAATTCCACACCAGGTACCATATATATATATATTTTCATTTTTTCCTCTGGTTTATTTGTTTGATTAAACACTGCATTGATTAAGTTATCATTCTTTAATCAAAATTTTATAAGTTTATCTATGTTTATCAAACCACTGTGTATCTGTGTCTTGTAAAGGGCATATCTTAGTATAGTGTAGGGGCGAAGAGTTGAGCAGGAATAGTTCTGGACTCTAACCACAGCTCCAGTGTTAAGTCATTGAGTGAACTAAGGAGAGATTCTTACTATTTACGCCTCTGCTCTCTGGTCCAGTAGATGAGGGGTGTTTGATTAAGTGATCTCTATAAAACACTTTTGGCCTCAAAACTCTTTTGAATTTATGAGTCTAATTTAATGACTTTGTTAAATCTGTCTATATGCCATAAAGTATACTAAAAGCTGTGTGGCATGCCAAAAGATGCAGCATTTTCTCAAACTTTAAGAAGTAAAGCATGATGGCTTTATGGAGGTGGGAATGAAGGGATATTTCTCACTTCAAAATAATTGAGATCGGTCACGAGGATGCCCTAAATTCATTCAATTATTTGGAACATTTCTTTCTGCACTGCCCATACGTGACATAATTTATTTCAAGTCAGATATTTATAACCAGAATACATTATTCATTCACTTGTTTAGTCACTCAGTTACTCATTTAATCATTTTTTTATTCTACAACTTTTAAAAATTTGTGCAAAGTCCCATCATATTTTACTGAATGAAGATGTAGAACTTTGCAACAATGATAGTCCATATTTTTTTGCAACTCTATATATTAAGGCATACAGAATAAATATTTGGGACATAAAATGTGGACAATCACCAAATTGATTTCACTTTGTACTACTCATTTTTTTAAATTACCCAAATGTGAAAGCTATTTTAAAGCTTTCATTTTCAGTGTTTGCCTCATCTAGCAAGTTTAAACATAAGTATATATTAACTAGTTTGTATGTATGTATTTTTCCTGATTAAAAAAGACATACATATTCATTGCAAAGCATTAGGAAAAGAGTCTAAACACATAATGAGAATATTTCCAATGAAAATATTAATAAAAAGAACATAATATTAGATATTAAAGTATTTATATTATCGCCATTTCCAATGTACTTTTTCAACTAAGAGATGCAATCTGCATAATCCTATTATATACCATCCGCCCAAGAACTAGAACTAGACTAGTCCTAGTGAGTGGTGTTAAAAGAACCACTGGCCCTCTCAGGCACACATTGGATGTGTCAATCCATTCTACATATGTATGCCCAGAATTTTACACAGATGTAACTATTTCATTTTTACTTACATGGATTTCTCAGTGTCTGTCTCTTTTCCAACATCTACACGTCCACGATTAAGCCCAGCAAGGTGTAATTCTCTGTCATGGGCCTTTCACTCTTCTTGGCCCTTTCTTGATGGTTTGGATGTTACTTGTCAATTACTAGTCGGCTTCGCTTTAATCAACGTTTCATCCTTCCTTATAAAGCCAGCCTTTTTGTGTATGATTCTCAGACCTGGACCATGGACAAAAGGTTTAATAAATGCTGTATTTTTTGAAAGGATCTGATGATGCCTCCCCAAGTTTTCTATGGAGAGGAATGAGGTCATGAGACAAAGAGGAACAACAAAGACCCTTTCACTGCTGAGGACAAGATGTAATTTCACCAGGAACTGAGTTCAAGGAGCTTTAAGTAATGGTGTAAAGTGGAAAATACCAAGTTTCCACTTGCACATCTTCTTAACCAAAGTTTGAAGATGATACGGGTTTTGTTATACTACATGTTTCATTTAGACACATTTAAAATAATCGGAACAGTATATTTGTTAGTATATTTAAATACACTTTAAAAAAATTAGATGTTCTCTGAGGGTCTGGGTAGGCTTTTGGGCGGGAAATCAATCATGATGATATGATACATATTAGGAGATAAAAATGCCAAAGAGGTCATCAGACATGAAGAAAAAAACCCCTCAAAATGCTAAAAAATGACATGGTCTAGGCTGTACATTTTTACTTGGAACTATTAGTGATTCACAGTGATTCAAAATAAAAGACGATATAAATGACATTAATTCACTTTTAGTTTGTTTTCTTTATTTTCTGCTGAGATGAGTCTAATGCTGTTCTCATAACATTTGCTACATATTATATGTGTAAACTTGATCATGTTTTATAATAGCATGGCTGAGTTTCCAATAACTTATTAGGTTGAGAGCTTGAATGCAGACCCCACATATTTAAAAATGATATATAGACCATCGCTATCATGAAGTAGGGCCATATTTCACTGTTGTGTAGTCACAGGGGTATTACTTCATTGGGTATCAGTGGAATGATGAGTCAGTATTGAATAATGATAATGTGTGTGGGTTCTGTTTACTTATCTTCCTCACCTGTCAAATGATATATCACATACTATCTGAATCACGTAATTATATAAATTAAAATCATATGCTTGAAGCCAGTGCAAATTTCCTGACACTTTCTGAAAGCACATAGGAAAATTTGGCTGTTTTTATTGAGAGGGGCTTTTTTTGTTGTTT
>NW_017731835.1:1071019-1072268 GCF_001890085.2 Hipposideros armiger | reverse complement strand
ATATAAATACTCTTGTTCAGGACTTCCTCCTTGGGCTCAATCTCTGAGTTTGCCGGCACTTTCTTCTCAAGTGTGTACTTTCTTTTCAATAAATTCCCGGTGCTTACCTGCATCTGTCTTGCTCTTGAATTCTTTCTTGCGTGAAGACAAGAGCCTGGTCACCACTGCTGCGCCCGGCTGGGTCCTCTCTTGGACACCCCCGTGAGCCTCCAAAAAAGATTAAGCAATTAAGCTTCTTAGCCCAAAAACCCTGTCTGGCGCAACTTGCACTCATTATTAGTCTGAGGTATTTTTGTACTCCTGCTTCAATTATCATTTTAATCCTTGAAGTTTTCTGTGCTTTTAAGCTAAATTCACTTACCTTTGTTAAAAATAAAATGCTACGTAAATAAGACACAATTTGCTGATTAAGGGTTTTGGCCAATACTCACTTATGCATTGTTTTATTGTTAACATTTTACTTTGTGTTTTTACTTTAATCTTTTTACCTTTCACATTTAACTATTTATTTTATTCTTTAAAATATGGAATGGAAAAAATTGTGACCCTAAGCTTACAACATGTGGACAAAGCAAAATTTGTACCAGATGAAGGGAAGCAGGTAAGGGACATTTTTTTCCAAAGCTTTTGAAATAGGAGAGAGAGAGAGTCTGAACTCAACTCCACTGAAACAAAGGTTGGGAGAGCTTTTATAAGCTGGGCTTGGGGAACATCACGCTGTCTACATTTGCTAATTGATCTTACCCAAAGGAAAAGTAAACTTTCTCTTGTTGATGCCAGTTAGTTTTGCAATTTGAGACAAGGTGCCCTAGGAAGTTAGAAGTTAAGCTCTACCCTCCCACAGAGACTGGTAGACGTGGTACTATCTTCCTTGATAATTTCATTTCAAAAGAATGGCTCCCAAATCCTTAAGAAAGACAGTCCTGAGCAGTAAAACTGGCAAGAGATTTTTTTAAAAGGTTAAGATCTAAAGGGACATAGAAATATGTTTTTTTTATAGTAAAGACTCTAAGAAAAGGAAATGAAAGGCTTAGAGTTAAGAAAATATCTGTCTAAAGTTTAGTCAGGCTGAGAGGAACATTAAGCTGTCTTGGTCTGCCAATTAAGTTTGCGAACTCATCCTAGAAAAAGTGCTACATCCCTCTTTACTGAATATCACTACAGCCACCTTTGAAGTACTTCCTTTAGGAAGCTATGTACTAACGCCAGCACCTAGTCCACCCTTCAAAGCAACTTTGGAGCTCTTTTT
>NW_017731835.1:1069187-1070207 GCF_001890085.2 Hipposideros armiger | reverse complement strand
ATGTTTTCATCAGTTCTGCTCATTACTGGCCACCCTGACCTCTCTTCATCAGTGACATGTTCTGTCCCCTCAGAAAAACATTTAATCCATTCGTATACTGCCATTTTCTTTATGGCATTATCCCCATAAACTTGGACTAACATGTCTATGATTTCACACCCACTTGTGCCAAGTTTGACAAGAAATTTAATGTTTGTTCATTGCTCTAATTCAAGCTCAGACATTCTCTCAACAGCACACAAAAACACGCAACAACATAATAATGAACGCCACTCAGCAAGACACCACCACACGTCGACATGAACACAGCTGTGAGACACTGATATACCAAGGTTATGAAACCTCACCGAGCTGTTTGTCCAGTGCTGGCAATGTAAACACACGGTGGCAAGTTCACAAACTTAATCGTCAGGCATTGTATGATGAAATGTACCCTTCTTGTGGGCAGTGAGAAGCTGAGTGGGTCAAAGGGACAAAGGCTGACCATTTATAATAGGACTCTGATCCATGACCTCTGCAACAGCCATGTCAGTACTTGTTCAATAACTTACAGCTGCCTTAACTTCTGCCCCCACTTTCCAATTCAGAACCAATCAGAGTAACCCCAATATGCTACCCTAATTGATCGCATAGGAAACCCTGCTTTTTGTTGGCCAGCTCCAGGTTCCCAATGCCAATAGTCTCCAATCAGAGCAGGCTTGAAGCTTTCACGTTTTTCACCATAAAGCTTTCCCACTCTTCTGTCTGTTTGAGGCTACCAAACACGAGTGATCATGGCTGACTTCCTTGCTATAGCAAGCTTTAAATAAACACTTTACTTTTCCTCATTTGCTTGGTCTTCCCATAACAGGGGAAAATCATCATGTAGACATGTTGGTGATTAGTAATAGCAACTCAATCCACTCAGGAGAATGGTAGTTCCTGTGTAAAGACTGCTGACAGCATGGTTTACTGGGGAAAGAATATGATAAGAAGTCAATAATACAGCTTAGCCCTCAGTCTGAATCACTTATTTTGTGA
>NW_017731835.1:1067955-1068893 GCF_001890085.2 Hipposideros armiger | reverse complement strand
AGATATGGATATGGATATGAATATGGAGGTGAAGATGATGGAGAGAGAGACAGAGATACAGGTATAGGTATATAGATACAGATATATCAGTAGACAGATATACATACATACATTTAATTATAATTATACTATATATATATATATATTATCTTTCATTTATATTTTACAAACATAAAACCTCAGACCAAGTGACGCTAAGCAACATTTTTGAGATTTTCAAAAATTTTGAAACATTTTCATAAGAAAAAATTCCAAATGGGAGATCCTCAATTTTGCTCAGGTCTGTCTGACTCCAGAACTGAGCTTTTCAGCACTGTGCACTTGACCCTGTTATCTAAGAATGCATTTGTACAGTCAAGGTTCAAATGTGTTGCATTTGGACATGCAAAACACAAGTCTGGCCACTTAAGACTCACATACAATGAAGTATTTGTCGAATACATGCTTAATTTTGTATAAATATACAAGCAAGTGGAAAGTTACAGATGCCTCCATGGGAGCAGAGAATTTCTGCATGTCCCACAGACATCTAAAAGCCCATAGGTATCATTCATAAAGAAATGTTATGCTAACTACTATAGCTAAAGCATGGTAAAAATCTCAGAGGCATACAAATGGTTGACATAATAATCAGTGGCATG
Source organism: Hipposideros armiger (assembly GCF_001890085.2). Classification (NCBI taxonomy): domain Eukaryota; kingdom Metazoa; phylum Chordata; class Mammalia; order Chiroptera; family Hipposideridae; genus Hipposideros; species Hipposideros armiger. The sequence goes on along the minus strand of NW_017731835.1, from coordinate 1,068,252 downwards.
GTTATGTATATATCACAACTATGGCTTTGATAATGGAATGAAGAATGTAAATAATTAAATTTTTATACACAATGCAAAATGATAAGCAACAAAAAATATTGTTTGATAAATTCTTAGTAAAACTGTGGTTGATTTTCATTATTTTCTGTATAATGCACTTTGCAATAGAGGACCCTTTCTGACCTCCCTATAAAAACACAATAAAACAGATCAACCAAACAAGTATGAAAACTGTTATTTTCCCTTACACTTTGATTTAGTGGTAGCCTCTAGTTAACAGCAAAGCAAATCAAAACG
>NW_017731835.1:1006109-1063775 GCF_001890085.2 Hipposideros armiger | reverse complement strand
CTGATTGTTGGTAATGAAAGATTCTAACAATTTGTCATTATTTTGTATAATTTTATTTTCATTAATCTGCCATATTGTTGTATTTGATGCACCTTACCATGATAATTATAGATTTGTTTTTATTTATTTCTTCATGAGATTTTATGTATTCAAGTTGCTAACTCATTTCTGTTTAACTATAAAAAATTAGTAAGTACTTTCATTAATTTGGCTATTGCCTCTCCTAATTTATTTTTTGAACACCAATTGTCATAGAGTGAACATTATCATTCTATCTGTATTTCCTCGTGCCTCTTAAGTACTCATTCATATGTGTTTTTTTGGTTTTTTTGGTTTTTTTTTCTCCACTGCCCCCTGTGCAACATTTTCTCATTCATGTCCATCCAGTTCATTAATTTTCTCTCCATTTGTGTCTGGCACTTTTTAGCTGATGTATTGAATTTTATTTTGATAATATTTCAAGAAGTATATTTTTAATATGTAGGTCTACTGAAAAGCTGACCTTTCTTTTAAATGTATTTCCTGTTCTTTTTCTAATGAATTTTAACACACTAATGTTATATTGTTCAAATATCATGTTTCATTGAGGAGATGATTATTCTTAACTTCTTTTTTCTTTGTAACTGATAATTCACTTCATACTGTTACTTCCTGTCACACATTGTAATTTTTAATTTTGAGCTCATCAGTATAGAGGGGTCCTTTTCTGAATTGAAGTCATGCACTGTAAAAGTGTCCTGATAGCAATTTTATGTTTGCATGTATTGCAGCTCTACCTTTCCAAAGGTGCTGGAATAATGCCTATGGTAAGTTCTTGATTAGGTTTATGGACCTTGCAGTTTTTGTAATTTGGAATGCATACAGATCTAGAGTTTAATTTCTCCCAGATAAACTTGTTAGCATTACTATTGTAGGGTTTTATTATTTACAATTGACTTTTACTTTTATTTATAAGCCTACTGGAAGAGAGATAGCTTTCTTTTCTTTTTTAACCCCAACATTGGAGATCATAGTATATATATAGTTTTTGTTTGTGTTGACTTTTGCTTTGTTTTGGATCAAGATTCAAGTAGCATTTTCAAGCTACCAGATTTACATAGGTACTGAATTCCAATCCCAGATTAGTTTGACAGAGACCATGGCTGCCATTTTGAAGCTTTATTAAAGTACTCTCCTTCATCAACTACCTGGGTATCACAATTTTGTCTAGTTCCAATGACCCAGTGTGCAATTAAGTTTATCACTTTGGTTTTGAGTTTCTGTTTTACATCTAATCAATAGGCACTTCCACTTCTTTATTTTAGTACTGGACATATGTCTAAAATATTTCTTTAAAATATTTTTCCAACATTTCTATTATGTTTAATTGAGATGGTAGATATATGCATATGTATCTCCTCAATTCACTATATTACTAAAAATTGAGTTTAAGCTATATATTAGATGAGCTATAGTACATTGTGGAAGATCAAAATAACTCTAACATGTCTTGCTCATGCATTACTGTGTGTAGGCAGAAAAGTTGATTTGCCCTTTTCTCTAATTTGGTGATAATCTAATAGCATTTTTACACATCAAATATGTTGCCATTTTGTTGAATCACTTGACACATCAAACCTATATTTTCCTGGTGATCATGTTCCCATTGTTTTCAGAACATTATACATCAAATATATGTTTGCCATATAGAAGAGAGTCCCATAAGAACAGAGACTTTATTCAGCTTGATATCTATAGCACCTATTGCAATGTGGGCACACATAGCCTGTGTTCAATACAATTCCAATAGAAGGTGAAGTTACATCAGTTTATTAGAAGTTACATACTTGTAATTGCCTACAGGATCAATTTAGATTTCTAAGGATCCAAAGTTCTCCACATATTTGCATGTCCTTCTACCAAAACAAAACAACAACAAGAAGAAAAAGGTTTGTGATCTAATTAATAGGATCAGTATTCTTGATTCTGAGTTGTAGTACACTGGGCTAATTTAAAATTAGCGATTTTAGCATTTATCTTTCACTCTGCTTTTTTGCACTCTAGAAAACAAAATTAAAAAATCTGAAAATGTTTGTTTCTATTAACACATAGAAGCCTCAATACAACTTTAGTAACTTCGAGCTCATTTAAATTTAAAAAATGGAGTAATATACTTTTCCTAGTCTGAAAAATAAAAATTAAGATACTGTTTTAATATAGTTTATATTATTATTTAGGTATAATAAGGCCAGCAGATCAGGAAACAACTGCCATTAAAAAGAGAGTTTTCTATGTTCACAGACCCCAAGAGCAGGGAACACTCCATACCTTGCGGTGCGGGGGAGGGGTCAACAGGAAAGCACCTGGGTCACTTAGGAGTTAGAGGGAGGGAAGTACTGTGGGAAGAACCTATATTGTTTCCCTCAGAAGGAAGGAATGAGGCAGGGTAAGCAGGTTTAAGATTGACTAGTTTGACTAATTTCAGTGGGCTCTGAAGTATAGGGCCTTTCCTCTGCTGGGGCACAGGCAGGGTATTAGGGCAGGTGGATTATGGCCCAGAGTGTCAAAGCCTGATAGAGGTGGTTGGTCATAGAGGCTCTGGGTTGGTTGAGTTGCATTTGAAAAGAGCGCTCATTGGGTGAGTTGTTTACTTTCTTTAGGAATTGGCTAACCCTGAGGTCATCAAGACCCCTAATGGGGAAGCATCGGTGCTGAAAATAAAAACCCTGTGAAATATAGATACATTCTAGAATGTAGACATATTTTTTTTTCTAAATCAATTTATGTTCTCGAAATAAAATATTACAATTTACGTTCTGCCTCATTTCATGCAATCAAGGGTTTAGTGAGTCCTGCCACTGGATGATAGCTGTTTCTTCACATGTTGATAAGAAATATAACAATAAACATTCCCAAGTGTTTTCATTAAGTCAAATATCTTTGTAAGGTTAATGATTAGATTGTAAATGTATATTCTGCATGTAGTAAAAATCAATAAACTGTGCTACACTGCTGCCTTAAGTCACAATAAAATTCCAGGGGTCCATTGTTGAAAATAACACATCTTAATGATATTGAATATAATTTCACAATAGTAAAGGAAAAAGAAACAGATGAATATAATTTGACTACAGAAAGAACTATTCAGATAATAATAAGTTTCATATCCCCAAATACTGGAAAATTGTCTGCCTAATTCCTAACTTCCCATGGTAAGATAAAAACTTATGTGCATTCTTAATCTTTTTTCCTGAAAATCCTAAGAGGAAGAAAGCACAGATTACTGAATTCTATAACTTATAAGTGAGGTATATGTTTTATCTGTACTGAGTCTCCCCTCAGTCAGGCACAATTTCTGTTACCAGTTGTATAAGAATCCTTTCATAGTCCTCTCTTCCAAAGCATAGTTCCTAAAGTAAATAGCATTTCACACATCCTTTGTTTTCTTTTGTAAAAATACTATTTAATTTTATTACTTTTTTTCTTTAATGTATAAGAAATTAATGGCACCTTCTTAGTGATTTCTACATTATACTGTTATATTGCAAAAGAAAACTGTAGAACAACTATTTTAAAATGTTGATACAAAATTGAGGCTAGCAGCAAGTATACATCATTTTAAAACATTTTTATCCATGATATTGAATAATTTCATAAAGTTAACTAAATTATTTAGTTCTCAAATGCAAACAATTGTCCAATATTCATCTACAAACTTCTATAATCCATAATGTTATTGACTGATAAATGTATATATTTGCAATATATTTTATTCAATCTTCTCAGAGTTAAGAATATGGGCTGGATGCTCTGCTATCTCCTCCAAGCAAATAAATATGGTTTAACAGCTAATTACAATTTCTATCACATACATTGGACATCTTGCTATTGTAAATTAATAAATTCAGTGGACAGGCATCTTTTTGTGATGATTGCTGCTACATAGGATGTAAACTTAGATAGAAGCCTTTCTTTTGTCTATTTAGAAATGTATGTATTGATATTTTAGAATGTTATATAATTTTCATTTTTCTGATGTGTGTTGAATGGTTGGTGCTATCAATCTCAATTAAACTATAACTAATTTTGTAAACATCAATAAGATTATTATAGACACTCTATTTGCTCTATTGGCACTCACCCACCCACATTCTGCATTTCCAATAAGGTCCCAGGTAATCTCCATGCTGTTGATCTAAGGAACCTACTTTGAGAAGCAAGGCTGTAGAATTATCTCAGTTCAAACTTCTGTACCATCTTGTAGAAGTCCCTTAAATTTTTGAGAATTACTTTGCTTTACTGTAAAGTGGATAAAACAAAACCAAAACTATTTTTGTAATATGCTTCTAAGCATCAACAAGAAAGAAAGCATTCCCAAATATATAAACCATAAAGTTCTGTACAATTAGAGCTACGGGTAGTGTTTTTTCCTCTTCCTTTTTCTGTAACTATTTAAAGTTATCTCTGATTGATTTCCATCTACTTACAAATTGCTGAGAATCCTTTTTTGGGTTTTGGCCAGGCTAATTGGCCCAGGAGTAAGTTATGTGGCTCCTGAGTCTTATGTCATACTGATATGGATTTTTTTTGATACCTCAATATTATCAGTAGAAAGTATTTCTGGAAGAATTATTGTACCATACTATTTTATGTATACATCTTCTAGCATAATACTTTGTTGTCAGTATGTTCTCAACACATTTACCAAATAAAATGAATAACTTATCAGTTATAACTTCACTCACTTATTAATTTACCAAATATCTCTAAGCCATGTAGTCTGTAAATAAAAGGGATATAAAGATGAGTAAAGTGCAGTTACTATCCTTATTTGCATAATGAAATGTATAATTATTCATAGATATTATTACAGTGCACTTTAAAAAAGCAAAATAAAAAGATATATAGTGTGATTTGGTGCATAGAAAAGAAGGCCCTGGCATATTCTGATGATTAGATTGTTCAGTAATATCAAGCCAGACAACAAATTGCCATGGGAAACGACAACCAAAAAATTTCTCTAAAGCTAATTAGTCACTTATGTAATAAATAAACCCCATGGTGTCAAGTTCTCTTTGAGGGAAATCCAGAGCAATAACAATCCACAATTGTAAGAAAGTTTTGTATGAACCCAAATGAAGATTTTGATTAATGACAAAAAAAGGTTAGTCATGATGGAGAGATATTGTAGAGGATTAAGTAAAAAGATTAGCCAACAATTTTGGAAAAGAATGAAAGACTAGAAAAGAGGTTAAGTCATCGTCCAAACAGACCCATTGGGATTGCACACAGGTATAACCACCTACAAATATACAAAATACATATATAAGTATAACAAATACACCACCATAAAACCATTATAGTCCAACTCATGGACCTCTTGATTTCAAGGGCTTCATAGAGCAGAACTATATTAAATCTTATCTCCTTCAGGGAAGACTGTAAATATCAGCAGATAGTGATTTTCAAAAGAACAGGGTGGTTTTTCTCTCACCTCATCCAAGGGATTATGAATAAATCAAGAACAGTCTTTTATATACCTATTGAAAACATTTGCTGAAAAAAGGCTGTGTTGCTTTGTTTCTTGTTTTCTTTTTAACTCAGTGGTTTAGTCAGATGAGAAAGTTATTTGTGTTTTTATACTACTGGATTTGAAATGAAACATCTCCTGTGTACTTGAACTCTTCTATAAGAAGTCAAATGCCTTTGTCTGACTGCCATTCCTCTCTTGAATGTGAGTTATTGAGTTCCCAAAGATAGATTTGAAATATGAGAGATTATACGATTTCTATATAAATTGAGCTTTTATTTCCCTTTTACCTGTCACTATGTTCTTTTAGCAAGAAAAATAAATGACTTAAATTTTTCCCCCTAGGTTAATGTTGAAGATATTTTTACACTTAAGCTGTGAAACTTTTTCTTAAAGAGAACATGTTAATGTTTTAGATCAAAGCACTATAAAAGGGTATGTACTGATAAACATAATTCTTTCCTCAAGGGAATTAGCTTTTATAGTTGACCTAGCAACAAGACACCAAATTAATTGTTTTTCATAAGGGCTGTTAATCATAACGGTGACAATTCCACACAATGAACCCACTGGTAATTGAATATTGCTCTCCGTTTTAAGTATAATTTAAATCACCCAGCATGTTTAAATGCTGCAGACGGAAGAGGTTCTAAGTGGTTGGAGATGATCCATAAGCTAATTGCTAAGCAGTAGTGGCATTTTCATTTATTATAGACCACTCAACCATTAATTGTGTATGGTGATACAGTTCAGTGGACTTTCTCATTGAACAAGTTGCAAAGGTTAACTGGAGCCAAGTCGAAAAGAAGTCAAATATATGGAAGAAACATGGATCCTGTCTATTGCCATGCATATAAACTATAACAGTTTTTAAAACTACAGGATCAAGCAACATTTTTATGATAAAAATAAAATATATTTTAATTTATTTTTTGTGAAGAGATCTAACATACCCAAATTCCTTGGGATTAAAATTTATAATGCCCATTGTTATTTTTTATATACCTTTCCATTTGAGAGGTTAAAACACTCTAACAAAATTAAGTCTTTTGAATAAAATGTATCATTTAATACTCATCTCATTTCAATGGAACCTCATGGGTTGGATGGCATGGCTTGGGAGAGAATCATTGCTGTACAGTACTTTACTATAGTAAGAACAGTAGAGTATAATAATAATTAAGAAAATGAAGTCTTAGATCCTGACTTAAGATTAGATTGCAACTGCTTATCTACTGTGTGACCTTGGGAAAATTTCTTGATTTCTCTGTACCTCAGTTTCCTTACATGTAAAATGGGGCTGTTAATAGTACTTAACTTATCGGGTTGTTGGAAATAAATGAATTAATATAATGCAGACTTAAAATAATATATGAACAGTGTTAGCTACTGTTAAATCAGAAACCCAAAGTTATTATTTGTAAACTTAAAAACAATTTCTTAATAGTATTCATTTTTACCTGGAGAACAAAACTATCTACTCCCACCTCAGTAAAAACATAATTGTCCCACTTTGTCAGAAGCATGTATAAAACTCAATTTGGACCCTAAAATTAATCATAGTGATCTGTTAAATTAAATTAAAAAGGAGATATTTATCTTCTTTGCTACACTAATAAATATGGGGAAATAAAACTTTCCTGGATTTCTCAGTGTTTTCTGTAAAAAAAAAAAATTTAAAAAATCGAGCCTCCTAAGATTTTTCACAAGATCTCTACCTGTAGCCATTAATCTAGTTCAATGCTTTTATCCAAAAGGATAATAAAACTTCTGTTAATTCTAGGAGAGGGAACATAGTTATATCCCAGAGTAGGCTCCTTGGTAAAACTTCCAAAGATCCAGGAAGCCTGGAGCTGCTATCTTTCTGGGTATTTGCATTGCAAAGATCGGTGAAACCAGGGAAGTTAGAGACAGCCCTGGGTGAAAAAAGCAGAGAATCTAGGTGTTATCTGGCTCCAGGAAATATTTTATTTTTATAACAAATAGCTAAAATAGGGAGTAGACACTCATGAGGGGGAAAGGACAGCTATGTCTTTTTCTTTATAAGCAACATAAAATCATTTTCATCATCGCTCACATGTAAGTTGTCCAGTGACTAGCATAGGATCGTTGAAGTGGCTCTTATCCCATCAATCTAAAGGTAAGGACAAGAGCCAAAGAAGTGTAGATGGGGGAAGACACTTAATATTTACGTGGTGTATTTAATAGGAACCACAGGATATTTTTTATTCAGAACACCTCATACAGATTCACAAAAAATTAATAAAAATGAATATTAAAAAACCTAAAGTAGGTCTGTGGAGAAACATTCTATACTCCAAACACAGGCAATTGATGTTTACTTCTATAAAAGTCAAAATACTATAAGTCATGCTCCAATAAGAGGCAAATTCAAAATTCTCAGGGGCTTACCATTATAAGTATTTCTTTTTCTTTTATATGAAGTCTAATTGTGTTCTGCAATTTCTTGAAAGTACCTTCATGCAGAGACCAAATGGTGTAGTTGACAGCGGTTCCACCCTCCTGCAGCTGCACTGTTTGGAGCACTTGACCTCCCATGTTAATGAGGCGGGATAAGAGGCAGTTGGAGGTTTGTGTGCCTACCATCCTACATTTGGTCCCACAAGTTACATGTCACTTCTGCTCATAACCAATTAGCCAAAATAAGTCCAGTGATCCTGCCTACCCCATTGAAACAGACTGAGGGGTGAAAATTTCCAGCATAATCAGTTCTTCTTGAAAACAACCATACTATAAAATCATGAAACACAAACCACAGGACTTCTATAAAGAAATGGTGTCAGGGAAAGAGCAAAAGCTTCATCAGTGACACATAATTAAAAACAAGCAAACATAGGTGCTAAATAAAAATAGTAGTACAGTTTTATAAATACCGCTTTTTATAAATACCACTTTACCTTGGAGCAGATCTAAGGTTAACTTGCAGGAGCAAGTCTCAGAATAATCCCATTTTGTGGGTTTTTGTGAAGTGGCAGAGTGAGAGTTAACCTGAAATACTGAAATATGGTGGAAAGTTTTGTGCTGAATAGATGTTAATAGCTGGCAGATGTTTGTGCAATCCCTGCATGGCTCAATAGAACTGGGTACAGTTTTCTGTGTTCATCTAGTGTTTCTCTTGATGAGTTTGCACATAAATACAAAATTCACGTTTTGCTCAAACAGTTCCCTATTCTACCAATCAAGTTGGGTCCAGTTTGCATTTTCAAAACAAGCATTCTAGCCTAACTAATGGTGGCTGTTTTTCCTCTCAAATATATCACTGCAGAGAGATGATTCGAATAGGTCTCTTCTGCACCCTTCTCTGTGACTTTCAGATGACCTCTCTAGTCTATAAAAATGCAATGCCTTTTAAAATCATATAGTCATATGTATTTCCCCAGCCTACTCCTCTTCATAACTTGAATATTTCAGCCCTCGAATCAATGCCACTCTCTCGATTTCTCTTGTCATAATTCATAATTATTTCAACATTCCTGTAGAGGATACTTCCAATATTTTTATCTCCAATGATCTTCTCCTTTACCGCACCTCTCACTGTCACCTCCAATTATAAGCCTTTCACTAACTGACCACAACTTCTGCATTCCTACCTCATTTGCTCTGGTCTCTGATTCACACAAAAACAAAAGAAAACAAAACAAAAAATGTTAATCTCAGTGGGACCATTAACCTGTTGACTGCAATCTTTCATTGTTACTCACAGAGGTTTTATCTTGACATTCTCCACTATTGAGGTTAGATCCATAATCAATTTTATAATCACTCCTTTGCTTATTCCCTCAACTCCCTTGCCGCCTTCACTTGAACCTTCCAGGCAAATCTCTAATATGATTAAATCCAATTATCTTCCTATTCCCCACAGGCAGAAACATCACAACCAAACTGATTACTCTAGCTTTAAAGCCATGACCATAACTTTAAGAGCGAATATCAATCTGTGTTAACTATTCTCACTTTAAAACTATGTATCTCAAGGAAGACTTCGCTGCTGTTCAGCAGTTATCCTATGTCTAGTATTTTTTTATTTTCTTAGTGACATAAAATAATACATCACCTCTTTTTCTCCTCAAACCTTCAACCCAACTGTAGCAGAGATGAGCTAGATGCTCAAAACCATTTCCTGGCTATAGAGCTATTCTGCATGGGGCTTGCCACAGCTGATGGGCTCACAGTGACACATTCTTGACAATGAAATATGAGTACAGATTATTGACATGAGAATCAAGGCAGTTAAGAATTAGGTTCCTTCTCCACACTCCCTGTACTGACCCTTGCTACAGTCTGGATGAAGCCTCATATTGCAGTTTTTGGAGTCAAATATTGGACAGAGGCTACATCCAAGAACTGCTTGGAAGAGATCTACCCAGTAGATTCACTTCAACTACCCAGACAACCGGTAACTAAAAAATACCCATCCCCTGTGTTAGTTAAGCCTCTGAGATTTGAGCTGTGATCATTGAAGCTGCTTGATTAAACACTCTTACATTCACAACCCCCTCTCTAGTTCTCACTCTCAGCTGGTAATCTTGCTTTTTTTTTTTAATTTCACTGAAAAAATAAAAGCTAGGAGATGTGAATTTCTACATGTTACCTAAACTCTTACCTAGTCACATACCTGGATCTGTACCCATTAACACAGCCTTTTCTTATTTTAAATTTATTAAACATTCTACTTTGCCTCTGTATGCATGAGATCAAATTTTGTACTTCCTACTCAAGGACTTCTTTTTCAGAATTAAAAATCCTTTTCTGCACCATCAAAACTGCTCTCCATAACATATTAACCTTAGCATTCACTAGATAGTCCTTTTTAGTCTCTTTGGTAAATTTACAACTTCCGTTTTTAAGTAACGGTTACCTTCAATGATTAGTATTTTGATATATTTCCCACCTGCACTCACTTCCTAGGTAATTTTCTCCAAAACTATCACTTTAAATACTCCTTATGTTTATGACTCCTAAATAAATTATTTCTAGCCTCAATATTTTCTATGAATTCCATACATCTAACTACAGGCATTCAACACAAGTATGATTGTGGAAAAACAGGCACTATTTGAATAGTCTAATTTTTAAATAGTATTGTAATGATATCAATTTCCTATTTTGATAATATTTTGGTTACATAATGCCTTAACATTGAGGAAAATGGAAGTGGTATATAAAGGATGTTTTGTAATATATATATATATATATATATATATATATATATATATATATATATATATATATATTTTTTTTTAGCTGAGCCATCCTGCCACCTGTTGGCAGCTCAGCAGCAGCTCAGGTCAGGCCAGGAATCGAACCGGCGACCCTGTTGCTCAGAGCTTGCACTGTTGAGCGACCTCTTTACTAAGTGGTCCACTCAGCCGGCCCCTGTGTATTATTTTTTCAATTTTTTTGTAAGTCTAAAAATAGTTCAAAATAAAAAGTTAAGAAATTTAAAAGTAAAGTAAAAGATAAAAACTGAAGAGATGAGGAAATGCTTAATGAAAGTAAGGGCCTTTTTGATGACCTAGAAAAAAAATGGAGCATATTCTATGGAAAATATGGGGATGCTATCTCACTCTCTCTCTCTCTCTTCCCCCCCCCAATATTTTATTTATACCCCAAACAGTTTATCACCCTTTAACATTTCTGTTGTTAAAGAAGCTAACATTTTCTTTTCCTTTTTTTTTCTTTAGTTTCAGGTATACAAAACAATGTAGTGATTAGACACTTATATACCTCACAAAGTGAACCACCCAATAAGTCTATTTCCCATCTAACACTGTACACAGTTATTACAATATTATTGACTGTACTCCTTATGCTATACTTTATATCCCATGACTATTTTTTAAAATTATAGTTGACATTAATATTATTTTATATTGGTTCCAGGTGTACAGCATAGTGGTTAGACATTTATAGATTTTATGAAGTGATCCCCTGATGAGTCTAGAACCCATCTGACATATACATAATTTTTACAATATTACTAACTATATTCCCTATACTGTACTTCACATCCCCATGACTCTTTTGTAACTACTGTTTTTACTTCATCCTTTTAGCCTTCTCACCATCCCACCCAACCCCTCAACCTTCCTCCCTTCTAGTACACATTAGTTGGTTCTCTATATCTATGAGTCTGTTTTGCTTGTTCCTTTATTTTGTTCTTTATATTTCACATGTAAGTGAGAGCATATGGTATTTGTCTTTCTCAGTTTGACTTATTTCACTTGGCATAATACCTTTAGTTCCATACATGTTACAAGTGATAAGGTTTCATTCTTTGTTATGGCAGAGTAATATGCCATTGTGTAAATGTACCATATCTTCTTGATCCAATCATCTGCTGATGGGCATTTGGGTGGCTTTCATATCTTAGCTATTGTGAATAGCACTACAATAAACATAGTGTGCATATATCTTTTCAAATTAGTGTTTTGGATTTCTTTGGATAAATACCCAGGAATAGAATTGCTGGGTTATAAGGTAGGTCTATTTTTAATTTTTTGACGAACCTCTGTACTGTTTTCCATAGTGGCTGCACCAATCTGCAATCTCACCAACAGTGAACAAGCTTTGCCTATTCTGCACATCCTCACCAACACTTGCTGTTTGTTGATTTATTGAGATGGCCATTCTGATAGGTGTGAGGTGATATCTCAGTGAGGTTTTCATTTGCATTTCTCTGATGATTAGTGACATTGAGCATCTTTACATATATCTATTGGCCACTGTACGTCCTCTTTAGAGAAATTTCTATTCATGTCATCTGCCCATTTTTTAATTGGATTGTCTGTTTTTTGGGTGTTGAGTTGCATGAGTTTTTAAATAAATTTTGGATATTACCCCTTTGTCGGACGTATCATTGACAAATATCTCCTTCCATTCAGTAGGAGGTCTTTTTGTTGTTGTTGATGGTTTCCTTTGCTGTGCAAAAAGTATTTAGTTTGATGTACTCCCATGTGCTTATTTTTTCTTTTGTTTCTCTTGCCCAAGAAATATTACTAAATCTATTGTCTAAAAGTTTGCTGCCTAGGCTTTATTCTAGGTGTTTTATGGCTTCAGGTCTTACATTTAAATTTTTAATCCATTTTGAGTTTATTCTTGTGCATGGATTAAGAAGGTGGTCCAATTTCATTTTTTGTATGTATCTATTCAGTTTTCCCAGCATCATTCATTGAATAGACTGTCTGTACACTAATGCATATTTTTCATTCCTTTATCATAGATGAAATGATATATTTAATCTATAGATAGATTAAGCATGGATTTATTTGGGGGCTTTCTATTATTTTTCATTGATCTATGTGTCTGTTTATATGCCAATACCATGCTGTTTTGATTAATATAGCCTTGTAGTATAGTTTGATATCAGATAGCATGCAGCCGTGCTTTGTTCTTTCTCAAGATTGGCATGTCTATTCAGGGTCTTTTATGGTTCCATGTAAAATCTAGAATTATTATTTGTTCTTGTTCTGTGAAAAATGCCATTGGTATTCTGATAGTGATTGTACTGAATCTATAGATTGCTTTGGGTACTATGAACATTTTAACTATAATATTTTTTTCCTAGCATGATAATGGTATGTGCTTTCATTTATTTGTATATTCTTTAATATCTCTTTTCAATGTCTTATAGTTTTCTGAGTACAGGTATTTTACTTCCTTGGATAGATTTATTCCTAGGTTGTTGTTGTTTGTTGTTTTTTGTTTTGTTTTGTTTTTGTTTTTATCTTATGCAATTGTAAATGGATTCTTTTCTTAATGTCTCTTTCTGATAGCTTGTTAGTGTATAAAATGCAACCAGTTTCTGTATATTAATTATTAATTTTGTATCTGCTACTTTACTAAATTCATTTATCAGTTCTAATAGTTTTTTGGTATAATCTTTGGGGTTCTCTATACATGTAGTATTATGTCATCTGCAAATAATGACAGTTTCACATCTTCCTTTCCCATTTAAATGCCTTTTATTTCTTTTTCTTGTCTGATTGCTGTGGTTAGGTCTTTCAGTACTATATTGAGTAGAAGTGGTGAAAATGGGCATCCTTGTTTTGTTCCTGATTCAGGATAATGCTTTAGCTTTTCCCCACTGAGTGTGACATTAGCTGCGGGTGTGTTATATATGGCCTTTATTATGTTGAGATAGGTTTACTCCATTCCCACTTTTTTGAGAGTTTTTATCATAAATAAATACTGGGTTTTGTCAAATGCTTATTCTGCTTCTAATAATATGATCATATGATTTTTATTTTTCATTTTGTTTTTGTGGTGTATCACATTGATTAGTGGATATTGAACCAACTTTGCATACCAAGAAAACATCACACTTGATCGTGGTATATGATCTCTGTTTATTTTATTTTATTTTATTTTTCCTTAGCTGAGCCATTCTGCCACCTGTTAGCAGCTCAGTGGTACCTCAGCTCAGGCTGGGCATCTAACTGCTGTTCTCAGAGCTCGCATTCTTGAGCAGGCTCTTAACCAACTGAGCCTCTTGGCTGGCCCTTGATCTTTTTAATGTACCACTAAATTCAGTTTGCTAATATTTTTTTAAAGATTTTTTTTTATTGGGGAATTGGGGGGATGGGAACAGTGCTGGGGAATTGGGGGAAGGGGAACAGACAAGTTGCTGTCGTTTTGTTCTTCAGTCTAGTTGTGGAGGACATTGCTTCACTGGCCCAAGTTGGCACCATCATTGCGCTTTTCCCGGGCGAGGCAGATCAGTCGCCGGCTTCTGGACAGCCGCTCACTGCGGCTGCTGGCTATACACGGTAGCCCATGGCAACCCACTGCCACAGGGGCTGCAGCCTACGCCGTCCCCGGCACTCATGGCAGCCCAGCTCCAGTCTGAGCTGTTATTCAGCATCTTAGCTGTGTAGGGCAGTGTCACTGGCCCTCATATGTGGGATCCGAACCGGGGCCCTCTGGCATCCCAAGCCAGTTCTTAACCATTGCGCCACTTGGCCGGCCCCCAGTTTGCTAATATTTTATTGAATATTTTCACATCTGTATTCATCTATGACAATAGAGATATCTGCCTATCATTTCTTTTTGGTAATGTCTTTGCCTGGTTTTGCAATCAGGGTAATGTTGAGCCTGGAAGCCTTCCTTACTCTTGAATTCTTTTGGAATAGTTTCAAAATAATTGGTGTTATTTATTTTATTTTTTTTAATGTTTTGTAAAATTTACCTGTGCAGCCATCTGGTCCAGGATTTTTGTTTGTTGGGAGCTTGTCAATTACTGATTACATTTCATTTGTAGTAATTTGTTGGTTCTGATTTTCTCCTCCTTGATTCAGTTATGGAATATTGTAGGCTTCTATAAATTTATCTATTTATTCCAGATTCTCCAGTTTGTTGGCATATAATTGCTTGTATTACTTTTTAAAATTTTTTTGTATTTCTGTGGTGTTGGTTGTCACTTCACCTCTTTCATTTCTGATTTTATTTATTTGGTTCTTCTCTCATTTTTTCTTGATGAATTATTTAAAGACTTATCAATTTTGTTTATCTCTTCTAAGAACCAGCTCTAGGTTTCACTGATTTTTTTTTTACTTCTGTTTTGTTTATTTCCACTCTGATGTTTATTATTTCCTTTTTACTTCTCACTGTGAGCTTTGTTTCCTGTTCTTTTTCCAGTTCCCTTAGGTATAAAGTTAGAAAAGGTATAAAGTTAGTACATACTATTGTGGTCAGGGAAGATGCTTCATATAATTTCAGTCTACTTAAATTTATTGAGACTTGTTTTGTGGCCTAATATGTGGTCTATCTTAGAAAATATTTCATGTGCACTTGAACAGAAAGTATATTCTGCTGCTTTGGGATGAAATGCTGTAAAAATATCAATTAAATCCATCTGGACTAGTGTGTCATTTAGGCTGCTGTTTCCTTGTTAATTTTTTGTTTGGAAGATCTGCCCATTGGCATCAATGGTGTGTTAAAATTCCCTACTATGATTGTATTACTGTCACTGTCTCCCTTTCTGTCAGTCAATATTTGTTTTATATATCTAGGTGTGCCCATGTTGGGTGCACAGATATTTACGAACTTTATGCCCTCTTGTTGTATTAATCCTTTTATCATTATGTTGTGCCCTTCTTTGTCTCTCATTATAGTCTTCATTTTAAAGTCTAATTTGTTTGATATAAATATTGCTACTTCAGCTTCTGTTGTTGTTGTTGTTGTTTCCATTTGTGTGAAATATCTTTTTCCATCTTTTTACTTGTGTGTATTTTTATCTTAGTTTTTTTGGTGTGTTTTTTTATAGACAGCATATGCATGGGTCTTGTTTTCTTTGATTGGAGCATTTAATTCATTTACACTTAAAGTGATTATTGATAGGTTCGTAGTTATTGCCGTTTGTTATTCATATTTTTTATTTTCTTTTGTTTGTTAGTTTGCTTTCTCCTTTTTAGTTTTTTTTTTTTAATTGGGGAATTGGGGGGATGGGAACAGCACTGGGGAATTGGGGGAAGGGGAACGGACAAATTGCTGTCTTTTTTTGTTCTTCAGTCTAGTTGTAGAGGATGTTGCTTCACTGGCCCAAGTTGGCACCATCATTGCGCTCTTCCTGGGTGAGGCAGATCAGTCGCAGACTTCTGGACGGCAGTTCACTGCGGCTGCTGGCCGCTCACGCTGGCTGCTGGCTACACACGGTAGCCCATGGCAACCCACTGCCACAGGGGCTGCAGCCTACGCCGTCGCCGGCGACTCACAGCAGCCCAGCTGCAGGTTGAGCTGTTGTTCAGCATCTTAGCTGTGGAGGGCAGTGTCACTGGCCCTCATATGTGGGATCCGAACTGGGGCCCTCTGGCATCCTAAGCCAGTTCTTAACCATCGCGCCACTCGGCCGGCCCTCTCCATTTTAGTTTTTAAAGAAGTATTGTTAACATCTTTTGTTGTACTGGCTTGGTGATAATGAATTCCTTTAGCTTTTTCTTGTTTTAAGTGTTCTTTATCTCTCCTTCAATTTTAAATGATAGCCTCACTAGGTAGAGTAGTTTGGGTTATAGGCCCTTATTTCTCATCATTTTGAATATTCCCTGCTACTGCCTCTGGGCTGCAAAGTTTCTGTTGGGAAATCAGGTAATAGTCTAATGGAAGCTTCCTTGTAAATAACTGTGGACCTGTTTGGGTTCATCCTGTTTGGGACTTTGCACTACCTGGTCTTGTATGTCTATTTCTTTTGCCAGGTTAGGAAAGTTTTCAGTCATTATTTCTTCAAATAGTCTACCGATCCCTTGTCCCATCTCTTTTCCTTCTGGTACCCTATGATGTGAATGTTGTTACATTTGGTGTTGTCCCACAAGTCCCATGAACTATCTTTGCTTTTTTTTTCTTTTTGTTTTTCCAATTAAGTATTTTTGTCTACCTTGTCTTCTAAATTGCTGATTTATTCTTTTGTTTGAACTAATCTGCTGTTGATTCCTTCTAGTGTATACTTCATTTAGGTTATTGTAGTCTTTATTTTGACTGGTTCTTTTTCATGATTTCTTGTCTTTCTTTATGCTTACTATTGTTTTTTGAAGTTCTCACTAAGTCCCTTAAGCATCCTTATAACCAATATTTTGAACTCTTTGTCTGGTAAGTTGGTTACCTCCTTTTCATTTAGTTATTTTTCTGACGTGTTCTCCTGTTCTTTCATTTGGGTCATGTTTCTTTGTTTCTTCATTCCGGCTGCCTCTGTGTGTTTGCTTCTATGTATTAGCTATATGTCCTGTGTCTTTCAGTCTTGGCTGGTGGCCTCATGTAGTAGGTGTTCTGTGGTGTCCAGTGGCATAGTCTCCCTTATTACTTGTGTATGTATTCCATGAGAGTTACCTGTGTGTGCTGTATGTATTCTCCTTTTGTATCTGAGTCTTGATTGCTTTTGGCACATCAGTCAGTGGGATTGATGCTCAGGCTTTCTGCCTGTGAGAATTTGTTATGCCCACAGTTTTTGAGCCACTGTGTGGGGCAGACACTTCAGGGGGTGATTCACCCCAGTAGGCTCTTATGCCTGTTGAGAGCACCCTTTGGTTGGGCCACTTGTAGGGTTAATTGCTTAGTGCTCTGTGGTGGTCTGAGGCTGGCCTCTGGGTGTGTTGTTTCTGGTGTCTCTTGAGAGGATCTCCAATGCAAGCCAATTTCAGCCTTTCCTCTGACCAGTTGGATGCTACCCAGTAAGAGCTACGAAGCTCTTATATTGGTTGCTGCCTGTACTTGACCTGGGGGCATCTTGTTGTAGCCTTGCTCTGAACCAAGGCTGGCTGCCACCAGTACCAGGCCTAGGACAGTTTAGCAGAAGACCCAAGGCCCCTTTGGCCTGTTGTCACCTGTCAGCTGCCTGGTTGCCCATAAGGCTGAGCTGCAGAAAGTTTCCCTTTAGGTGCTGGGGCAGGCTGGTTGTCCTGATGTTGACAGTACCTTCAGCAATGCAGGCTGAATTGGGCGGGATGGGGTCCGAAGGAGTCACTGTGTGTGGCTAGTGGGTTTTACAAACTTAAGGCAGATTCAGTTCTTTTGCCAGTGCTGAGCCTCTGGCCGCTTTGCAAAATACCCAGAGAACACTGCAGCCAGTCTTCACCTGCCCTGGGCTTGCAGGGGATGCTATTTCAATAGTACAAAAATCTATATAAAGGCACAAAAAGACAAAATTGGCTGTGTTTCAGGAAGGGCAATTTCTTTGAGTTCTGGGTACATGCATTGGGCATAGTTGTGATGAAACTGATGTGTTAGCTTGGAACCATACTGAATTGAAGTGGGGAAAAGAAAAAGTCTTGCTTTTCAAAATACTTCAGACTATAGAAGACTAAGAATCATCCATCATTCTTGCTCTAAATAAGGTTTCACTGGGCATGAGATGATCTTGATGGCCTTAATAAGTCTTTTGTGTTTTCAATTTCTGCTACTCTATGAACTTGCCTGGTTTTGTGTCTGCTATAAATGCTCATGATAAAACAAAATTAATTTAACAGTATGTCACTATTACCTTTGAGTTTTACATTCAGTTGCAGTATATACTCTTTCACTAAGAAGGGATTTTGCCACTATGTGCTTCTAACTAGAAATGCCAGTTTTGTGTGTGTGTGTATTTGTGTGTGTGTGTGCATGCGTGTGTGTGTGTGTATGTGGTTGCTTGTTTTCTAACACATTTCACATTTGCGCCTTGACCTTTAGTTTATCTTTGATCATTGTTTTGGGTATGATATGAACATGAATAACAATGGCATTTCAATTATAAACTCTTGACAATAACATTAATTTTATCTCTGGAAATCACAGAGAAAATATGTGGGTGAAAGAGTGGGAGTACATTAGAAAAAGTCACAATGTTCAAATCCCAGAAAGCATCTTTCCTGAATAGCTTTTACTCTAAGTGAATGCTAGAAATTGTTTTGACATTATTAGTGGGCTAATAAATCCTTTAGCCAGTCAACTTACCAGAAGTAAAAGTATACTAAGAAAATATTGGTAAGGTACACTCTTCTATAAGTTATGCAGTATCCTGATTAATTCAGTTAATCCTGATTTTTAAAATATCTAAGACACAATATTTCCATCCTGTATATAAACAAAATTTATCCCATATTTCAGATATGCATATAGACTTGGAATTTATCTAAAACATTAAATCAGTGCATCAAATGTTGCCATTTTAAAGAAGTCTTTAAAGATATAAAATTGAACACATAAAACACGCTGATGTTTCCGTAGCCACCCATCCAGCTAGAGAAAGAACATGCATATTGTCTTAGAGAAAGGTTTTCAAATTACCAGCGTCAACATTTCTACACATTGGCCCACCAAATGTAAATTACATTATTGAATATTCAGAAATGTTAACTGAAAAATTATCTATCACTTTAAGAAAAGTTTGTTTTGTTTTTCTTTTGTAATGTTCTGAGAAATGTGTAGTCTTCCACCAAAAGCATCAGTGACTTGCAATGGTAGATGGCTTAAATTGTAAATTTTATATATATATATTTATATATATATATATATATATATATATATATATATATATATATATATATAACCATCAATAAATTTTGTGTTATTCTTTATCTGTAGTAAATTAAAAATTCCTGTCAAAGAATTATAAACATCCTGGAATAGCTGAAACTATTTTGTTTGGGAGATAAAATATGGAACAAGGAATTACGGATTTAGTCCTTCTTAAGAATTAAAGTTAAATCACGTATTAATAATAGAAGCACAGCACATTCCAAGGCTGGACATTTGGATGTTTCAACATAGATTGTCGATCTAGAGTAAATTCCTAATGTACTCTTGGGTTCCATTGTCTTTAGAGTATATTCGTCAACTTTTCTTTCAGAATTTGAATATGGATTTAATATTGCTCACTAATAATGGCCTAATTTCTTTCTATAGTAAGTAAAGAAAATAATTGATAAGGGATAATTAAAATTTCATTGATTAAACCATTTGAAAGATCATCAGTCTTAAAATAAATAAATAAACAAACAAATATCTGGACATCATTTCAGCTTCTATGTCAGGCTAGTTTCCTGGGTTGGCTCCTGTGCTGAAAAAAAAAAGAATAATTCTGTATAAACTATAAAAATATCTCTTTAAAATTATTAAATATCTCTATAAAACTATTAGTTACCAGATAAGAATGCCAGAGACCTGGAAAAAGAGTCAGGGCAAAAAGTGTTTAAACTGAGGTCTCCCAACCCTTTGAACTTGAAGTTAGTTTAAAGTGTCACAGATAAAAGCTAAAGTCCAAGAATACACCAACCACGTGGGCTATCAAAGGAGCTCCTGAACACCTAAACTAGAATCTCTAGTGTAAGAGAGAATATGAAATGTACTGCTTGAACATTACATGAAGAATTAATTCCTTCCTAACTTACTGCCACTTGGCAGGTTCAATACTAATAGTTGTATTAAACAAATGCATTTAAAAAAGAATAGTGAAAATTTATATTCACAAATTTCCTCTAATGGAGGTTTGTAGCCAAAAATCATGCATTGAAAATCTTGCAAGTTATCTCCAAGTTTTCTTTGCAGATGCAAAGAAAAAAGCTACTTTGGAGAAATCCAATTCTACTCAAGATCATGGAGAATTTCTAAAATAAATTTCTAAGGGACACAAAAAAGGTATAGTCAAAATAGATACAAATTAAAAATTAAGAAGGAAACATGAAAGAGAACAAAACAGAAAAAACAAGTAGTAGAAACAGACACGCAAATACTTGTTATTATTGCATTACCAGATAAGAAAATGAACATAGTTATAGATTTAAAACTTGAAATTATGTGTAAGGTCTTATACACAATAAAAATACTACACAGAAAAATAATAAAATACTGAATTCAAACTAAATTGGATGGCTTTCGCTTCAAATTATGGAAAATTAAGAAAGACTATACATGATTTAAGCAAGAATTAATGAACAGGAAGATAGTATTGTGGCATCCTTAGGGCCTGAGAAAATATATATCACGGCAGCCTATGCCATCACCGGCGACTCACGGCAGTCCAGCTCCAGGTCGAGTTGTTGTTCACCATCTTAGCTGTAGAGGACGCAGTGTCACTGGCCTTCAGATGGGATCCGAACCGGGGCTCTACTTCTCACAGCTGGCATCTCAAGCCAACTCCTAAACAATGCGCCACTCAGCTGGCCCTACAGATTCCCTATTTTAATACTTAGTTTCATTATCTTTGAAGTCCATTTTCTAAATTAAAACTTCTCTTATCACCTTTTGATGTGAACCAATGAATGTTATGCTTCCTTTATATTATTATAAAAGTATTTATAAATACCCTAATTATAATTATATATATAATTATATATGCATATATAATTAGGTTATAGGGTATATATATATAAATCCTCCTTATCTGGAATTTTCTTGAAAATAGAAACTCTGGTTGATTATTATTGAGACCTTACCTTACAAAAAAATTTCAGTTAATATCTGTCATGAATCTCACACACACACACACACACACACACACACACACACACACACACAGCCACAGTTTGCTCCTTAACCACTGATCCTTTCCCTATGAGAGCTACATTGATAATATCTCTGAATTATTCTGGACATTATCAAGAAATATTCTTTTCTCTTAGTCTGTGCTTCTCTCCAAACATCAGCTTTATTTGTTGCTCGAGAAGAAGAACTTTCTCTGCTCCTCTATTCCTCATGATCAGTGACTGATTGCACATTTATATGTCTCAGCTGCAGTCCCATATAGAAGCCGTCTCTCATTATCTCATTTTTAAAATTCCAGATTCTCAAGAGAGAATGATTAGTCTTTTAAGACTTGTTCAGATGTTTATCTTCTACTGACACATTCCTTGAGAGGATATCAATATCATAGGATACAAATAAACATTCCTAAGGCCCGCTACCACGGTTATTGAGGAGGTGTGATTTCCTATTAACAAAAAGTGTGAATTTTAAGTTTGGTTAGAACTAATGTGATTACTTTATTTATTTTAAATATAATTAAAGACTTTCTAGCACACGGCATGTGGCTCTGAATTGCAGTATTTGCAGAAACTGGTGAAATGTTTGTAAACTTTGGATTCTAATTTTAAATTAGATTGAGTTTTTCTCTAGTACTTGTAACTTGTTTTTTTAATAACTCCCTGAGAAATAGACAATTGTCTTAGATGTCTTTTTATGCTACTCCAATCAATTAGGAAAAAAAATACACACACACACACACACACACACACACAGAGAAATGGCCTAATATCAAGGAGTTAAGCAGAAACAGATCCTAAGAGTTTGATCCTTTAATAATTAAATGAATGAATGGGACCCAAATAGATAATCAATGATTACACTCTAATGTGCTCTCTGTCTTTGTTTATACCTAGCTAAACAAGTCCCAACATTATATTCATAAAGCAAGTAAAACTTAAAAGTCTTACTCTGCACTTGAATACTGCATTTTGTAATACTATATGTGAGTGAATTTAGGTATGGTGGTTGTTTGGGAATGTGATGGGGGTTAGGTTTTGAGATTTATGTGATTGAGAGAGAAGATCATTTTTATTTTTCCTTTTATGCCACCTCACCAGGAAAAGAAACTATTGAGAAACCAGTCTTGTGAAAAAGATAATTGATGTCATGGAAAATAAATAGGTTGGAAACAGCTTGATAGTTAAAAGCTTTAAGTGATTCCTCAGCTCAGCCCTCAGTGGGATGCTTTCCTCATTCAATGACTAGATAAAACTCATCTGATGTGCACCACTTAATGCAATTAGAATTAGAAAATGCTTTGATTAGACAGGAGGCAAGATGTAAGGGATGAGAAGCCATTCTTATTCCTTTCTGCAAAGCACAAACATATACGAGCATTAGAAGTAAATTGACAGTTTTTTAGACTTAGTAAAAAAATTTGAGAGAGGATAAATTGCAGAGTCTCTGATAATGTCTCTCTCATTAGAGATGACATTTTAGGTCATCATGTCTTTCTGGAAGCAAACTAACATTTTAAATAGGCCCAGAGTAGTTTAGTTTGTTATACATTTCAGCAATCTATTGACACTGCTAATATGAAGCAATTCCTAACCAAATAATTACTGGTGATTAAAGGTGATAACACAGTACCCTTATATAGAGGTTACACTTGATAATCCTTATGGGAAAACTTAAGGTAAATTCAAATCTTACTTTACACTTTTTCATAATAAGCTTTAATTATTGAGCTATACAAATTTAAAATTATTATAACTTCTTGATGAATTGAATTATACATTTTATCATTGTCTCATAAATGCAACCAATATTTCTGGTGCAGCTATCATTTACCAAATTTACCTTATAGTTGTAATTTGAGATCTTGGTAAGAATCTGCCTCATTATGTGACTTCTACAGTCAGAGTGCACTTAAGAAAATAAATTGTATACCCGTTTTTCTTTAACTTCCCTCATCATTTATTCTTATTCGTATAGTGATAAAAATAAGTCATTTGACAATGTCCATAGACTTTCTTGCTATCTTAGTAAGTAAGGTGTAATTATAAATTAAGTGAAGGAAAGAAGCAAGGACAAAGGTTTTATATATATATATATATATATATAAAACAATATATAAAAGGAGAAAGTGATAATAGATGAGACAGAATTGAAGAAAGCAGAAAATGAAAAAAAATACCTTGTTTCTTTTCTTAAATGTGTGGAGAATTATGAATAAGAATTAAAACCAGTCAAATTTTTCTTGGGTGAAAAAAACATACTATGTGTTTTCTAGCACCAACATTTTATAAAAATTGGCCCAGAAATATTATCGTCATTCAGAATAATGTCATGAAAACCTACCCACCACCAGGTTTAGTTACATCGTAATACCTTGTCATAATTATTTTGGGTTGTTTTTGTAGAAGTAAAACATTGTAAATACAATTTAAAATACTTATGTATCCCTCCTCATCCAAATTTCTTTTGTCAATCAACAGAGGTAACCACCATTTAGAATGGTGTATTTTATTATTTTTTGTATGATTTTACTTCCTTTTTTTCCCCCCATTACAACAGCACTGCAATAAATGTAACAGTCCTTGTCTCTGGCCATATGATTGGTCCTTCAGGACTTCACCTAGGATTTGAAGTGCCAGATAAAGTATGTGTCACTTTAATTTTACCAGACATTTCCAAATTGTTTACACTTATTTGAGATTACTCAATACACATGAGTATATATTAAGCGCTTATTAATGCTAAGCACATGTCATGGTTCTAGGCATATAGCTGTAAACAAAAAAGAAAAATATCTTTGGTTTTATGAAACTTACATTTCATTGGTTGAACCAATTTACAGCCACAAATAGTGTATAAATGTTCCCTTTTATCTACATTCTTACTAATGATTAGCATTGTCAGATTTTTCTGTTTATTTATTTTTTAAACTGATGTGTGTGAAATGGTATGTTATTATTTAATTTACATTAACTGGATTACTCTGAGTCCAAGAGTTTATATAAAGTCATCAGCAACATGAGTTTATTATAACTTGTTTGTTAATTATTAATGACATGGAAACTATTAATTATTTCATGCAGGAAGAGAAGTAGATTTAGAGAAAAAGGAGTTTAGAACCAAATACTGAGATCCCTCAGTATTTAAAAGTCAAAACAAGTGGAAATAGCAAAGGGGAGTAACATGAAACACCCTATAAAGGAGAAAACTTAAAAGACTATAGTATCTTGGAATCCTAGAAATGTGAGTCTTAAAAAAAGGAAGAACAAATAACTATAATAAATATTGCTGAGAGGTTGAGGAAGATACGAACTACAATATGTTCACTGGGTCACACACTTAAGGGCCACTAAATATCATTGTTCCAATTTTTAAAAATATGTTTATCATTTTTTTATTTCTCATCCCTTCTTACATATTTTAATAAAAATTTTCTAACTGTTATCACTTCTTTTGCCTAAGCTCAACTGTTTCTCAGTATACACAGCATAAAATAACAACATTGTTATGTGGTATATGAGTCACTATGATTTGTTATTCAACAAACCTATCGCCTTTTATATTTCTTAGGTTCTAACTATACTACACAACTTCTAATCCTTGCTTTAGATGATGCTGCTTACCAGTATTCATGCTTCTATACAGGTGATTTTCCTTGCTTGTAGGAACTTTTCCAATAAGGTGTCAACAAGATTATGAATTCCTCTGAGAAACTTGGAGAAATACAAGAATGTCATTAGCCACTTCTGATGGTGGATTTCAGCTAGCCAGGTTTACTAACAATCAATCATAGCTTCTTCTTAACAGCATGTTTACTATGTTCTGCAAGTGTACATACATATTATTACTACATCAATCTTTTCACCCTGAGGAGTGGTGAAGAAAAAATAGTTCTTAGCAAGGTTAAGTAACTTGCTCCAGGCACTGATAAGGTCAGGATTTAAACTCAGATCTCTGTGCCACCAAAACACATGTCCATTGTCACTGAATGGGTATATGTAAAGATATGTTTTTGCTTGTTCTTCCATAGCCAACTCCATCACCTAGGTGTGAAATCAGGTAATTTTTTCTTAGTTAAAAATTATGTCACTAAATTTAGGAAAAAATGCTGCCCTGGTACTTAAGTTGCTCCATATTGCTCAGTTGTTTAAGTTGTTTCATAGATCAGTTATATGCATCATCTACTTGGGACGGGACTCCTTCCCCCCCCCCAAAGATAAACCCAAAACTCATAAATTGGCAACAAACAAACAAACAAACCCTTCATATTAACAGGCAGACTAGTGACTGGTTGGCTTCAGTCTTGGAAAGACTGTGACTTTGGAAAATTTACTAGATCATTAATGAAGAGAAACACACAGAGAGACAAACACACAAATATTTCTAAGTTCCCCAGGCAGGCTTTCGTCTTTGACCTGTCACTTCTATAACAGCTTGCTTGCTAGAGTCACAACTGGGAGTTTCTACCACTTGAATGTATCCTGCATGGGGCAGCCAGCTTAAACACTGCTTCAAGTTGCCATTACCTTCCCTCAATGATTCTTCATTGTGAGTGAAATAAAGTCTTTAACTTGGATTAATGACCTTTCAAAACTATGCTTGAGACCAGTCTTACATCTCTCACTGCTGTATCTTGAAAAAACACTGACTTGTTAGCTTCCTCTAGAAACAAATCTTAAACTTTTCCACCTATGTGGTTTTACTCAGACAGTTATCACCCCTTAAATATATTACCATATTTTCTTCCAATTTACACTTCACAGATAAATCCAAACCTTCTTTGTCTCTAAAACTTTTCTTTTCCAACCCTGACCACAGTGATGCCTCCCTCATGTGAACTTGTATGTGTATTCATTGATTACTGTTGAAGCAAAATATTGTTATTAAATTATTAAATTAACATAAAATAAGTCTATTTTTACTACAGAAGTTACGATACTGGTTCTTGGAAATATAAACTTCAAAAAGTTATTTTTAGTTGTTATTTTCTTTCTTCTTCTTTTTTCCTTTCTTCTTAGTTGTTTTTCATTTTTTCTTTTTTCCCCGCTCCTTATTTTAAAACTATGAGGTAGGACAATTAAGTTCATGAACTCATCCTAGAAAAGTGCTACATACCTCACTGCTTAATATCACTATGGTCACCTTCAAAGTACTCCCCTTGGAAAGCTATGCACTGATGACAGCACCTAGTCCACCCTTCAAAGTAATTTGTGACTCTTTTTCTGGAATGGCCATCAGAGCTGTAGTCACATTACACTTGATGTTCTGAATGTCACCAAAATGTCTTCCTTTCAATATTTCCTTTATCTTCAGGTAGAGAAAGAAGTTATTGGGGGCCAGATCAGGTGAGTAAGGAGGGTGTTTTGATACAGTTACAGTAAAATCTTGGATTGCGAGTAATGTGGTTTACGAGTGTTCCACAAGACAAGCAAGCATTTCTAATAAATTTTAATGTGGTAAACGAGCGATGTCTTGCAATATGAGTAGTTTGTTTCTGGAACAAATTATGCTCACAAGCCAAGGTATTACTGTATTTGTTGTGAGGGCTAAAATCTCCCTCACAGACAATGCTGTGTGAGCTGGTGCATTGTTGTGATGCAAGAGCCATGAATTGTTGGCGAAAAGTTCAGGTCGTCTAACTTTTTCATGCAGCCTTTTCAGCACTTCCAAATAGTAAACTTGGTTAACTGTTTGTCTAGTTGGTACAAATTCATGATGAATAATCCCTCTGATATCAAAAAAGGTTAGCAATAGCATTTCTAAAAGTTCGCGAACTTAATTGTCAAATCTTTTAAATCCAAAATATCGTATCATCTCTCACACACATTTTTTATCATCTCTCACACATATCTTTGTAGGCATCTCTAAAATGCTATGCTCATTTTTATTTGTTGTTTATTTACATAACCATAGTGATGTCATCATTTTAACACAATTACCAATGTCTTTTGTATATCTTAATGTACATCTACAGTCCAGTTTTAGCAACTATCTCAGAAATGTATATTAACTTTAGCTTGTTTTGTTTGTGATTTTGACAATCAATTGATTGAGAGCCTTGTTTAGAAAACATTTATATTCTGAAATAATTTTACATGGTATAACAAAATTATTTTGCTTTTTATGAACCCAAAGATACCATTAGTTGTCACTCTTGTCTTTCCTGGCTACTAACCGTCACTCAAAATTCTGTTCTACCTAATTCTCTAGAAATGTGTACTATTATCTATTCTTGAGTATCGCCTTCCGATTGTACTGAGTTACGGAGAATATTATTTTAAATGACTTAGTGTAATCACAATGCTGATTCTTTTAATTCTATCATGGCATTTATAGGTATTGGAGAAGTTCTACATCTCCACAGATGTACAAGAAATTAGAGTCCCACTGCTACTTTCAATTTCAATAGAACCCATTGTTGAGCAACTTCGGAGAAGGCATATTAGATTTTTAAAATATTATTTACTACATCTGTTTTTCAGCACTGCACTGGACTGAATGATGACAATATGTAGAAAAATACATTAATCCCAATTATTTAAACTTAAATTTTAATTTGTCTAAAAGCTTAGTAAATACAGTGACAGCTATATTTGATACTGAGGTATAAACTAACATATGGCAGACATGAGTGTAAGATCTGCAGAGTTGTAACTTGAACCTTAAAGATCTCAGACCTTAAAATAGATTTCTCAGCTACTGTTCATGGCTATTTATCTAAACCAACTATATGACCAAAGTAGCTCATTTGCCGTATCTATTGTTCATAGCATTTATCTCTGAATTTTCCAATGTACTTTCATTCTTTGATTGGATTTACCATCATCAATACTGCAAAGACATTATTTGGCCATGACCATGTATTACATTCATTATGTGTGAACTCAAATTAACATATTTCCATAGTCTACTAATTTCAAATTCTTGGTCAAGGCCATAATCTCATTGGAAGACATAAAATTGGAAGGATAGGTATAGCAAAATTGATAAATGGAGAATATAAACATTTAGGAGGAAAAGCAATCAATAAAATAAATGCATTTGAATGTATAGTAGTGTTTTTGTACAAGTTAAGAAACTAAAATTTTAATTTCATATATATTTTAATGATCATAAAAAGAAACATAATTTTAATATTAACTTTGTTTTAATTGCTACCTAGATATTATGAAAGCAATTTTGCAAGGAAATTTATTTGGAATTTAAAACAAAAAATAGATATTAAGAAAAATACTAAAATAATTAAAGTGCTAATACAAAAATTAGATTTGACACTGTGAGGACATTCCATTAACAAATGAATCTTTCAGTTATGCTTATTGTTCAGTAGTCTTAAATTGGAAGAGATAATCCCAGATTATGGAATTAAAACTAAAGTGCTATCATAAAGACAGTGTAACATTCAAAAGGTCATTACAGAAATCCAAATATGTATAACAAAATTATGTTCAAATGCCTGGAATTATGATTGCCTCACACAAAAGTATTAATATAGCCATACAACATATAATTTAATTCAAACTAAATATTTCAAATAATAAAACTTAAAATAATGCTGATAACAGTATGTGAATAAAGTGTATTCTGATAATACAATATAAAGTGAGATATACTGTGAGAAATATACTGTGAGATAAAGTTGATAATATGGATTACCAAAATATCTTTTAACAATATGCAAACATATCATGGTTAAGATATTTTATGATGCAAATTATGATCCTATTACTAAATCAAAATATGAAGTAAGATGGTATAATATGATATTAGGAAATGGCCTATCAATATTAATAGTTTATCATTTTTTTTACCAATAACACAGAAGGGCACCAAAAATGAATATATAAATTTAAAAAGCACCACTAGAATAAAGCATATATGTAAATTTAACAATAATAGCAATTAATTTTGATTTGAGAGTAATAGAAATAGTTGTATTTAAAAAAAATAGTTGTATTTAGTCTATTAATTACTCATTTTTCAATGATTTTATTTTTGAAAAAGCAAACACATTACCCAAATCGTATATTCTAAAAAATATAAAAAATCATATTGAATGTAAAAATAGTTGAAAATTATTTTTAGCTACTACCTGTTTCTCAAATTCTATTTAGGAAAAACAAGAAAGAATGGAACTAGGTCACTGTGTGCAGTCCATACTAAGGAGCAAGGAGTTATCCTCTCTACCTCCTTGAGGTTAAAGTATCTATGGAAATTTTTAGAATTCTGTATGAAGGATTTGTTTTTCTTTTCTCCACCATTATTTATTTATTCAATCATTTTTATATTAGCATAGGATCAGAATATTTACTTTAAATTTTGAGGTATAATCCAATGACAGTTTATTTTGTTGCTCAAGTTGAGTGTCCATTGAGTGCTGTTTAGTTGGTTCCTGAGTTCCTTTGTCATATTCCTGTCATTGTTCCTGTGTGCGTGTGCATGTGTGTTTGTGTGTGTGTGTGTGTGTGTGTGTGCGTGTGTGAGAGAAAGAGAGAGAGAGAGAGAGAGAATAATGAGGGGGTGGATTCATTTACTGAAGGACAGAGCAGTTCCAAGGCACAAAACCTAAGGGTAATTTTTTAATAGGACACCTCATGTGAATTGAGTATTTCACTGTTAACTTTAAAAAACAAGACTTGCCCTATATAATTAAACAAACAAACAAGAACAAAAATAAGATCTAAAATGTATAGGCAACAATTTTAATAGTTGTGTAGATTATTTATAGTTACTTTGAAATAATTTTAGAATATGGAAGGTTAGCAAACATTGTACATAGACTTCCTGTATAAACTTTACCTGCCTCCTCTCCCATGATAATAATTTTCATAGCACAGTGTGGTACCATTGGTTTGTAAATTGGCCGCATACATGGAAGTCAAGGAGAGACCAGAAAGAGGCAGGTCACTTGAGGTTGGTAGGGTGGCAGGTTTAATAAGCAACGAAACTTACTTAGGAGGCTTGTCTTGGTGGGCCACAACATGAGTAGATCTTCACACCCACCTTCCAGCACCTTAGAAGTTTATATGGAGGCCTTAACTGGGTTCAGTCGTATATTCAGTCTAGATGGTCTCAACAACACATTGCTCTCTTGAAGCTGGATTCTTGAAAATGGCTATGATTGTGGGAAGAATGGACAAAACATACATCCCAAGGACAGGGGAGAGGATGAAGAAACTGTGATTGCCAAGGTTCAGCTCAAGGGTCAATTGCATGTCACATCCTTTCAAAGACTTCCTCCAACAGGTACTTTTATCAAAATCAAATATATGGTGATGGAAAGAGAACTGACTCTGACTGGTGAACACACAATGTAATATATAGATGATGTATTACAGAATTGTACACCTGAAACCTATGTAACTTAACTAACCATTGTCACCCCAATAAACTTAATTAAAAACAAATTTAAAAAATTTAAAAATTAACATTACAATATTATTAATTTGGCTATGGATTCCATTTATGTTTTATTACTTTCCCCAATGATGTTCTGTATTCTGTTTCACTATCCAATCAGGATAGGTACCACATTGCACTTATTCATTGTATCTTTTTAGGCTCCTCCAATCTGTGATAATTTCTCAGTCTTTTCTTGCCTTTCATAATCTTGAAAGTTTTGAGGGATACGGGTCAAATATTTTGCAGAATGCCACTCAATTTAAGTTTGTCTGATATTTTCCCATGATTATACTGATGTCATGGATTTGGGTAAAGAATACCACAGAAGCCATACACCTATCTCAGCACATCATGACAGGGGTACAAAACACTTACATAACATTACTGCATGATGTTAACTTTTATTACTATGAGGTGATGTTTGTTAGTTTCCGCCAATGTAAAGAATCATTATTTTCTTTTCATATTCTGTTTGTTCACTAATGTGAACATGTGTCACTAATTTGAGCCCAAACTATAGGTAAATGAAATTAAGCTCCATATCTTAAAATGTAGTGAAATAAGAGCTAAATATACTGAAAATGTATTTAAAACTATTTTAAATAAACTTTTTCAGCAGATTAAATAGTATGGATAAATCTAGAATAAGAGATCATAATAAAACATAAATAAATTTGCTTTGTAATATCATTAAAACAGATTTTTATATTTATTACTGATCTTTTCCTGTACTTTAATATTAAACATTTAACAAATAGCCATATTTTCTATTTCTGAGATTAAAACTATCTTCCCCTTACAATACATTACTGAACTGATTCTTTCTAAAACTATAACTAGAAATTGAGAACTATGATAAGGGCTTGATGTGAAGTATGATTTTATCTACTATTAAAATTATAAAAAGGAAAAAATCATGACACCAGACAATAGGCTGTATGTATTTAGAAGATTTTTCAAATAACTTGGATGGAACCTACATTATATTTATTTGAACTTATTTTTGTGGATAGCAAACATCCTAAAATATATTTCTTTTCCTGTTCATAATTATATGTTCAGTTTTTATTTGTTCTCAATTTTCTGTTTTTATCACAGACATTTATAAAACTTTATAGTTTGATTACTAAAATCAAATTGTATTTTAAAATTTTCTATATACATGAATACCTAAAACAGAAAAAAAAATCATGTTTTCACAATGTACATTACCCGATACAAACTATTTTTCTGTACCAACATACACTAGTTTGCTGAAATAAAGACTCCATGAAAATTAATCTCATTTTGCACACAGGAGGGTGACCTGAAGGTTGCTATTCTTTCATTATGTTGAGAAATTTGTGAATTTTTCTTCCTCTAATTTCCAAAGTGAATATTGTATAGCAGGCAATCAACAGTCCACACTAAACTATGTTTTATTGTTTTCATATAATGTATATTAACAATATATGTTTGCTATAACTATAGCTACAGCAATTTTATAACTGTAACCAAGTGAAAATGTTAAGCTCACAGAACAATTGACAAAGCAACGCCAGGCTCACTTAAATCTCTGTGATCATTTGTTGAAATTGAGATGGAGAATTTGAACCATTATCTCAACAACGATTGATTTCCCACCATTTTTATGTTTCTGATGTGATTAATTTCTCTAGTATCATAGAAGAGTCTTTATGTTGGACATGGAATTGTGCTGTCTTCATGTCCCTTCTAGGTAGCATTTGTTTCCTGAGCTGCTGAAAATGCTTTCCTGAGTGGCTGAGGGCCACTTCCAGAGTGCCTTTAGCTGCAGAGAGCCTATCCTCCTCAAGGTGGACTGATGGAGGCAGGGGTACAAAAGGCCTTTTATTTTGACCCAACATAAAACAAGTCTGACACTTTAGATTCACCACTCTTTGGGAGTCAACTAAGACTATCTTGGGGTGTGCTATGCAGCTTAACTCTACCCTCTGTGCAGTCCTCCATCCTTACACTGCATTGCACACATATTGAGCCTTAATAAACCTTGTGTACACCAGACATCCAGACATCACCTGAGACTGCCTTTCAGAGCTCACCACCTACAATTTTCTTTTTTTGTTGGCAGCTGAATTGAGTAAAAAAGTTCTCATTTCTACACCTTTCGTGTTTCCTGTAGATGTTACATCTATTATGCGCATATATCCAATAGCATATTATTTAGGGAACAAGAGTTTAGTATATCGTTTAAGAAAATATTCAGATAAATTTTGAAGATATATCTGTCAGATTACAATGTACATGAATTTATTTTTGTAGTTGTGCACTATTTTCTCTTTATTCTAGGTTTGCACACATATGCATCTCATGTCAACTTTAAACAACTATATGTGTTAACAGTTTAGGTTTGAATTGAATTATGCAACAACTTTATGTCCCTACAAAAGTTTTTTTCTTTTTTGTATTACACAAAAAAATGCTGTAGAATCATCTTGATTTAGTAATTTAAATTTTCCCACATTATAAAGTGAGAGATGAGATAGACAACGTGATTAATATGAAGCATATTTGAAATGGGCCGCTTAATTTGACAATTTTATACAATAAGTAAGTGTTCTAAAAAGTGTGTTTTGTTGTTTACTCTAGCTGATAATTAAAAGAGTGTAAATTAAACACCACTATGTTACCATTTCTTACTCATCAATTTGAAAGACAGAAATGATAATGTTGTTTAGTATTCAGAAAAATTCTCACTTTTTTTTTACACTACATCTATGGATAAAGTTTGGCATCTTGTTTATGGAAAACAATGTGGCAAATCTTTTGAAGATTGTTTACATAATCATACACTTTATAATAGTATTTCCATGCACAGAGACTTAAAATAAGGTAATCATTTTAGACTAACAGTTTATTCTAAGCACTAAATATATTGAATACTTTGTAGCAATTAAAAATAAACTTAGAAAGAATTTATGTTGAAGAGAAATATACTATTATAATGGAGTGTTATAAAATTTGTTATTATACATGGATACGAATATACAAGCAGTTATTTTCTGTCTATCAAGTGTTTTTTTGTTTCTAGGTTTTTGAGTTTATGGGCAATATTTATATACTTCTATATATTTTGGTTTTCTAATTTCCAAAGATATCTTAACGGTTAGAAACAAATAAAAGCACAAAGCTTCTTAAAAACATGAATACCATAATTTTATAAAAACTAAAAATAATTGTTATAGTTATTGACTTAATAGTTCTCTGGTAGCTAAAGACTGTTACAATTAAAAAGTGGGAAATAACTTTGCTATGACACCACTCTTTCATAGAACTCTCAAAGAACACATTCTTTGGGAGGATACTTAAATATAGTTATGTTTTTTACCAATGAAATAGCTGAAACAAATTAATTCACTAAACACTATTGACTGCCTTTTCTGTTTAAGGCAATTTGCTTCAGTCATCTACTCCTTTAGTTCTAATAACTACAAAGCGCACTTGAATAAAAATAGCAAAGAATGTAAGTAATTAGGAAAATAGTATATTAGGTGTCGAAGACATTTATTCTAGTACCAGCTGTTCCTGTAATTAGCATTCAACCCTTCAGAAAAGCCACCCACCTGCTCTGGGCCACACTTTTTTTCTCATCAGTATAATGATGAGTTTGAAGTGGGAAAATCTCTAAAATCTTCCTCAGTTGTGACAGTGCATGGTTTCAAAAGAGCATTTGGAATGGAAGGGTGAGGTCACATATTCTTAATTAGTAGAATATATGGAAGTTTCTTAGCTATACATATGCTCCCTCTTCTTGTTGTGACTGGAAGCCAAAGTTAGGTTTACCTCAAAATTATAGCAAAGAAAAAAAGGAAAGAAAGCTCCACTTCTATGAATTACAGGAAAGTGTTTTGTTTTGGTTTATCTTTTTGTTTTGTTCTGAAGGGGTTAATAGTAAGACTACAGAAGAATATCTTGATTACCAATTTACTGTTATAAAATATTGCAATTTCTAAGCATTTAAGGAGGCTTACAAAGAAAAATGACAACAAAAGCCATTGTGTTGTGTATATTGTGAGGTCTTTTCAGGATTCAATGATGTAAAACTGTCATAAATAAGTAAATAAAATAAAGATATGGTTTGCAAAAAAAAATAATTTTGTTTAAGAAAGTCATTGAAATAGAAAAAAAATTACTTTGCAATCTAGATTGAAAATTTAGCCAAGAGGTTAAGTGTAGAAATAGCTAAGTCCTCTGGATAAAAATCAGAATTGTTTCTCAAAGTGAAATCTTGTTGAACAAAAGATGTGCACTTAAAACATTACTGCTCCTACTATAGAGATAACACAAAATAAAGTTTATCAGGCTGCACAATCTAAGAAGTTGTTAATAAAAAATAGTTCAATTTTTTAAATGACTGTTTTTTTAGTTTATTTATTTTAAAGTTTTTAAATTAAAATATAGCTAACATACAATATTATATCATTTTCAGGTATACACAATGCTTATTCAAAATTTATATACCTAAAGAAGTGATCACCATAAGTCTAGCAAACATCTAATACCAGCAAACACCATACCATGCTATCACCATATTACTGACTATATTCTCCATGCTGTACAAGACATCCCAAGACTTATCATTTTATACCTGGAAATTTGGACCTCTTATTTCCCTTCCCCCTTTTAAAATTTATCAATTGCAATTGACATTCAATATTATTTTATATTAATTTCTGGTGTACACATAATATTTAGACATTCACATAATTTAAGAAGTGATCCCTGACTAGTCTAGTACCCACCTGGCAATATACATAGTTATTACCATATTGTTGACTATATTCCCTATGCTTTAATTTATGGTGCCGTGACTATTTTGTAACTACCAATTTGTACCTCTTAATGCCTTTAAGTTTTTCACCCTGTTCCCCAACTACCCCTCCTATCTATCAATCCAATAAACCTAGTAGCCATATTACACCATACATAGTATAATATTATTGACTATATTCCTAATGCTACTTTGTAACAACCAATTTGTATTTCTCAATCCCTTTCCCTTTTTCACCCATTACCAACCTCCTCCCATCTTGTTACCATCAAAATGTTCTCTGTTTCTATGAGTTTGTTTCTGTTTGTTTGTTTGATTTGTTCTTTAGATTCCACATATGAGCAAAATCACATTGCATCTGTCTTTCGCTGTCAGACATACTCCCTCAGCACAATACCCTTCAGATCCAACAATGCCACCCCAGATGGCAAGAACCCATTCCCTTCCATGGTCAAGCAATATTCCATTGTATATATGTACCACCTCCTCTTTATCCACTCATCCATTGATGGACATCCAGGCTGCCTCCACATCTTTGCCATTGTAAACAATACTGTAATGAACATACGGATGCACACATATCATCAAAGTAGCATTTTAGGTTTCTTTGGATCATCACCCAGAAGTGGGATTACTGGGTCCTTCTTTGTCTCTTGTTAAAGCCTTTGTTTTAAAGTCCGTTTCTCTGGTAAAAGTAATACTACTCCAGCATTCTTTGATTCATTTCCATTTTCATGAAATAGCTTTTCCCATTCTTTTACTTTTAGTGTGTGTGTATTTTTCATATGAAATGAGTCTCTTACAGGTAGCATAAGTAAGAGTCTTGTTTTCTTATCTGTGCAGCCACATTATGTCTTTTTTTTTTTAAAGAGTTTTATTGGGGAATTGGGGGGATGGGAACAGTGCTGGGGAATTGAGGGAAGGGGAACAGACAAGTTGTTGTCATTTTGTTCTTCAGTCTAGTTGTGGAGGACGTTGCTTCACTGGCCCAAGTTGGCACCATCATTGTGCTCTTCCTGGGCGAGGCAGATCAGTTGCCGGCTTCTGGACGGCCGCTCACAGCGGCTGCTGGCTGCTCACGCTGGCTGCTGGCTACACAAGGTAGCCCATGGCAACCCACTGCCACAGGGGCTGCAGCCTATGCCGTCGCCCGTGACTCACGGCAGCCCAGCTCCAGGTTGAGCTGTTGTTCAGCATCTTAGCTGTAGAGGACAGTGTCACTGGCCCTCATATGTGGGATCCGAACCGGGGCCCTCTGGCGTCCCAAGCCAGCTCTCAACCATTGCGCCACTCGGCCGGCCCCACACTATGTCTTTTGATTGGAGCATTTAATCCATTTACATTCAAAATAATTGTTGATAGATATAGTTATTGCCATTTTATTAGTTATTTTTTAATTTTTTAAATTTTTCTTCACCTTCTTCTTAAAGAAGTACCTCTAATATTCCTTGTAATGCTGGTGTGGTGTTGATGAACTCCTTCAGCTTTTTTTTTTTTTTTTTTTTTTTTAGTGGGGGAGGTCTGGGGAGCTCTTTATTTCTCCTTCAGTTTTAAATGATAGCTTTTAAAATTGGTAATCTCGGTTGTATGTCCCTGCTTTTCATCACTTTGAATATTTCCTACCAATGCCTCTTGGCCTGCAAAGTTTCTTTTGAGAAATCTGCTGATAGTCTTATGGGAGCTCCCTTGTAGGTAACTAACTTTTTTTCTCTTGCTACTTTTAAGATTCTCTCTTTGTCTTTAACCTTTGGCATTTTAATTATGATGTATCCTGGTGTGGGCTTTTTGGGTTTCTCTTGTTTGGGATTCTCTGTGCTCCCTGGGCTTGTATATCTATTTCTTTCTCCAGGCTAGGAAAGTTTTCTGTCACTACTTGTTCAAATAGGTTTTCAATTCCTGCTCTCTCTCTTCTCCTTCTGGTACCCCTGTGATGTGAATGTTGGTATGCTTGATGTTGTACCACAGGCCCCTTAAATTGTCCTCATTTTTTTTGGATTTTTTTTTTCTTTTCTGAATCGGTGTTTTCTGTTACCTTATCTTTAAGTCACTGATTTCATCCTCTGCTTCATCTAATCTACTGTTGATTCCCTGTAATGTATTCTTCATTTCCTATTGTATTTTTGTTTTATTTTGTTTTGTTTTGTTTTGTTTTTAGCTGAGCCATCCTGCCACCTGTTGGCAGCTCAGTGGCAGCTCAGCTTGGGCCGGACTCGAACCGCTGTTGCTCAGAGCTCAAACCTTTGAGTGAGCTCTTAACCAACTGAGCCACTCAGCTGGCTCCTATTATTTCTCCCTCTCTCTCTCTCTCTCTCCTATGTCCACTTTTATGTTTCCTATCTCAATATTGAAGTTCTCCCTGAGATATTTGAGCATCCTTATAACCAGTGTTTGGAACTCTGTGTCTGATAGATTGCTTGTCTCCGTTTTGTTTAGTTCTTTTTTCTGAAGCTTTATTCTGTTGTTTTATTTGGGACATGTTTCTTTGTCTCCCCATTTTGGCTGCCTCCCTGTGTTCATTTCTATATATTAGGAAGGGCTGCTATGTCTCCCAGTCTTAGTAAGAGTGGCCAAAGGTAGTAGGTGTCCTTTGGGATCCAGTGGTAAATTCTCCCTGGTCACCAGAGCCAGGTGCTCCAGGTATGCCCTTTGTGTAGGTTGTGTGTGCCCTCCTGTTGTAGTTGAGGCTTAATTGCTGTTTGCATATCAGTGGAAGGGATTGGCCCTCAGGCTGACTGATTATGAAGACTGGCTGTGACTATAATATAGAGGAGCTGTTGTGAACGTGCTGCCCCTATAGAGAGGGGGTCTGCACTGTCTGCCCTTTGTTTGTCATCGTTAGAAGTGCCCTGGTGATGCTCCAGCCCAGTATGAAGCCAGTCACTGGGCCTGCCAGCCCCAGGGCCTCCTGAGAGAAGACGCACTGCAAACCAAGTTCAGCCACAGTTTGTGCCCTGATGGAGCTACCTGGCATGAGCCACAAAGCACTCCAGAAATGGCTATTTCTGTTACTGTGCTTGGAGGTGCCTTGAGAGGCCAATCTAGGATTCAAGGCCAGCTGTTGCTTCTGCTGGGCTTAGGGTTGCTCAACTAGAGATACAGGACAGGCCAAGGCCAGGTGCTGCTTGTTTGGTTTTGTGGACCTTTGAGAGATTTTAGGAGAAGTCCGAAGCACGAGCCAAGGCATGCTGTTTATTTAGAAAAGCCACTGGAAGTGGCTTCCGTGAGCCTGAAAATGTGTGGAGCATGATCTCATATGACATCTGATTGCGTCTGCATGTAGGGAGGGGGAGGGCTCAACAAAGAAACAATGGCTTCCGCCAGCTCCTCTGTCCGGGACAAGGGCGTGCATCCAGACCTCAACCTGAAGCTATACACTTTGGTTCTTCCCTGTATGTCCATGTCATCTTTTGAGCTGCTGCCCCCATGCTGGATCTCAGAGTAAGTGAGCCCATCAGCGGGTAAGTCCATGCGCGGTTCCTTCAAGAGGTTCGCCTCGAACTCCAGCCGCCCCCCATCTCACTCAGCCACAGTCTGCTGGTTTTCACAGCCAGGAGTTATGGGGACTTCTCACCTTGGCACTGAAACCCCTGAGCTGGGGAGGGGCTGGGACCCTTTGCTCCTCAGGGGGGGACCTCTGCGGCTAAGATATTCTTCCCAATTTTTAATGATCACATGCAGGTGTGGGACCAGCCTGTTCTGCATCTCTGGCCCTCCTACCAGTCTCAAGGTGGCTTCTTTTGTATGTCCTTAGTCATAAAGCTTTGGTTCAGCAAGATCTCAGGCGATTCTCAATAATTGTTTTTCTATGGTTTTGTTGTTAATTGCTGTGGTCCTGAGAAGAGGTGAGCACAGTGTTAACCTACTCTGTCATCTTGACTGGGATTCCACAATGGCTTACTGAAAGAGTAATTTTATTTACATCATAAGCCAATAGAACTCTGCCATTTTGGGCACAGTGCTCAGAAAATTTCTGAGACATGTTCATAACAGAGGTAACCCATTTTCAATTGAAGATAAAAATGAAAGAACTAGAGGTATGTGCCTTATGCTGTGAAACAATGTGAAATTCACAGACTACCTATGACATACTTTTGACCCCCAAATTGACTCTAAACCTAAACAGGCCTTTTTACTTCTACTTTAGACAAAACTTGGGGAAAACAGGCACAAGAAATACTATACCTCCAGGAAACAATCAAATCCAGAATAGCAGACATTTTAGGAAAACTGACCTCATTTCTTCAAAAAGCTAATCAGTGTAATAAAAGGAGAATGGGGACAGGAAAGTTCTAGATTAAATATATGTAAGAGATATAACAACCAAATAAAATCAGTGTGCTTTGTTTAAATTCTTATTTGAATCGGTCAAGTGTTTTTGTAATGTAATTAGAGAAAGTTGACTAGATGGTTGAGAAAATCTAGTATTTTTTAATTGTATTAAATATGATAAAGGTATTATGGTTATGAAAAACTGTGTATTATTAGATGCACATTAGAATATTTGAGGATGAGATATGATGCCCTGGAATTGCTTTAAAATGCTCTACCAAAAAGGGGAGAATAGATGAACTTTTATAATAGAATGTGTAACATTCTTGATGGTGGGTGCTGGGAACATGGGGGTATGTTGATTTCTTTACTTCTTGTACATTTAATATACTTTGTATATAAAGCTGAAAATCAGAGAAAACAGACACAAAGCTTGTCTTCTAACTACAAAATCCCAAAATAATTGTACTAAAAATATAAAAGAAATGTGAACTCATAAAGTGGAAGAGATTTAGAAAGAGACCACCAGAAGAAAGCTATTTCAATAAAGTTCTGAAAGATGAAATGTACATGAGTATATTTGTGAGGTGTGTGGATGTGGACATCTGTATATATCTATGAACGAAAGAAACTTCAGTTTAGAGTTTTGGTCTTTTCATTATGGCTTCTGTGTTATCCAGGAAGTAAGAAGTTAAGTAATTTATTAAGCGTGAATTAGTAGATAAAGTCCTAGTGGAAATTTGAAAAAAAGTGGATACTATTTCCAATTATTTCCATGAAAAATGGAAGCGGTGTCTTGTAAGTAAGCATTGTTTCATTGGTCTACAGATTTGCAAGCTAGAATTGGCGCCAACGGTCCTGAAAAAAATAGTGGTGTTAAAATAAATATATATATGTGATCTTTTTCTTTGCAGTATTCAGCAGGCTTGATAGAGCTGTGGAATTTCAGTGTTTGACTCTGAGGTTTAGACAGAGGGGCATAATGGAAATTTAATTTAACAGAGCAAGTACATTTAGTATATTGGCAGGAAAGTCTTAGAAATTATGGTCCACAGAACCTAAACTCTGTAGAGAAAAAGATGGACATAGAAAGGTTGTTAAATAAGAAACAACTCCAGCGGTCATTGAACTAGAGGTACTTAGAAAATCAAGCCTTGGTGTGTTTGGAGTAATAAAATAATCAAGTTGTTCAAATGTGATTCAAAACTGTGAGGTGTCTGATATGGTGTTTCAGAGGTCTCTTAGTTCTAGATAATGACAGATGGATTAAAATGTTGTGTTAATAAAAGTATCTTTAGTTATTTCTGTGTTAGGTGTTGTTAATTTTTCACAGGGCTATGTTATTATAGTAATAATTTCCTACCAATTTATTTATTATGTACTTCCAAAACCTTCCAATTTAAAAAAATTACTATTTTATAAATTCATTAATTATAATCTCATTGGAGAAAATATAAAAAAGCTAAAAGAAAAAAATGCATGAATATCATATATAAGGTATGCCATAGAGAAAATTGTGTTTATTAATTAGTTATGTTTAATTTAAGTCATTTTATGCTATTTTACAAGCATTTTAAAGCAAAGAAAATTTTATTAAACAAAAGATCAGTATCTTTCATTTTCAGAAAATCTTACATTATGAAATATTGAATAATCTTCAAAAATCTGATTAAGAGCTACATAATCTATGATGAGCATTTTTTGCCAAAATTTCTAATTATTTCCTTAGCTTGAAAAGGTGGGTTATTAGAATAAATCAGATTCTGGGTTTTTTTCCCAAAGACTTTTTTATCTCATTGCTTTTTTATCTCATCCACAAGTAAAGAAATTGATGATTTTCCTTATTGTTGCATTTTACTTGTTTGAGAGGTATGATATTGGTGAAGATAAAATTTTCAAATATAAAGTTATATATATAATGCTTAAATTAGTGGCTTTCAAAAGACAGAATCACTAAACCATACAAGAAATAAAGGTAGAGCTCTGGGATTTTATTAAGATCACTGAAGGTCTTATAATCCTGGTTTCCAAAGGTAGATAGTCTTGTTTCATTTTTCTGAGAAAATTTTCAAATGAATGGAGAGGGTGTAAAATGAGACATTAAGTTGACAAAGAAAGTCAATGTGATATTTTTTAAGAAATTACCAATATCCATTCCTTTTTTGGGTTACCCAGTAATTTATGACTTCCATATTTCACTTCTTATTTCTCTAAATGCTGCCATCACAGGCCCATTTATCTTAAACTTCTTCATCACCTTTCAGTGAAACATAGAAGTAAGTTGGGCAATGTTTTACATAAATGTTATGAGTTTTTGGTTTCTTCTTTTATGTTGGAAGCTATTAATTAAGAGCTGAGATAAAATGTAAAACAAGATCATTCAGATGGGATAAGAAATATTTTTCTTAAACCTTGAAATTGTTTAGTAATAGGTTTTAACCTGAAGGTCTTTCTTATGACAAAAAAAAATAACGCCTTATTTGAATTGTACAGATAGTTTCTGCATCTTCACTGAAAGATCTGGCTTTGTTACCATTCTTGCTGTAAAATCTTTATGTATGCACAACACAAAAAGATCTGTTGGCCCCATGTTGATCTTTGAGGTCATGCCCATTCATTGATGCTAAAACTTGTCAATAGTAGCATCCTTGAATTAAGAGAACATGGATTTGGGGGGAAAAAGATCAATTACTTCATGTTCTATACCAAAAGTATTTGTTAAGCAAATTAAAACTTTCTAAAGGATTTGTATTCCACCCCAGCTGTCACATTTATAATCAAAATATTAGATTTAAGAGATTTTTAAATGACATACAATTACCCATCCAAAACTATTCAACTTTTCCTGTAATAGCAACAATTAAAGGTTTTAACCTGGCGATTATCTCGCCTACAGTTTCTGTCTGTTACATTGCCTCTTTCTAAGAAAGAAACATAGCTAAAATTATTATTCTCTTGTAATAGGTGTTTTTGCCCTTTCTGTTATGTTGAGCAAGTCAACCTTTTCTACCTAAGAGATTTCATAAAAAGTTTATGCTCAAGCCAAAGACAATTGTACACAGGGTGAACTCAAACACCCCAGGTGTATCTCAGGTGGCTTAGCATAGGACTCCGCCAGTAAAGGATGACCAACTATGTTTGAGAAAGGCAGTGATAACATCTGGGCTGAATTAAGAACTTTAGTATTCATTATTCATATGCCTTGAAAAACATTATAAATACCCTATAGATAATTTGGAATGAAGATGACACGACCATAAATTAGCATGTGAAGCTTATCCAAAACATACATATATGAACAAAAACACATTGATATTTAACCTGTTTATTTCTAGGTTTTTACATTTCCTTTTGTTTTTATTTTTCTTGGGAATTCTTATACTTGCAAACGCATATCCTGCCTATTGGGTAGTTCAGTCTCAACATCACACCGTCCCATCTCTTTATCATCACCGTTGTATGAAAATGAGAGCCCTGTCAACAAAAAGCTGATAACTGATTATATAGCATATGAGTATATGTAATTATGTCCTAAATATATAGAATATATATTCAAAAGTCTAGATTTGCAATGGATGGGGCATAATTGAGGTGCCATTTAAGAAATACGTTATAGATGGAGAGGTTTTAGGGATGACAGGTTTTCACAATCTCTGTTGCTGGCATAGGACTGCTTAGTTCCAGCCTTGCCCACAGCTGTCCGGTACTTTGCCCGGGAAGCAGGTGTTTTTTTTTTTTTTAGGCTGTGTAGCTGACATCCATAATCAGGTTTGCTGATTGGTGGTGATTCATTATAATTTCTTATTCTGAAAGGAATTCAAGCTGAAATTAATGAAGCAATGGCTGACTATTCTCCTCTAAAAGCTAGTCATCCTCAGAAAACTTTGTGATTGTTATTTTCCCTTTTCCAGAACAGTATAAGTTCTGTAATGTTGCTAAGACCATGTAAAATAAAGTCTAAGCCTTTTTAACATTAGAACAAGTTTCTTTTTCATAGGTAAAAATTTTACTTTGTGGCCATCAGCAAGCACATATTCCCCACTATCTACAGATTCATATTAATTAAAAATACATGAAATTCTATGTCCAAAGAATTACAAACTGAAAACCATGACACAGATATCAAAACTGATATTAGAATACACAAGAAGGACATGCAGGGGTGTATATATTTGGACTTCAGAAGTACCACTAGGGCTTCATTTCCATCTACAAAATGCCCTATTCCTTAGTCTGCTCAGTTGAGATAAGCAATGTTAGATGAATTCTTCCGCATTTTAAACCACATTTGCCTCTTCTGCATGATAAAATATTGAGGGGAGAGACTTTCTCTTCCTGTCCTTAGCATTTAACCCCATTTATGATTGATAGTTGACTCTCAATAAATACTTCTTGAATGTTAAATAAATTGTGATTTTCAAAAGGCTTCTGTGAAACAGCTTTGAGGTTCTTTGCATTTCTGTTTGCAATCAGTGATGTTATATTATATTGACTTGCTTTATGGGCAAATATGAGCAGTTGACTAGTAATTTTGCAAAAGGCAACCTGGAAAACTAAGAAACCTCAAAT
Organism: Hipposideros armiger; assembly: GCF_001890085.2. NCBI lineage: Eukaryota > Metazoa > Chordata > Mammalia > Chiroptera > Hipposideridae > Hipposideros > Hipposideros armiger. The sequence continues at coordinate 1,019,271 of NW_017731835.1, read as the reverse complement.
TGTGTGGAGAGCAAAAGGATCAACCATGAGCTGCTTGGGGAACCTCATCAAGTTGTAATCATCACAGAAAAAGTGATAGATGGGGAGTGAGGACAATGCATGTTCAATGACATCCAACTCCTGAAAATGCTCAATAGTAGCTTAACATGTTACCGTGTCCAGAACAATCAATACTAACAAGGTTCTGAAGCCCATGTCCTTTTGATTCAAGAATGGTACTGCAGATGGGATGGCCGGTTAGCTCAGCTGGTTGAGCACAGTGCTCATAACACTAAGGTTGCCGGTTTGAGCCTCAGATGGGCCACTGAGACGCATCCTCAACAACTAAACTGAAACAACTACTTGACTTGGAGTTGATGAGTTCTGGAAAAACACTGTTCCCTAATTAAAAAAAAAAAAAAAGAATGGCACTGCTGATAAAACTTCCATTAATGATAAAGAGTTTGCTAGGCCTATTGCTGTTTGCATTTTTTTTCAACTAAAGTCAGTACTCACAGAGCTAATTTATATCATTCCTTTAGCTTGAGTTCGGTGCTATTTCAACCCTTAGAATATCAATAGGTGTTACATCATTGAGGGCAGTTCTCTTGGCATTTGAACTGGTTTCCTTGACAGTTTCTTTAGGACTAGTTCCTTTTACTTCAAAAGATTTTTAGATCAATACATACCGTATTTGCCGGCGTATAAGACGATTTTTTGGCGCTGAAAAATATGCCTCCAAGTGGGGGGTCGTCTTATACGCCAGGTACACTTCAGATAGACTGCCCATAGTGCTTGCCCCGTGCCATAGTGGCCTCCCGATGCCCGCCCACTTCATTCCACATACCGTTCAGGCATCAGCAGCGCTGCTGGGTGTATGCTCGGCTGTTATGCGATTTTGCTGTTATGCGATTTTACCACACTCGCAAAATCGCACACAGCCGACCATATAACAAACTCTGTATTTTGAGTGGAAATGTTAGGGGGTCGTGTTATACGCCGAGTCGTCTTATACGCTGGCAAATACGGTATCTGTCTGTCGACTTATTACTCCATCTTTGTCTCTAACTTAACCCTGCCCTCCAAGTTGACTGTGATTCAGCCCCTAGTCTGAGTTTAAATGGGAACAGGAACACATGGGGTGGCCATGTATTAATTCAGTCTGATATACTACAAATTTACCAGTCTTCACCTTGTCCTCTGGTTCATAGCCATGTTTGGTTGAAGAAGAACTTTAATCCTAGTAGCTCAGTTCTAATAATAAAAATAATGGAGTTTTAGAATGTAAATTTCTTGTTTAGAAGGAAATTTTTTCCTAAGTTACTTGTCTTTCCCTAATGATTTTGTTCTTGAACTGATGGTGCCTGGCCTTATTTTCTGATATTTTCTTTCTCATTAAATTGACTGGCATGTTTCCTTCTCCCATGCTATCAGTCTGCGGAGAGAAGTTATTTTCAATTCTTAAAAGATGATAACTCCAATCAGGGGGCACTTTGACCAGAGTCTACTTTAGTTTATTTCATTTAACTAGAATACAGTTTTGACATATTTAATTCTGCTGATATAATTAGTACAGTAAAGCTATTTGCAATGACTGATTAGCAAGCACATGAATAACCAAGATATGAGACAATTATGGTAAATGATACACTTATCATTTACAGTCCATTTTATTAATGCAAGTCCCAAATATAGGCATTATTTTAAAACATCAAAAATATTGTGTGTATTTTTTAATCAAAATATCTTTCAGAATTTTGTCTTGGGCTTTACTAAGTATAGAAATAGTCCACCCAATGTGAGATAACTATTTTCTTTCCATTGAAGCTGAGCAAAAGGATCTAAAAGTGTAGTATTTTCCTTTGATTTTCCCCTTTCAGGGAGAAAAATAATCTAAAATAACAATAAAGTTCTTGCAAATTATCCTTACCAAAATTTCCCTCAAAATTATGCTTCCTGGGAATTCAGAGGTCATTTAAACTTTACTATTAGCAGCCTTTGAGAGATTGCCTTTATCTTCTCTTTAATCTCCCTTCTTTTAAGATGTCATTTTTCCTTTGTGATTTTTACCTTCTTACTTTGTCTTGAGTTGTATGTAGCTGGCAGTTTTTATACAGAAGGGCAATAAGAGAGAAGTTGAAGAATCGCAGAATGGAAAAAAGATCGTGTAAGGAAATTGGGACGTTTTATTGGCTTGAAACTTAAGACCATAGAGTCAAACATATTAGTAAACTCGAGTAATTTTATAATCATAATATTTTTATTCCCATGTTTAGATGGTGACCTACCTTGCATGAATCCACTTTTCCCCCTAACTTTATTGTGATTTAATTGACATAGCGTTGTGTAAGTTTAAGGTGTACATTGTGGTGATTTGATACATTGTTCATTGTAAAATGATTACCATAATAAAGTTAGTTAACACTTTCATCACCTCACAGAATTATAGTTTTTGTTAGTGTGGTGATGAGAACATTAAAGATCTCTCTTAACAACTTTCAAGCATATAACATGGTATTGTTAATTATAGTCATCACACTGAATATTAGATCCCCTGAAACGACTCACATCTTATCACTCGGAATTTGCAACTTTGGACCAACATTTATCTCTACTCTCTGTTTTTACATATTTGACTTTTTTTTATATTCTACATATAAGTGAAACCAAACATTTCTTATTTGTTTGTTTGCCTTTCTTTACCGGACTTACATATTTCACTTAGCATAGTGCCTTCAAGGTTCATTAAAAATTTTTCTTATTTTTAAGGGTGAATAATATCCCATTTTGTATATATACCACATTTTCGTTTTCCATTCATCTACTGATGATGGACATTTAGGTTATTTCTATATCTTGGCTTTTGTGAATAATGCTGCAATGAATATGCGGGTACAAATATCTCTTGAGAAAGTAATTTCATTTCCTTCAGATGTATCACCATGTATTTAACACTGTTTATGGGTTGACTTAAACTAAAGGCCTAGAATCTAAATTATTTTCTTACTAGAATTTTTTTTCTTATTACATTTCTTGTATTTAAGTCTGTATTTCAAATAATAAAGGCATATTTGCTTTATCATAGTAACCTAATACTGTGACATGCAATGGTGTAGGTCCTTGAACAATACTCAGGAGGAGAACTAATTAGCTGGTAAAATGTCTGCATGTGTAGAATCCAGGCAAGGGCAGACTAGCCCGACCTCGAAGCAGCAGGATGGGAATTAGCCCTCTGTAAACTCAGCAAGTAGGAGTGAATCCAACAGTGCAAGGGAACCAGGTGAGAAACGATACTGCTTCACTTTTCAAATGTACTGTGCATTCCTCATAGTGTCGTGCTTGTGGTAGTTCTGTCTAAATAATACTCCCTGCTGATTCCAGAAATATTCATCTACTTCTGTGCCATTGTTAAGAAGTGTAGCCCAATGCAAATATTGTTAATTTCATATATTTAGTCATTAATTAAAATAATGTTATTCTTCTCAAACAGGGAAATATATGGTCAAAGTTTTGTTTTTTTATTTTATTTTTATTTTTAAAGAGAGATGTGATGAAAAATGAGGACAAACATACCTGTTATTATAATTGCAATGTTTTCATAATGAGTATGGTTCACCTGAACAATTTTTAAAAAAAGTATCAGATTATTTCATATAGTCATAAAGCAAGAATAATTTAAAATAATTGTTCAAAAAGCAACTAGCCTCTTAAGTAAAGCAATAAAGACTGTCTGAAAGTATTGAGTTTATAGTTGAAAAAAATGCAAGCATCACTAGGCCTAGCAAACACTTGATTAACAGAAGTTTCCTCAGAAGTAAAGAATGTCTGATTTGATTACCTCTGTACTTCCTGTTAGGAGAATGGGTGATAAAACCTTTTTATCATGTAGTAAATGTGGGGTATTTTATTTATAATGTTATTTTCAATCACATGGCTAATCTAACAATAAAATAATCCAAAGTGGGAAATAAAATCTTGTGTTTAGTTGCATGGGGGTCTAGTATTTTCCTGAGTGGATATGAAGTCCCTGTTTCATATTTTTTCAAATAAGAGGCATAGGAACAAACTATAGAAAGTAAGGCCAAAAGTAACGATTGTGTCATGTCCAGCTCCATTTTATCATCTGTATATTATGAAGAAGAAATACGCTTGGCAAAGAAATAGCAGCCCTTTTTTTTTTGATCCTCTTTATATCTCAATGCAAATGAGGTATCCCATTTACTCCTGACTTGACAAGCCTTTCTCTCCCTTTCTAAAGAAAGTCATGTGAGGCCTGGTCTAAAGAGGACATCAGTATAAATTTACAGGTGTGGGAGTTCATGGCATTAATCAATGCAGAAGCACAGGTGGAAAAAATGTGCTTAATAGCTCAAATTCCTTCTTTTCCTTTTCAGGGGCATTAAATTTCTTTAGTATGAAAGGAAAGAAACTGAGATATACAATTGTGATATCCAAATGTGAACAGCTTTTATTCTGGCCTTTCCCCCGCCTCCTTATTTGCTTATATGACTGAGTGGAAATATACTTTTAAAACTTTTGCTCTGAAGGATTATTTGACCTTTAGGAATGGGTGGAAACGATAATTTACATCTGGTATAGAATCCAAACTAAGGTAAGGCTTAGTATTCAAAGTCAAGCCTTCCCATTTCTATTTTTTTTTAAAGACAAGCTACATGAGTGACCATGAAATGATCTCTTAAAAAGTGCAAACTCATCTATCATACATTCTCACAGAAAGAATTTTAGTGAGTTTGCAATGTAAGAAACGCTTCTCCCCTCTTCCACATGTATAATACAGGAGACAAGAACGTCAAAGCAGCAATCACTGAAAATTCCTTAGCTATTTTTATGCAATAGATGTTGTAAACTTTTACCAGCAAGAAATAGGATGTGTACTGCAATGAAACAATTCACAGCATCTACAACTCTTGTCAATCATTGTGATAATCTCTTTGCATAAAATCTATACAGAAAATGTTACTGCTATAGTTAGTTAACTACCTACCAATAGTCATCACTCCCTTCTTTCCTACGAGGACCCCTCATTGTGTTCAAAGTTAGAAATATGAGCTTTCTCAGTCTCCCTTGCAGTAGGGATGGCCATATCATTGAGTTTTATCTGATAATATTTAAGGGGAAATCTGCAGTAAGAGTTCTTGGCAAAGTTTTTTGAGTTTTGTTTGTCTTTAACTTGGTAAAAGGGGTAGATGCATTGCAAGTCAACTTGTTTTCTCCTTCCTCATGCTAGGAGCATTTGTGTGATGCCTTTTCAGTGGAGCAGCCTTCTTGTGATTATGGAGTGATGGATATGATATGAGATCTAACACTCTAAGGATGATAAAAACACTTAACATTTGTCAAAAAATGATATGTTAGCGTAACAGTCTGACTCCAATTTTAATATTTGATCTACTGATAGCTTTCAAGTCCCTCTATTTTCTCTTCCTCTTCAGCCCACCTCCAGCAAAGTTGATAAGAAATCCCAAATTTTCCTCCATTTGGCACAAAAGGGCAGTTCAAACCACATAAGCCATAGCCCAGGCATACACAGAAAGTCTCACCCCTGCCCCACTCTCTATCCATTATCCAGTCTGACCCTACTCTCTCAAACCATTTGCAGACTTGCTTGGGAGCCTGCCTTGCTATCCTCAGAAAGCCTTACAAAGCTCTTGGCATGTGTGTGGTGTTCCCAGTCTCAACACCCAACCAATCCAACCTTTGGATAGGATGTCCCATTTACTTGTGTGGGGTAACCTTGGCCATTGTCACTGTGAGCAGGATATCGAGGTGATGATCATGACCACCAGAGGTCTTTCTTCTTTTGCTTTAGCTTCCTAATTTCCTCTGCTGCCTGCTGCCTAGCATGCCCTTTGAGCTATGCTGCTGCAACTGTCCCATTTCAGCTATGAGTTGCTGCTTGCTGGAAATCTTACTCTTACTGCTTTGTGCCTCAGTTTTTTAATTCTACTGAGCCTGTTTTATAGATTTAACTTAGTTAAGTTAGTTTCAATAACTGATGCTTAGGGGTAGGTTTGGGCCCTCTTAAAAGTGGCTTTGAGTCATGTATGTCTGCACCAACATATCTGTGTATCTCACATTGAATCATGTGACTTGATTCCACCAGAAGCCATGATGGGTGCTAGGCTCAGGGGAACAATGCTCACGTTGTGACCATTAATGAGTTCTGTGTCACAATCAGGTGTTGGCCGTAAGCCATACCATGCTCAGAAGAAAGCCTAATACCTGTATGATATAAAGACCCATCTGATGGTCACTGAAAGTAGGTGGTTCTCTAGGACCCTACAAAATGCCTTTTCTGCTACAGCTTGTACCTCCACAATTAAAAAGATCCTGATCCTTAGGGTTTCAGGGAAATATAATTGATACACTCTCAATGTACAGCCAAGAGGTTAATTCAAACCCAACATAAACTTGGACCTGCTTTGGAACCTTCCCTGTTTCCCAACAAAGTATCATTATGTGAGAAATAAACATTTTTATACTCTTTTGATGAGTGTGTGACATCATCAGGCTTGACATCAGAAATGAATTTAGGGTGGAGGGGATCCATTCTATTTTTCTACAGTGTCTACAACAATTAGACTGTATTCTAATTCTCCCAAAAAAGTCCTATAAATTGGATGTTGTTATATTTATTACTGAGAAGAAGAAAATAAAACAAAATGAGATTAAGTTGCCCAGGCCCTATGGCAATTTTGTGATGGAAATGAGAAATGAACTCTAGAGATCTGACCGCAGAGCTCTGCTCTCATATTCTAACTAAACTGCTTCTCAAAGTCAGAAATGAGCAGAAAGATAGAAAGTACTTCAGACCCTGTTGGCCCTGGTAGGCCTTGCACTAGGCCTAGGCTCTGATTCTAGGCTCATTTTTTTCTAAAAAAATTCTATTTTTGAACTGCTTTATTTGAAGTTTGTGTTACTTTTTCCTAAAGGAAATTATACTGTGTAGATTTTGGTAAAATACAGATTTGAAACCATATTCAGCCTCTGATTAGATGTAAGAAACAGAGGAACTTTAGCTTCTCTATAAATGTAAATGTGGGAAAAATAGTATTTTCATCACAAAAGTGTTATTACAATTGACTAAAATATGTCAATCGCATTGGTTATTGCATCTCACATATCAGAAGCTTAAAATATTAACGTTAAAATAATGTATGAGACTTTACAAAATTTATCATAAATATTCTGTGAGAGACTTGATTTCTTACTCATGGATCAGTGACTGTGGTACATATGGAATATCTTTTGTCTTGTGAACTTACTGTGGGAAGTTTTAGATGTGCCACCATGACTCTGATTTGCTTTTGATTTGTGAAAAAAAAAAAAAAACGCAAAAAAGATTCCCTGAATAGATACTGAATGAATTAAGAACGCATTTACCCTGACATGTTTGCATGGATATGTGCACCCTCACGATAGCAAGTATTTCTATTAATAGTTAGTCCATGAGAAGATAGTAACATAGTCATAGTGTCTGAAACTGGAGAGTAAAAATCCCTGGGAAAGAAAAGTTGTGGGTGGAGGCAAACTGTTTCTGGTAGAGAAAAATGCATTGGCAGATTAATATATCTGTATATCAAATGGATGGAGTACATTATTAAGTAAGGTATGGAACACAGGCAAAATGTTAGCTAGCATTGGGTTTATTATCTGATTAAAGTTAAGACAATTAATCCCCCATCAATCTTCAATACTCATCAGGTTTTTGGCACTGTTGGTGATTGGTGGGGATGTTGAGAGGCATCTCCATGCCTATCTGATTCATGCCTTTTATGGTGGCTTAAAGTTTTCAACTCCCGCTACAGATATAGACTTACAGGGATTATTTCCAATGTGTTCTACTTTGCCTTGCATATAATAAAACCCATGGATGGGGAGCCAAAGAAGTTAATCTGCCAGTTGCCTACTATATCCACTTCAGTGCTTGTTTTCAAATAGCAGGCATTTTCTCCAGTTTTCCTAAACAAAAGAATGAAACAAGAAAAAGTGAGGATAGGATGTAAGCAGAGAAAATGGTTAAAAGAATACCGACCTATCTCATGGCATACAAAGAGGAGTATGACAAACTAAGTAGTAGGTGTTGTTGGATTCTCTTCTGGGAATATTGTCATTGCCATGACTCTGCTCCCACATACCAGCTCCACTCTCATAATACCATGCCTGTACTTCCACAGGACCAATGTGCATCAGAAGCCCTGACCTTGATCAATCAACTAGGAGTGGTGATCACTGTGTCCCAACATGGCAGCTGTCATTATAACTATGTGGATGGTGGATGTATAGATAGTTTCAAGATGGTGGGCTGAGAAGTAGTTTCTGGATGTGTTTAGAAGTAAATAAACTGTAACTTTGCCCTGTAAATGATGTAACTTTGAGTCTTTAATGTATTACAGTGAAGTTAAAAATTAAAGAATTACCAAGGAAGAAGTGATATCAAGAACTAATTTCCTTTTTTTCAGGTTTTCCTATAGTAAGGCTTCAGGTATAATAAGTAATATTTGTAGAGCCTTTACATAATAAACTTCATTTGATCCATTTATTAAGCTGGTATTGTCCACTTAACAGATGAAGAAATTAAAACCCCTCCGATAAAAACAATTTACCTTAATTTTCTACATATGTTTTTCTTATAAAATTGCTTCATATTTTCACCCTTTGCATTTTGACTTTCAAAAAATTTATGTTAAAATTACAGTATGTTTATTTGTTTTCTGTAGATAAATTTGCCAATCAACATTTGTTTCTGAAAATGAGAAAGCCCTTTGCAATTTTCAGTAGAAAAAAACTATTAGATTTGAAACATTATTTCAAACATTAAATATGTTCTATGGTATATGACCAGTGTCTTATTTTATATTATATCATATTTTTAGTTTAAGTATTATAATATTGGAAATTGTATCATTTTAAAGCTAATAATAGCTGTAGCCACTATTCAAATAAAAATATTATGATATTAAAGCCAATTCGTAATTAATAAACAATACCCTATACAAATATGGCAGTATGGATAGTAATACTAATAATACACAGTTATTAATCATTTATCAAAAGCTAGAAATTGCTCTAATGCTTTTAATATTATCACAATTTAATCTTCAAAATAACTTCATCAAATAAGCATTATCCTATTTCATGCACAAAGCGAGTCCCACGCAACTAAAAATAAATTTTTCTATACCATAGTATAAGTGTCAGAACTGATGTTCAAATTTATATTTGATTTTCAAATTTTGATTTTTTTTCAACTTATACTGAAAAGATCTACCCTTTTACCAGGATATTTAAAACCCAGAGGTCTCAGAGCTTTTCAGGAGTGCTGAATTAACATGGATGTTTTCTTAAATTTTATCTAAGCATTGAATTAACCTTCAAATCAAAGAGCAGGTGATGAAACCATCTATTAGAAAAAGTCATTAAGAAAGAAAATGTGATATTTTATTACAGGAAAGCAGGTGATGTCAGCACCTGATAACAAAAAAAATATCAAAAAAAAATCAGGACACATTCTCTACCTATCCTAAAACTTACTAAAAAATATGTACTAGATTGTAAAATGTTATGTACAGTTATGATAAGTACTCACTGAAAAGCTAAATGCACCCAAAGTATTGGGTGAAGATAAAAATCATCCACAGTGATCACAAACTTAAATAATAAAAATGTTAAGGGCAAAAATCAACCAACTCTTTTTCTCTTGCTTAATTTGATCCATCAGTGAGGTGTAGTTAACAAAGGTAATACAATCTTAAGATACATAATAGAAGTTAATTGCCTAGATAATGGGAAATAATATCCTCATTGGACTGTGTTAGTCAGGACACATATGGAATAATGGAATCAATTTGTGCTCCCTAGGACTTTACTAACACCCATCTTATGCCAATTAACAACTTGGCTTATAGGTAGTTTTATGTATTTTTCTTCTACCATAGACTGTGAATTACATGTATGCAGGGCCCATGACTTATCTAATTTTATGTCATTGGTACCCAGCAGAAAATGTGGCTATTAGTATTTGCTTAATAAAGCATTACATTCATCTCCTTGGACTCTTGCCATCATATTATAACTGGTTTCTATGCCTCTCTTTCATATCTCTTAGTTCCATCTCCAAATAATTGCTCAAGGAGCAAAGTACTCCACCAAGGTCACAGAACTAGGAAGTGACAGACATTGAATTGAATCTAGGTATACTGACTTCAGAGTCTCATTTTCAAATCCCAATTCTCGAATAAAATATTTTCCTCCCAAAGATAAGCACAACAAAACATATAAATGAACAAACAGTTATTTGAAAAGGAATTAATTTCCCTGGATTGGTGGCAAGCTCTACAAATTAAGATGTTATGGGTAAAACATTTTAAGAGAGACTTTGATAAACAGGCATAAACACAAAGGTAACCATGACTATGATTTGGTGAATACACTCCTTATAAGAAAAACAAACAAACAAAAAATTGAAAGAATGAGAAGGTTTTTAGCTTAAAAAAATCTTGTTTAAGCATCTATAAAGTATTAAGACCTGTCATGAAGTAAAAAAAAATACTCTGAAATTTCTCAGAAGTCTCTGGCATAAAACAGGTACTTAGTAACTGTTTCCTTGCTTAATTAACCAATGATAAGTGGGCACAAGTAACACAGAAATAAGTAAAAGGTAATGAAACAAAGATTTAAAAGTTTCAGGGCATTCTAACAACTAAGGCTATGAAGAAAATCACAGGAAATTGAACCAGAGGTATTGATCAACTACCCATAGAGAAGGTTGGGCCATTGGCCTATCTATATTTCTATTAAAATTAACTGCTGTGTAGCAAGATAGACTATATAATTGTGGCAAAAGAATTGTAAACATTTAACCATTGTTGTTAAAACCCAAGATACTTTTATTCTGAATAATTTTCACTAAACAATTTGGTTGTTATCCAGTGTAGGAATTATGCATTATGCAATTCATAATAATGCTCCAAATTAAGCTGTCACAACCTTGTCTCTAGGGAACATTTTATAAGATTACCGTATTTTACCTTTTGTGAGCAAATTATATCAAATCTTCACTGATTTGAATTTACATAAAGAATGAACTGAACAGAATTCTCTCTATGCTTTACTGAGATTACATGATTATTGTTTTAAAATAATGTTTATGATAGAAAAGATAGGAGATCATCATCATCATTTTATTATTCCTCCTCCTCAGCTTTCTTGACCATTGTATTGGGTTGTCAGAAAAGTCATGACGTATTTTTTCTGTTTTTCATTGCAAAAATTCATCATGACTTTTCCAACAACCCAATATTTTGTAGATTAACATCCTAGAAAGCAGGTAACTAGTCATAAATTTATGTTTTTGTTTTTGTTCTTGCTAGATGTATAGCTCTGCAGAAATACTTCATATTGCCTTGAATCTAAATTCTATCATATTTAAAATAGGGGAAGTACCTACCTTTTGTGTTTATTTGGAGGTTAATACTACTAATTATGAAGCATCCGGTATAGTACCTAACACCTGGTGAATAATATATTGTTTTTATTTTATTACGGCATAAAATAGTCAAGTATTTGTTTATCCTCATAACCATGTGAAACAAATGTAAGACAAATGTTAAAATTCTAATTTTATATAAATTGAGTTTCAGAATTCTATGTGAAAATTTTAAGGTCACATAAATATAAGTGGCAGCCGGGAGAAGCATTTCTGAAGTGTCAGAATAAAGACCTTTGAAAATCTGCTCATTTATAACAGCAATTAGGACAATGGCAAAAATTGACCAACCATTTTTCTTCAGATCTGGAAATTAATTGAAGGCTTACTGTAATCTGTGAGCATTGATTAAAGAAAGATGGCCAAATCTTAGAAAGAACAATGACTTTGTGCTGTTTTAACTTTCCGTACCCCCCATCCCTCTATCCTCAGCTTAGCTGTAGCCATGAAAACCAGCAGTCTTGGATTCCCAATAGCTGAGAAAACCAACAGCATAGCACTGAAGGATAGAACAGTATTGGAGCTCCCTAAAAGCTTCAATCTCAGGAAATTGTCAGTCTTTTATTTGGCAGGCAGGTCCTTGAAAAAGCACTGTTCATAGGATTTGTTTAATTTGGTTTAATTTTGGTCTTTTTTCACTGAGCTAGCTAGCTCTATCCCAAGGCATTTGTTGAAAACAAGAGTAGCAAGTATTTAACATTATGGCTTGCTGAGGCAACAATACCTGTTAGGAAAAACAGTTGGCTGGACCAGGGGTCAGCAAACTGCGGCTCGTGAGCCACATACGGCCCTTTGGGTATGTACATGTGGCTCTGAAGTAAAATTGAAAATGAAACTAAAACTATCATAGTTTCATTTATAAAATTTTAAAAGGATTTAAAAATTTTCCTTATTTGTAAAAATATATTTATGGCTCTTGAATATTTTTTTAAATTGTTGCGAGGGACAGGATTGGCTCTTCTGTCTCAAAGTTTGCTGACCCCTGGGCTGGACAAAATATTTAAAAGGAAAATTTGGAGAATGAATTGTCTGTGGGTACTTTGAAGACCTCTGCCTTATCACTAGGGATATAGAAGGTTATGCGTGTGTGCAGGGATGTGCACATGCCCAGTAAAAATATGAAAAGGTCTTGATCTCTCTGGCTAAACTTGAGGTTCAATGCAAGCAGGAAGTGAAGCCTAAGTCAGAGTTAGAAAGTGCCCAACACTGAAAGCATCTTCCCAACAAACACAAAGAACCACCTCAGCAGAGAGTGGGAGAGTAATTGGTGCAAGGCAACTAAGGAAATATATGTTTAACCATTAGGTGAACGTTAAGCTAACCAAGCAGCCAGACTTCAGGGTTACACATAAAAAAGATTACAGACCACAGAATTAGTCCCAGGAAGTCACTAAATAAGCCATCAGCAACAGCAACGATAACAATATGAAACAATGATGACAGACTGAAAACTTTCCCCCCTGAGATCAGGAACAAGATAAGGTTGTCCACTCTCACCACTTCAATTTAACACTTTCCTGAAGGCTCTAGCTGGGACAATTAGGAAGGAAGAATAAATATAAAATATCCAGATTGAGAAGCTAAAAAAGTCTTTCTATTCTTAGATGATCTGATCCTGTATGCAGAAATTCTATAGGAATTCACATACAAAAATTAAAATTAATGAATAATTTC
>NW_017731835.1:1000977-1003059 GCF_001890085.2 Hipposideros armiger | reverse complement strand
AACATGCAAACTCCCCACACATAGTGGCCCTGGCCAGGAATTCATTTATTTCCCTTATCATTATAATGAAATGACATAAAATGAAATGATGTTATTTGAGGACCTGATGTACAATAGTCACCATACTGTACATCCTCATGACTTATTTTATAACTGGAAGTTTGTATTTTTGGACCACCATCCCCCATTTTGCAAATCCCCAACCCCATGTATCTGGCAACCACAAATCCATTCTCTGTATCTATGAGTTCATTTTTTTAAAATGTCATATATAAATGAGATCATATATAGTATATAGTATTTGTCTTTCTTTGTGTGACGTATTTCATTTAGCATAATGGCCTCAAGGTTCATCCATGTTGCTGCAAATGGTAAGGTTTAATATACTTTTTTCATGGCCGAATAATTTCCCATTGTATCTATACAACACATCTTTATTCATTCATCCATTGGTGGACACAAGTTGCTTCCATTTTTTGGCTATTGTAAATAATGTTACAGTGAAATGGAGGTGCATATATGTTTTCAAGTTAGTGATTTCATTTCCTTTACACAAATACCCTATAATGGAATTGCTGGATCATTTGGTAGTTCTATTTTTAATATTTTGAAGGACATCCATATTGTTTTCCATAATGGCTGCAATAATTCACATTCCCACCAAGAGTACAAAAGGGATCCCTTTCTCTACATTTTTGCCAACACTTGCTATTTCTTCTATTTTTATTGTCATTTTAACAGGTGTGAGATGATATTTCATATGGTTTTGATTTGCATTTCCCTGATGATTAGTGATGTTGAGCATCTTTTCATGCTCCTGTTGGCCATCTCTATGTCTTCTTCGGGAAAAATGTCTATTTAGATACTCTGCCCATTTTTAAAATCAGATTATTTGTTTTTTGCTATTGAGTTGTGTGAGTTCTTTATATATTTTGGATATGAACCTTGACCAGATATATCATTTGCAAATATTTTCTTCCCTTCCATAAGTTTCTTTCCATTTTGTTGATGGTTTCCTTCTCTGTATAGAAGCTTTTTGAGTTTTAGTCCCATTTGTTTATTTTTTTATTTGTTGTCTTTGCTTTTGATGTCAAATCCAAACAAAAATCATTATCAAGACTGATGTCAAGAAGTTTACCTGCTATGTTTTCTTCCAGGNGGACAAAGAATAGTATTTTCCAAGAATGTTGCTGGGACTACCAGATATACACATGCAAATGATCGATACTGGAACCATACTTCACAACATGCAAATAATTAACTCAAAATGGATCACAGATCTAAATTTAAATGCTAAAATTATAAAAGTCTTAGACAGAAACACAAGTAAATCATTGGGATCTTGAAATAGGTAATGACTTCAGAGATAGTACAGCAAAACCACAAGTGGCATGAAAAGGAAAAATCAGATTAATTGGACCTTCAAAATTATTTTTTGTGCTAAAATGATGGGATAAAAAAGTGAAAAGACAACCTACACAATGGGAGAATGTAATTTCAAATCATATATCAGATAACATGCTTGTATATACAATATATAAAAACTCACAACTCAATAATAAAAAATAAATAACACATTTAAAAACAAATAGACACTTCACCAAAGATCATATATAAATAAACAATGTGCACTTTGAAAGATGTTTAACATTTGTAACTATTAGGGAAATACAAATCAAACCCACAACGAGACTCACTTTACCTCCGCTAAGATGACTGTGATCACTAAAGATAAAAACAGTAACGAGTGTTAGTAACACTAACGAGTTGCAATGATGTGGAGAAATCAGACCCCTCATTTGTTGCTAATGCGGTTGTAAAATCATGCACCTACTATGAGAAACAGTTTGGTCACTCCTCAAAATATTAAACACAACATTACATGTGATAAGTAACTTCAATTCTAGATATACACCCAAGTAATTGAGAACATATGTCCCTGCAAAAACTTGTATGCAAATCTTTTCAGCAGCATTATTTGTAATAGCCAAGAAGTAGAAACAATGCAAATATCAATTTATATTGAATAGATTGTAATTATATCTAATTGAATTGATCAATGGATAAACAAAATTTGGCATA
>NW_017731835.1:998157-999001 GCF_001890085.2 Hipposideros armiger | reverse complement strand
ATATATATATATATATATATATATATATATATATATATATATATATATATATATATACGACCCCTCGTATTTTTGGAGGTGATTAGGTCATGAAGGTGGAACCCCCGTGAAAGGGATTTAGTGCCCTTAAAGAAGAGCTATTTTGCCGCTTCCATCATGTAGGAAGAGAGTAAAAAGTCACCATCTCTGAAACAGGAGCAGGCTCTCATAGGCACCAAACCTGCCATTGCCTTCATCTTTGACTTTCCATCCTCCAGAACTATGAGAAAGACATAAATATCGCTAATAAACCATCCAGTTTATGCTATTTTATTATACTAACCCTAATGGACAGAGACAATCACCCTACACGTCTTTTCTGATGGTGCCTACACTCTATCTTACAGCTTTCCAGATTCCAGAGATGTCCACATGCTTCATCTCATTTTGATTTTTCCCAGAGCCTTGTGAACCTGAATTACATCATCTCTATTAATGCCTTTGTGTCACAGACAAGGGATCTTGGGATCGGAGAGTACAATATATGTGACGGAATTCACAAATTTAAAAGCTGTCAGATTTTGTCACAAGATTTTAGTGGCACATTCATTTGACGCACTGGTTGTTTTGCAATTGTGGTTGACAGGACCCATGTAGACAAGTAGTGTCCCATCTCAAGCACCCTCCATGTCTCATCTTCCATCCTTTGCACCCAGGGATTTTCTAAATGTTCAGAGCTTTTCAGCCTCTGCAAGTCAGTACTGAGTATTTACACCTAGAGAAAACCTCACCTGAAAAACATGAAGTCATGAATAAATGCAGTTGCCCATCCTTCAAAGAAGAATTCTGAGGCACAGATTTACCT
>NW_017731835.1:993745-995259 GCF_001890085.2 Hipposideros armiger | reverse complement strand
TTTTATTAATAGAGTATATCACTTTGATTGACTTGTGGATGTTGAATATGTTTTCTTTTCTTTATTCCATGTCTTACTAGTCTTGCTCCCTCATCTCCATCACAGTTCTCTAGAACAAACCTCCAGATGACCTTATACATGCTAGCCACTTTCTCAGATCCTGGTTTTTTGTAACTCAAACTAAGGCAGGCATAAATATGAATAATTTGGTAATCTGGCATATCAAGCTGCCTTCTTGAAATACTTATTGGCAATGTTGTAAGAACACAAATTTTCATGTTCATTTACTTCCATCTTCTTTTCAGTATGTATCATTTCAATATCTGTATGCCCCAAATTATTGCTTCATATATACACATACACACACACACACGTATATATATATATATATATATATATATACACACACATATATATATATATATACATGTGTATATATATATACACGTGTATATATATATATATACATGTGTATATATATACATGTGTATATATATATATATATGGGTCTATATCTATATCTATCTATCTATCTATCTATCTATCTATCTATATATCAAGGGTGCCAAAAAAACTATACAAGTGGACACTTTGGTCAACGTTGCTCAAACAGTAGTCCGCTATAATCAGAAGTGTCTGCATGCTGATGGTAACAACTTTGAGCACCTCTTGTAATTGTGGAGGTCAAACATGACTTGTATTCATCTTTTGTTATCAGTATATGTTGAGTATTACAATTTTAATAGTTTTTCTTTTCTTAAAATGTATATACTTTTTTGGATATATATATATATATTCTACAGATGTAGTTTTCTACTACATCTACAAGTTGGAGAGGGCATCTCCTAATTAGGAAGCCCATCTGGGTAATTATCCAAGTATCTATGACCGTGTCTGGATTAATAATAAATAAGAAAATAGAAGTAAAGCACATTTTTATTTTAGAAAACTATACTTGTTTTGAGAACACATAAAATTTTTAAATGCTGTATTTATATTGAACATAAATTAAGCTAATTCCATAATAATTATTTGTTTTGACTTTAGAAATTGACTGTATTATGAGCACTTCCATTGAAAGGTGAATACAAGAGTACCCAGAGGACTTTTCAATGGAGTTACAATTAGATGAAACTATATTATTCTTTAACATGCTGTGTTTCCCATTAGTTGGTGATCAAAATAAAAACTCCAATGAAGATCAGTAGGATGCAAGATTGATTACAGACCGATTCAGCAGTGTAATCACTAGCTAGTGCAATCTCAGCATGAATGGAGTCCCCAGAGAGCTAGTTGCTATCTGATAGCACTACAGAGGGGAGAAATCAAATGACTTCTAGAATGTAGATTGGTTTGGGTTGCATTAAACAGGAAAGGATTATATCTCATACTGTCATCCATCCTGGCATCTGAGAACAGTGCATCTAAAACATCTCATTTCCACGGATGGTATACATCAACTTTGCTGCATAACCTGATTCAGCAACTCCTGGAAAGGAAGGAAAACTGCACAA
>NW_017731835.1:991510-992430 GCF_001890085.2 Hipposideros armiger | reverse complement strand
TGTGTTATCTTTTCCCTTTTCCTATTTCCCAATAACATCCATCAACATTTCTCTGGACTACTTGGAATTAGATCTTCAGAATAATTTTGATATCTCTGTCCTTTCTGAGATCATACTGAAATTTAATGTATTTCTTTCACTGTAATACTTCCATTGATATTTCTTTAACTCTTTACCACCACATTTGAGTTGAACCACAGTAATAGCCTCCAACTAGTGTTTGGTCCTTAAACTGTTATTCCTGCTAATTCATCTAGTATAGCTCTGCCAGATTAATCTTGCTAAAAATGTTGATTTCATTTTGCCATTCCATTCTTCAAAATTCTTCAAAGTGTCTCCATTGAATACAGGCTGCCCCCCCACCCCCACCAGATTGCTATTAAAATCAATTTAAAATCTGCTTTTGATGTCCTTTTTTAGTCCTACACTCAAAGACTGTTTGCGATAAATGGTCACTTGAGCTTGTCTTGCTTCTATTGCTTCTCAGAGAAATGTCTAGGGCTTCACTTGTTATACCAGTGTCATACTAGACCCATATAAATGTGTACTCAACATATTACAGGATTTTCGAGCTGTACAGTCTTTGTTTGGAAGCTTGTTTTGGTTCGGTTATACTATGTAGTACCTAAACTAAGCAATACAAACTATTAAGTATAAACTTGCATACATTTTCCAGTGTTTGTTCAAGAGATACTCTAAGTTTGTAGAAATGTTGCTGGCAGAATTTGTTTATCTAATTATGGTTATTTAGCTTAAATAAAATATATTTTGTACAATATAGATTATATAACATTTCAAACAATAACACAAAAGTAGTAGGCATTAACTAAATTTCTGTTGGTATGTAGAGTGGGTTTAATATATACTAGATATCAAAAGATGCAGCCCATTAGGCAACACACACACACACACACACTCAC
>NW_017731835.1:963031-990805 GCF_001890085.2 Hipposideros armiger | reverse complement strand
GTTAGCAAGAATGTAAAGAAAAGGGGACCCCAGTGCATTTTTAGTGGGATTGCAAGTTGGTGCAGCCAATATGGAAAATGTAGGTTTGCTTAAAAATTGAAAATAGAACTACCTTATTACCAGCAATTCAACTTCTGGGTTTTATCTGAAGAAATCTAAAATACTAATTAAAAAAAACTATATGCATCCCTATGTTCATTACACTGTTCTTTACAATAGCCAAGATACAGAAGTACCATACTGTTTTGATTACTATATCTTTGTAATATAACTTGGAGTGTGCAACATTTCTCTTCTTTCTCATGGTTGCCATGGCTATTCAGGGTCTTTTGAGCTTCCATACAAATTTTAGGATTTTTTTTCCTCTTTCTGTGAAAAATGCCATTACAATTTTAATAAGGATTGTAATTAATCCCTGTAGATGGCTTTGGGTAGCATGGACATTTTAATAATATTAATTCTTCCAGTTATGAACACAAGATATATTTTTATTTGTTTGTACCTTTTTTCAATTTCTTTCATCAGAGCCTTATAGAATTTCATGTAGAGATATTTTACTGTGATTAAATTTATTCCTAAATGCTTTATTGTTTTTGATGTCATTGTAAATATGATTATTTTCTTTATGTTTCAGATATTTTATTGTTAGTGTATAAAAACACAATTGCCTTCTCAGTGTTGATTTTGTATCATTCAGGTATTGAATCTGTCGATTAATTTTGGCAGTTTTTTGGTAGAGCCTGTAGGGTTTACTTCCTATAATATCATATCTGTAAAGGATGACAATTTTACTCCTTTCTTTCTGATTTGGATGCCATTTACTTATTTATTTATTTATTTATTTATTTATTTATTTATTTATTTATGTCTTGCTTGAATGTTTTATCTATGACTTCTGATACTATGATAAATACAAGTGGTGAGTGAGACTGGGCACTCTTGTCTTGTTGCTGATTTTAGAGAAAAAGTTCTCAAACTTTCACTGTTGGCTTTGATGTTACTTTTGGGATTGTCATATATGGCCTTCTTTATGATGAGGTATGTATCTTCTATACCCAATTTTTTGACAATTTTTATCGTAAAAGGATGTATTTTGTCAAATGCCTTTTCTGCATCTTTTTAGATGATCATATAATTTTTTGTCTTTCATTTTGTTTATGTGGTATATCACATTTACTACTGATTCAGTATGTTGAACTATCCTTGGTGATAAATCCCATTTGGTCATGATGTATGACCCTTTAATGTGATGTTCAGTTGGTTTGCTAGTATTGTGTTGAGAATATTTACATCTATATTCATCAGGGATAGTTGTCTATAGTTTTCTCTTCTTGTATTGTCCTTATCTGACTTTGGTATCAGGATATTGCTGACCTCCTAAAATGATTTAGGGAGTGTTTCTTCATTTTATTTTTTATTTTTGGAATTTGAGAGATATTGGAATTATTTCTTCTCTAAAGATTTGGTAGAATTCACCAGTGAAACCATCTGCTGCTGGGCTTTTCTTTGTTGGGAGTTTCTTGATTACTAATTGAATCACCTAATCATTATTGGTCTGAAATTTTCTATTTCTTCATAATTCAGTCTTGTAAGATGTATGTTTCTATGAATTTATTCATTTACTTATAGGTTATCCAATTTTTTGGTTTATAATTTCTGTAATAGTCTATTATGATCCTGTATATTTGTATGGTATCAGCTGTCATGTCTCCTCTTTCATTATTTTTTTCTTGTTAATTTAAGTCTCCTCTCTTTTCTTAGTTGAGCTAGCTAAATATTTGACAACTTGACTTATTGTTTTAAAATATCAATTCTTAGTTTTGTTGATCTTTCTTCTTGCTTTTCTTGTCCTTATTTACCCGATTTAATTTATTTCTGCTCTGGTCTTTGGTATTTTCTTCATTTAACTGACTTTGGGCTTATTTTGTTCTTTTTTCTTTCTTTTTTTCTTTTAAGTTCCTTAAAGGGTAGAGTTAAGTTGTTTATTTAAGGCCTTCCATTTTTCTTGATATAGTGATTTATTGCTACACATAGCAATATACATTGCTATACATTTCCCTTTTAGGCCTAATTTTGCAGCCCATAGGTTTGGTGTGTTGTTTTTCCATTTTCATTTGTTTCAAGATTTTTAAAATTTTTTTCTTTTGATTTTATCTTAGACTCATTCCCACAGCTGTATGTTTTATAATTTGTGACTATGTATGATTTTTTAACTTTTTTCCCATTACTGATTTCTAGTTTTATATAATTGTGATCAGAAAAAGTATTTGATATGATTTGAATTTTCCTAAATTTGCTAAGACTTGTGGCCTATCATATGATCTGTTCTGAAGAGTATTCTGTGTGTGCTTGAGAGGAATGTGCACCCTGCTGCTTTTGGATGGAACGTTCTATATTTGTTAGGTCCATCTGATATAAAGTGTGCTTTAAGTCCAATGTTTCCTTTTTCATCTTTCATCTTCTGTGTGGATGATCTATCCATTGCTAAACATATGGCACTGAAGTCCCCTACTATTATTTTATTGTTGTCTGTATCTGCCTTTAGATCTGTTAGCATTTGCTTAATATATTTAGGTGCTCCAATGTTGGGTGTGTATATATTCATGATTGTTATATCTTCTTGGTGAATTGTATCAATATATAATGACTTTCCTTGTTTTTTGTTACTGTTTTTGACTTCACCTCTATTTTTTTCTGATATAAATATAGGTGCCCCTGAGGTCTTTTGATTTCTACTTGCATGAAATACCTTTTTTCACTCCTTTACTTTTAGCCTATGTGTGTCATTAAGGCTTAATTTAGTCTCTTGTAGGCAGCATGTAGACAGGGTTTTGTCTTTTTATTCATTGCCACTCTATGCCTTTTGCTTGAAGAATTTAAACCATTTACCTTTAGAATAGTTTTTGATAGGTAAGGAGTAACTAATGCTTTTTTTAAATTGTTTTCTAGCAGTTTTGTAGTTCCCTTGTTTATTTTTAATCTTTTGCTGCCTTCCATTGTGAATTAGTGATTTTTTGAAGTGGTATGCTCTAATTTTCTTGTCTTTATGTTTTGTAAATCTACCCTAGGCTTTTGCTTTGTGGGTACTACGAGATTTGCATAAACCTGTATTGACATTAATTTAAAGTACTGTGCACCTTGGACATAGTGGGTACTCACTATAGTTTCTATTTTATTTAAGAATTAGCTTTTATTGTTTTCTATAAAGTTGATAGATAAGTTGTTTCAAGGATAATTTTTAAATGAACCATCAATATCAATTAAAGTATGATAGTCATAACATTATATAAAGTAACATCTTACATAGCAGAAAAGACTGTAAGAAAATGCATTAATATAGCCATCAAACCTTACTTCTGTGAGGATTGTGTTTTTATTCATGTGATAGAATACCTGATAGAATACCTTAACCAAATAGTTGTTTATTTTTCTCATGTTCTCTAATAAGATGTCCACATATAAGCATTTTAGGACTGGTTGGGCAGAAACACAATGACATCAAGGAACCAAATATTTTCTAATTATCACTTAACATCTTAATATTTTAAGAGTAATTCTATCCTTTTACTCTCAAGATGGCTGTTGCATCATTAGTGATTGTATCTGTTCACCAACTTGAATGAAAATAGATTATCAAGGGAGAAGAATATGGCCTACAATAAGGAAAGCACAACTAAAGTTCTGCTATGACTGATTTAATGGCTTGTCATTGGCTGTAAAGGGATGGAGATGATAATTGGGTCCAATTCTAATTTCACACAGCATCAAGGGTTCTGAAGGTAGTGAAAGAGAAGCATACCTTTTGGAAATGCAAATATCAGAATTGTCCACAAATATATAATTAGTACCAACTATTTAAAATGCATGGCTTTGTGTTCTTGGATACATATTGTATTATTTCACATCCACTCTAAGTGGTAGGTGCTAATTTCATCCTTTATATATTTTGAGAAAACTAATAGATGAAGTAGCATAAATAACTTAAATAACTTGCATAAGGGCATTTAACTAGTAAGCAGCAACATTTGGATTTGAAGTCTAGTTTTCTGAATCTAAAACCTTGGTTATTATACACAAAGCATACATTTATTTTACTTTGTCATCTTATTAGGAGAAAAATGAAAGTGAAAGACAAATAAAAAAGAAAGTTGAATTGTAAAGAAATTCTCTGGCTTTGATTAACAGAATTTTTCAGAATGGCACAAACTTTTGTGAACAACCTTGACATTAATTTGATACAAATGTGAGACTTTAAATGATACTTCTGTAGAATAGCATCCCAAAGGCAATATAAAACCTTTATCCTTTAGGTTCAACCCTAGTGTTCTGCAAAAATTTTGCTCTTAAAGTAGATTCCAATAAACAAGAGTGATTTAGTCAGCAAGGACAAAGTAACACTGATGCTACCACCATCCTTCAAAACTATGCACAATTGCACATTATTATTTTCCTGTACCTAGCTTTCAACATAAGTCTTAAGAGCCTGTATGTCAGCATAATGTAAGTACTGCTTCACTAGCCTAGTTACAAATTTTCTTCATAGGGAAATAAATGGTGTTTATCTTTCCTGTTATTTTTTACCCTTCCAAGTTTGACCTCTGTATTGCATTTTGTTGTAGAGAAGACTCAGACCTTGAAAGGGGTTGGATATGTATTTGATAACAGTGGACTATGTTAGTGTTCGACTTTCCCCACTTAATTATAATTTCAAATAAAATGAACACAGCATTTTATTTCATGCCTACACATTGGGCTCTTTCTTGTATTTGGCACCTTACATAAATTTAATTTATAGGTAATTGTTTTAATTTATTCAGCTCTTCATAGCAATACAAGTTGAGTTTTATTCCATTTTACAACCCTGTTAGTTTGGCACATCTAAAAATTCACTTCTTTTTTAAATTCTCCTTAAAGACTGCCTTTCTGTTATTTTATTAATTTTCCTACTACACAATTTTTATCTTTATTCTCTGTGGTTTCCCTGTTGTAATACAGATTTCATTTTTGATTGCATAACTCCTTGCCTGTTGAACTTATCTAATGATTTATTAGAAAGAACGTAAACTTGAAGCTAGGAAACCTGGGTTAATATCCCAGTACCATTTAGTTATTGGGTATCCTTAGGAAAAATAACTTAAGATTTTAGCTTTCTCTTCTGAAATAGAAGGATAATAATGCAGGTCCTGCCTTCTCTATGTGAACGTTTCAAGAATCAGATATGTGTAAAATTCATATACACTATGAAAACTCTCTACATAAACATTATTTTAGTATTAATGTCTTTATCTTATCATTATAATATTTGCTTTACAATCCAAGATCCCTTCTGAAGATTATACCCCATCTTCACATAAGAAATTTCAGGATTTTTTCCAGAAATATTTTAGATATAACTATGGCTATAGATTTTTGTCAACTAGTATTTTAATTTAGGCAGCTTAGCATCCTAGAAAATCAACTTGCCATTTATTGCCCTTGGTTAAAACATTATTCAAATAAAATGTTCTGAAATCTTATTAAATATAGTTACTGAAATTAAAAAATAATCCTCCTTGAGGGGCTTCTTGGAGGAAACAGAATAATCACAACAGTGAGACAATTGCTATAATGAAGGGATAGAAAAAACATGATAGGGATACAGATAGGAGATGATTGATGGTTAAGTTAATTCCAAGATAGTGTGAAATTAAAAATAAAGAAACAAGAATAATCAGAGTTGACTAAGTAGAAACTTTCTCTCATAATGGCAACTGAACTTATTTTGGAAGATTTTATAAGCAAATGGCAGAATTTTGTTGCTTGAGGAGTTATCAAAAGTGATTACATTTCACATCCCTCAGAATTGTTTAGAACACTGCCAAAAGTTATGGCATCACAAAATATGTTGGCATAGTATATTTGGGGCAGATTCAAAGTATCTCCATAGAGAGGATTACAAATATAAATATAAGCACTAAGGTAAACCATCAAAAGTTTAAATATGACTATATTGAAATAAATCTGTTTATGTAGTTGAAATGGGATGCATTAATTAATAGAAAACATCAAAGTCACTTTGAAGCCAGATACGTATTGGAATGGTTGTTCTATATTTTGCTTCTCCACATTACTTGGCTAATTTTGTCATATAGCTCCATTACATCATTTCTTCCTTTTTAAAATTGTTGACAACCCTGTTTCCTTCACACACAAAAATGAGAACAATTATTCTTCTGTCTACTTTGCAAAATGCAACAAAGAGGTCAATGACAAAATTTAAGTAAACCCTTGGCAAGCAGGGCAAAATAATCATTAATTTTGAAGCTGTGATGTTACCACACCTGTTTTTGAGGATAAACTAACACTCTACAAATTATTACAATGACAAATAACCAAATAAACATTTCAAATCACATAGAAGTCTGTAAAATATGCAAACTTTGACACTTTTTTATGAAATTTAAATTGCATTAGGCATTTGGTGATATAATCTCCCTACAATGGAAGACATTATGCACTGCTGCATTGTTTAATAGACTTAACCAAATCATTTTTCCTCTACAGTGGTTCTCAACCTGTGGGTTGCGACCCCTTTGGGGGTCGAATGACCCTTTCACAGGGGTCGCCTAAGACCATCGGAAAACAAAAAGATATTTACATTACGATTCATAACAGTAGCAAAATTACAGTTATAGAGTAGCAATTAAAATAATTTTATGGTTGGGGGTCACCACAACATGAGGAACTGTATTAAGGGGTTGCAGCATTAGGAAGATTGAGAACCACTGCATCTACTATAAAGTCTAAATCCTAAGTGAGGAAAATAAAGAACAGAAATTTGCAATTTGCCTAATTTTCCTTGATTCCCCAGAACTTTATTATTTTCCATTGCTTATATTTATGAAACACTCAATGATGTACTGGTATTACTTCCATGGTAGACCTTTCTAATTGCAATACCTTCCCCTAACTGATCTCCTAATCTGACTACTGTGTATCATCTAAAACACTTATTAGAATATTATCCCATGTCATCATCATTCCCTGATATTTTTCAGATGAAATTAACCATTTCTCCCTCCTGGCTACCGCTAAACTTTGTTCAAGCTTCACAGTAACAATAACAGACTATTTTTAGAGATTCTTAACACTTCAGTATTGCCCTTCTACAAGCCATGTCTGTATTAATTCATTTTGTTACTCATGCTAGGTGTAGTAGATACAATTTCAGCTATGCCTCCATTCTTCACTCATTCTCTGCATGGCTTTACCTCTGGGTAACATTTGGTACTTACCTCATATCCACAAGCCTGTGGTAAACTTAGTCATGATTTATATTCATACAGCAGCTCAAGAAACTGGAAATTTTGTATTATTTTCTCTGGATATTTATTTCATTCATTATACCTCTCTTAGTGTTTTCAACCATTCACTTCACTTATCCATTCTCCTTAGCTATAAAAATATTGTCACTCAACTCAAAAAACTATTACCTTCATTTTAATTACCTCTCAAACTACCATTCTACTTCTTTACTAATTATCCATTCATAAACATCTAAACAATTAGCCTAGGTAAACCATTTCAATCTCTTCATTGCTCACTGTATCAATCAGGATAGTGGAATCTTGCTCCACAAAGTCACTCGACAGCCTCCTGATAAAGCTGCGCCTCTTGGATATGTGACTCCCCATCATAGCAGTAGGAAAGGACACAGAGTTGCTTCCCATGTAATTAAATATGCTAGTCAAAGTGTGATATTTTATTTTCCCTCACATTTCACTAGTCGACATTGGTCACCTGATCTCACCCATCTGTATGTCACAGGTAAGGGAAGACTTTTGTGTTCCTGGAAGAAGATAACTACATATTAATGAGCAATAGTAGCAACTGACACATGCAACTCTTTCTTCTTTGGTTTGTAGACTTTCTGTCTGTTCTACTATTAAGATTATTATTATTGTTGTTATTATTATTATTATTATTATTATTATTTTACTTCATAGTTGTTTATTATTATTTTAGTCCTTATCTCCTTTACTTTCTATTCAGTATTTGACAAGTTTGGTTATCGATTTCTTAAAGTTTTTTCCTCTCTAGTATTGGATTTTTTTTTATCTTGCTATCTGTGCTCCTTTCAACTTTTTCACTTGTACTTTCTCTTATATCTAACCTTTTTAATATCCATGATTCTTAAGGTTCTGTTCTTACACCTATTTCCTTTCCTATGATATACCATTTATTTACATGGTTTTACTATTTGTACATGTCTTGGTGACTTTCATTTTTACTTATACAGTTCTACTCTCATCCCAAATTACTTGCATTAAGTAATGTTTAACATAGATGCACACCAGGAACTCACACTTAATGTACTTAGCTCAATGAATTTACCCAAACTTGGTCCCCTTTTATTATTTTCTTTACTTTCATTAACATCTTAATGATGATACATTATGGCCTAGACACATATAATTTCTTCTTTCACAGTTTCCCCTCTAGTAACCAATTCGAATATTCACTTAACAGGCAATTTTTAACTTACACTACAAGGCATAAATCTATGCTCCCTATGTCAAGTACATAAGTAATACATGATATTTTTGTTCTTGAGTGGTTCATAATCTACCTGGAAAAGGAAATAAATTAAATAATTATAACACTGAAAAATAAACATATTACGAGATGACTTACAGGTATAAACCATAGTTTCTAAAAAAACACAGAGTTGGAAAAGTCTATTAATTCTAGCCTCCAAGTCATTAAAGTAGTAACTTTTGTATTCGATTTCTGGGGCTGCTTTAACAAATATTAATACCATGGACTGGTTAACTTACACAGAAATTTGTTTTTTCCATTCTGGAGACTAAAAGTCCAAGATCAAGGCGTTGGCAGGTTTGATGTTTCATGAGGCCTCTATCCTTGTCTTGTAAATGGCCATCTTATCCTGCCTCCTCACATGGTCTTTTGTCTGTACCCCCATGCTCCTGGTGTCCTTTTGTGTAACCAAATGTCCTCTTCTTATAAGGATATCAGGCAGGTTGTATCAAGGCCCATTCTAAGGGCCTATTTTTTAACTTAATCACCACCTTTAAAGACCCTATTTCTAAATAGAGTCATATTCTGAAGTGCTGGGATCTAGGCCTTCAACATATTAACTGTGGAGGTGCATATTCAGCCCATAGTAAATTTCCTCTAGGCTATTCTAAATTTTGAAACCATTAGGTGAGCTTTATATCCTCCCACATAACCCTCCAGAGCAGTTTGCCTACAGTAGTCATAATCAGTAATTGATGAAATAATAAATGCTTATATACCAAAGATTTAAAAAGAAATCATCTTATATGGCTCTCTACATTGTTAGTATTAACTGTTAACTTTAGACAGCCCTTATTTTACTCAATTATCTTAAAAGAAAATCTCATTTGCTTTGCTATAAATATTGTCCAACAGTTGTAAATCCTTTCAATATACGTACATGTATAGCAAAAAATGATCAAATCCGAATTTATCTTCTAGCTTTTCTGGCAGATCCCAGATGAATTCCATGAATATCTGAGTTATTTTTTTGTAGATCGTTGAAACCCACAAGAGGCTTTTTAGACTAAAATTTTGGAATAGTGGAGGTTTTTTTCCCCAAACCACATAGCTTTGGATTTTAAAACTTACATAAAGGTTTTTATAGTTTTTCATACTTCTTCTGTTTTATGGTGATATATAAATAACTAATATATAAAAATTGTTGACATTTTATAATTTCGGAATAGAGATTCATTAGTACTATTGAACTTTTTGGTTATGTAAAAAATATTTTTCAGTCAGATTTCTTTTGAAGATATCTTCATTAACTTAACTAAAATGAAAATATTATTTGTAGGTAAATTTTAATTATAAATAATATTTAGTTATAGAGATACATTGGAAATTTATCAAATTAGATGAACAGGAAACATTTATCAAATAGCCAAAGTGCACATCGATAGAGTTAACATTTAGTGAATAATAAATATGTATGAAACAGTCTTCCAAGTGGTTTACAAATATTATACATTTAAACCCTTAGCGACAACAGGACATAGATGGTATTACTATTATCACTATTATTAAAATTCATTATATTTTTTATATATGGGAACTGAGGTTTTTACAGGCCAATTGTTTTGCCTAAATTTGCATAGTTTGTGAACTGAAAATCCAAGATTCAGTTCTAGAGCTCACTCTCTTAAGCACTAAATCCTTTATTGCTAAAAATACACATCTGTTCTCCTTGGGCTCACTATATGGTTCACAGGACAGGGTGTGGGAAACAATTCAACTAAAGATAAATTTTCAGACTTTGCCATGTGGCATTATATTGGACATGTTACAACTTGAATGAGGAATCCTTCCACTTCAGGCTAGCCTTTTCTGGCAAAACTTAATTCAATGCATGATTCTAAATAAAAAGGAATCCTGATTAGAACTCTTAATAACCCAATCCGTGTATGGCCTAAGTGATTTTCCTATTTACCATATGCTCTTATTCAGAGTAGTGAGAACAATGTTCTCCTGGACTAAAAAAAAAAAAAAGACTTTCTCTATCCATACAAAATCCTCCAGTGCACTTGACCCCAAAGTCCCGATTCTGGAAGGGAGGAGGGGATGCGGTTTCTGATGATTAAAATAGCGTACCTGGATTTGCCATCCTCTGCTATAGATTTCATTTCTTACCCACTCTCCCAATTCATATGTTGAAATCTAATCCCCATTGTAATGGTACTAGGAGGTGGGGCCTTTTGGACACGGTTAAGTCATGAGGGCAGAGTCCTCAAGAATTAAATTAGTGCCCTTATAAAAGAAACTCCAGAGAACCCTTTCTGCTATGTGAGGACACAGAGAAAACATGGCTATCTAGGAACTAGAAAGTGGGCCTTCACTAGACACTGAACCTGCCAGCACCTTGATCTTGGACATCCCAACCTCCAGAACTGTGAGAAATAAATTTCTGTTGTTTTTAAGCCACCCAGCCTATATAGCATTTTGTTATATTATGGCAGCCTGAAGGGATTAAGAAATCTACCAGCGTGGTACTAGATGTCCTTATCTTTCAACATTGCCCTGGAAATTCTGAGATCACGCAGGAGTGGTATATTTCCAAAAATAGTGCTTTCAACTGAGATTTGCCATTCACCTTTTCTGTCCTAAGCTACTTAAGCTCGCGTTCCCTGCCTGGTTGGCATCCAGTGCCTATAATACTGTGCAGGTACACACACTCACTGCAGCTGTATGCTGTCACTCCCACAGAGGCTGATGTGACACTCGTACAACAGTGGCTCTGGTCCCATCTCCTGCTGATGCTGGGGTGACTCATCCTGTTACACCTCAGCCCAGAGAGCGCTGCTCTGTACACCCAATGTATCACAGGGATTTTTGTAATGACAGACTTTACTTATCCCTGGGTGATCTCTTCTTACGGAGAAGAATGAATCCATGGTGCCTAGGTGAGAGGTCAGCCATATTCAAAACTGTCTCTCGTTATTCACCCCGCGGTATTGATTTCAGAACAGGCAAGCTGACTTGTGATCACCTTTTTTGGAATGAGTTCCTTCTTGAGGAACTCCTATCTCATGCAGATTTCATCTTCTGAAATTCATTCCACCGATGTACAGACATGAGGTGAGATGACTAAACTCTAGGTAAACACAGCTGCGAGTAAAAATTGGAATCCTTATAATTACCCTACTGGCTCATCAGGTGATCCACGTGTTTTATTAATGCATTTGTGATAAAGTTCCTTAACAGTGTTCATTTTCATCCTGTTTATACCCAAATCCCAAAAGGATGTTTCCTATTGACCTATATTGTTTCCTGACTTTATTTTGTTCATACATTTTTTCATGCATCAGGATTTTAGATTTGAAACATTTTAAAGTTTTAATGCAGTGAAACTATATCTTAAGCTTCTTTTTGTTTGTTTGTTCCTTATAGCAGTCACTGCTATAGATTACATAGAATATGTTGTGTGTTTGTTTAAGTAATCAAATTTTAGAGAATCCATCTTAACATTTTATAAAGTTTTTTCAAAATGACAGCAAAATATGGGAGCAAATTATTATTTTACTGAGTAATAATGCTAAGATTTATGTTGTGTTATATCTCATATCATATTTTATTAAAAACAATATTTTCTACATTAAGCAAAAATCAAAATTTCAAGAGTCCAAGAATGGAGAATAAGTAGAATTTTCTCCCGGGCTAGGGTAATTGTTAAGTAGATGGTTGTTTATATTAAAACCATGATTCAAACAAATTTAGCATGACATTTCATAAAATATCTTAAAATTGTGTAGTTTTACCTCACAGGATGAACCCACTGATGTTTTGGAGAATGGCTTTAAATCTGTCATTTTCTATCCCTCTTCTCTTATTTCACATCTTCTTTCCTTCTTGCTTGCTATGCCTCCATTCATCACAGACACCACAGCTATAACAGCAGCACTATCCTTCACTCTTAAATCACTAGCTGTCTCTGACACTGTCACGGCCAGTCTTTGAAAAAGGAAAAAGGAAACCCAGAACAGCAGTTGCAATAGCGCAAGCATCATAAATGTTCCCCAGGACTCCCATCACACAATCCATTTGAGCCAAGTCTAGGTACAGATCTCCTCGCACTGCTGACTAGCAAATCATACAGGAGCTGTAATTGCGGAGTAGGTGACAGTCACTAGCACAGCTTTCTATTCAAGAGGCAATGAGATTTATAGCTCTTAGCTCCCTGAATGTAAATAGATTGTTGACATCCTCTTTGAAATGGGTCATCCAAACTAGATCATTTTAGTAAAATTGGTTAGGATTGGCTTTAATTATGTCAAAGGTTAAGTGTTTGAATATAACACATGACAGTGGTTTTGTACAAAGAAAAATAGTTTTTCCAGGTCATCATCCCATCACTTATCATATGTGTCATTGGTGCCTGGAAGAATTAAGCAAAAGAAGACAAATGATGGAGCTCAATGTCTCACTGATACCCTAAGTATTAATTTGCTCATTACTTTTTTCATTTATTTATCTAATATTGACTGTATTAGCTGTAAACATAAAAGCATTTAGTATGTGATGAATGGATAGAAAAATCAACAATTTGATATAATTTTTGACATAATTTTTTGTCAAAGAGTTGAAAAATATTCATCAACACCTTTAGAATAAGGAAGAAGGACACAACATCCAAAGTGTCTGTTGATAGTAACAATCGAATGATCAAATACCCAATTTATACAGATACACACACACACACATACACACACACACTCACACATACACATACGCATATATATGAGGTTTGACAGTTAGTTTTGCAAACTTGTTACAATAATGTTGCTAATCTTTTTTGATATCAGAGGGATTATTCATTATGAATTTGTACCAACTGGACAAACAGTTAACCAAGTTTACTATTTGGAAGTGCTAAAAAGGCTGCGTGAAATAGACGACCTGAACTTTTCGCCAACAATTCATGGCTCTTGCATCACGACAATGCACCAGCTCACATGGTACTGCCTGTGAGGGAGTTTTTAGCCAGTAAACAAATAACTGTATTGGAACACCCTCCCTACTCACATGATCTGGCCCCCAGTGACTTCTTTCTTTACCTGACAATAAAGGAAATATTGAGAGGAAGACATTTTGATGACATTCAGGACATCAAGGGTAATATGACAACAGCTCTGATGGCCATTCCAGAAAAAGAGTTCCAAAATTGCTTTGAGGGGTGGTCTAGGTGCTGGTGTCAGTGCATAGCTTCCCAAGGGGAGTACGTCAAAGGTGACCCTAGTGATATTCAGCAATGAGACATGTAGTACTTTTTCTAGGAGTAGTTCGCGAACATAATTGTCAGACCTCATGTGTGTGTGTGTGTGTGTGTGTGTGTGTGTGTGAGATAAGATGGCTTGGACAATTTTAATGTGTATAAAACTTTATAAAAACCATTTAAAAATCCTCAGTGCCCTCCTATGAATTGTACTTGAACAGAGCTCTGCAGTTTTGTTTTTTACTTGTTGCAACAAAGGAGAAAGCACACCATGGAAAGCTGGAGTATTTCAGTAACAGGGAGATAGAAAGAACTTACATGTTTTGGCTTTTGTATGTGATTTGGGGGAGGAATCAAGGAACGGGGCTTGCTTTAAATTGTGTGCTGTCAGAATATGAAAATAATTGCATGATTGGGCATCTTAGTAGATCTTATCTAGAGGTGGGAGGCATGAAGCAAGTGTAAAGATATAGTTGGTAATGAAGCAGCAAGTCATTCATATTAGCCAGAATGCAGGGTGTGTGATCAATTTGTGGTTTGGTAAATGTTATTTTCTCTTTTCTAAGTTCATAAACATTTAAGGAAGGGATGTATTTGTGTGTTGATCCATTATGATCAGAGACAGACCCTGTCTGATGGTGTTCTGTGAAATTGTGTTCCATAAGGCAGTACCCTAGCCCTGCTGTGAGTGACTAGCCATCTCCTAGAAACACCTACCTTGTAGTGCTGGGCCAGTTCTTGGTTAGCTCTTGGCTGTGAGAGACTGCTTTGCTTCTCGTTTCCAAAATACATGAGTATTCTGGAAGTTTAGAAAGGTATCCATAGAAATAAAAAATTAAGTAAAACCAACATAATTGTGAAAGAAAAAAGTGTAAACAAAATAGTACCTACCGTATGACTCCATGTACATAAAATTAAGAAGCAGACAAATCAAATGTATGGTGTTAAAAATCAAGTTAGTGATTACTTTGGGGGGAAAAGTGTGATCTCGGAAGTGACAGAAGAGCGACTTCTGGTACAGTGGTATAGGTTTAGTTTTTGAGCTGAGTACTAGGTGAACAGGTGTTTTTGCTTTGTGACTATGATTTGGGCACTGTGGATTGGTTCACTTCTCTGTATGTATACTGTCCTTCAGGAAAAGCTCATAAACTTAATAATGAAAAATTGACAAATAAACTCAAGTCAATGTGACAACTCACAGATGAAAGCTAAAAATGTAAGACAGCTTCTGCTCAGAGGACTTTGGCATGAAATTAATTTTAATTTCCTATTCAATTGTCAGGGTAAGTAGGAAACATAGCCCAGGACCCACTTACACAGGGGATCATTAGGAGCCCTCATCTCCATGTACATACACCTGGGAACTGAAAAGACTGCACCTGTGCTGCCCATATAATAACCACAAAGCACACGTAGCAATTGAGCACTTGCAAGGTGCCTAGTCTGAATGAAGATGTGTCGTAAATGCACAATAGCAATTTGTTTTGAAAACTTGGCATAACAAAACTATTTAAAGTATTTTTAAAATCATTTTTGTTGATTATATGTTGAAATAATAATATCTTAGAAATATGTAGTTAAAATAAATTATAGATTTTTTAACTGATTTTCCTTTTTTAAATGTGGATACTACAAAATTTGAAATTGCACATATGCCTTACATTTTTGGTTCACATTATATTCTTTTGGGCACCCTCAATGTGAGAATGAGTTAGAATTCCCCCAAGAGATTGAGTTAGACACTGATTTTTATAACTTGGCAGTGAGGGGAAGATAGAATGGTGCTAATCAAATAATTAAGGCACATATTTCGATCTCCCAATACTTGCTTTGCTTTTATTTTTTCTGAAATTGCAACACTTGAAACTGACATATAGCAGAAGGAAAAATAGTATAGTAAAATAATATTGAAAAAATCAAAGAACATACCAAGCAGACTAAATGAAAGAACTGACCCTAGCCTTAAGCACTCCTCTAAGAAAATACCTAGGAGACCTTCAAACACTGGATATCAAAGGGAGATTTCCTTATGGTTTTATTCTCTGGATCTTCATATCATCCTATCCCAGATCATCCTTGAAGAGGCCAGTGGCCAAGAGGGCCCAAAGAATCAAGGAGGTTCTTTTTTGGAATAAGAACAGCTGTACAAGCAGTGCTTCCTCTTTCTTTCTCTCTTTTTTTTTTTTTTCCTTTTTGGTACTGGTAAAACAAATAATGTTTAATGGCAATGATGAATCCCCATCATCTTATAGTATGTTGGGTTGGCAGGAGGGATATAAAGGAGTGATTAGTTCTATAATAACAAGCATGTCTCACCCATGTTTTGTTACAAACCCATGAATACAATAATAGTATTTTATTTTCTTTTAAATTAACATATAACATTATATTAGTTTTATGTGTATAACATAATGATTCAATATTTGTGTGTATTGTGACATATGTATAAGTCTAGTTAACATCTGTCACTATATACAGTTACATATTTTTTTCTTATGATGAGAACTTTTAAGATTTAGTCTCTTAGCAACTTACAGATATGCAATACAGTATTATTATGTATAGTCACCATGCTATATATTATATCCCCATGACTTATTTATTGTATAACTGGAAGTTTATATCTTATGACTCCCTTCATCCATTTTACTCACCTTCCACCCCAATCTATTCTCTGTATCTTTAGCAATCACCAATCTATTCTCTGTATCTATGAGCTTGTTTTTTGTTGGTTGTTTTTCAGATTCTACATATAAATAAAATCATAGGTATTTGTCTTTCTTTGTCTGATTAACTTTATTTAATAAAGTGCCCTCAGAGTCCATCCATGATGCCACAAACGGCAAGACTTTCTTCTTTCATGTAGCTGAATAATATTCCATTGTGTGTGTGTGTGTGTGTGTGTGTGTGTGTGTGTGTGTATCACAGTTTCTTCATTCATCCATCAATGGAATCTTAGGTTGTTTCCATACCTTGACTAATGCAGATAATGTTGCAATGATCATGAGGATTCATATATCTTTTTAAGTTAGTTTTTTGTTTGTTTGTTTTCCTTGAATAAATACCCAGAAGGAGAACCACTGTATCATATGGTAGTTCTATTTTTAATTTTTTGAGAAATGTCAATACTGTTTTCCATAGCGACTGCATGGGTTTATATCCCCACCCACAGTGCACAAGGATTCCCTTTTCTCCACATCCTCATGAATACTTGTTATTTCTTGTCTTTTTGATAATAGCCATTCTAACAGGTATGAGGTATTATCTCATAATAGTGTTAATTTACATTTCCCTGATGATTAGTAATGATGACCACCTTTTCATGTACCCGTTGGCCCTCTATATGTCTTCTTTGAGAAAATGTCTATTCAAATCCTCTGCCCATTTTTTTATCAGACATTTATTTATTTACTTATTTATTTAGCTATTAAATTGTATGAGTTTTGGATATTACACCTTATTACATATATGATTTGCAAATACATTCTCCCATTCCATAGGTTGCCTTTTAATTTTGTTCATGGTTTTCTTTTTCTCTGCAGAAACTTTTTAGTTTGATGTATTTCCACTTGTTTATTTTGCTTTTGTTGCCTTTGCTTTTGGTGTCAAATCAAAACAACAACAAACAAATCATCACCAAGACTAATTTCGAGGAGCTTACTGCTTTTTTTTTTCTAGCAGTACTTTGGTTTCAGATCTTAAATTTAAGTTTTTAATCCACTTTGAGTTTTTTATTTGTTTGTATGTTGTTTAAGACATGGTCCATTTTCAATATTTTGCATGGAGCTGTCCAGTTTTCCCAACACCATTTATTGAAGAGACTGTCCTATTTCCCTTTTTCTTCAAACTGGGAAAATGGTATTCGTTACTCATGGCTAGGAAGAGGGGAAAAGGAAAATGCTGATTATTAAGGAAGAGAGAGCTCTGTCTGTTGAGGGAAATGAAGACCATGGGAAGGGAGTAGGGATATCACCGTCCCTCTGCTTTGGAAGGACATGAGTAAAGCATGTAACTGTCCACATATACCTCCTCTTGTGTTTGAGGAAATGGATTAGTGACAGATTAAGATACACATGCAACAGAAAACAAACAAAATAAACTCAAATCAGAGGACTGGCTGAGCTGACCATACTATGGCTACCGAGTCAGAGGTGCTTTTCCTCTAGAACAAGTCCCTGTCTGTCCTAAGAGGCAGCTTGTGGGCCAAGAAGTTAGTGACAGGAGCTGATGCAGTAGAGCTGGGTGCTAAGGATCCAGGAGATCCTGGCACCAAGGAAATAAGAGGAAGCAAAACCCAGGCATCCCACTATAGCCTTCTACAAAGCAGAACGGTAATGACAATTTAATGAAAGAGATAATTTAGTTAGATTGAGTATAACAATTTCTATTTTTCTTGAATTTCTTGTATCTTTCTGGGTTCCTCAGGTTCTGACTGGTATCATAATATTTTGGTTAAATTTAGACTCTGTATCCAAATTACTGTGTTCTACTACTGGCCCCATGCTAAAATTTATCATCTGTAAATGGGATAATGAGAAACATATTAGAAAATCTAGCATAGATTTCTTATGAAACTAAAAATGCATATTCAAATAATAGTCCAGCCTCCTATGATTATAGAAAAATTACATGTCAATACATATAAAACACTTAGAACTGGCCCTTGCACATATCAGCACTATATAATCTTTACTTATTTTATTCCCGGCATCATCATTATTACCTTAATCATTATCCGGATTATCACTTTACTGGACATAGTTTTGGTTTTATAAGCTGCCCGCCTTGCCTTTACACTTACAGCAAAGCAATCATTATAAAGGCGGTGTGGATCACATTACATGCAGTTTACAATTATCCAGAGAAACCTAATTGATCTCAGAAATTATAAAATTGTATTTTTGTGGCTTATCAGTTCCTTCATGATCTATCTTTAGTCACCTCTTCATATTCATATCCTACTTCTTGCATAGGCATCTTCCAATTTAGCCAAGCAAGCTAGATGCTGCCCTCTACACCCGCTGTGTGTCACCTTCCCTTTGTGCCCAAGACAATACTTCATCCTGACTCGAAAGATCTTTCTCAGCTCCTGGGCCCTCATCTTCCCTCCAACACTCTCCTTGGGCATCACTTCTCAGGAAACCTTTTTACTTCTTGGCTATTTTGGCATATGAGGGCAGACAAGTAATTTTGCGAACTTTCCACCATCTAAGCTTACAGTACATAGTAAGCAAACTTAATTGTCGCACTGGTGTGTGTACCCCAGACTTATGTACCATCATCTGCATGTGCTTCAGATACAGTTCTTATAATGAAACACTCTATTGTCTTTTTCATTTGTTTGTACTTAGTTGATATTTACTGTATATTTGGTAATAAAACAAAGAGTGAGAGGAACATAGTTTGAAGCCAAGATAATATGGAATAAAAAAAGGTACTAACACATAACCATGAAGGAGTTAAGTTTTACAGAGCTTCAAAATACTTTGAAATTCTCCAGTTTTATTATGAAAAAAGGAGCAGTTATATAATCACAGAATGGTCTTTTATCTCAATCCAGGGTTTTCGGTTATTTTGTGAACAAGGCCCATTAGGTGTCTTGCATCTAAAGTTTGTTCAATATCTTTTACATATACATAATACTAACAACAACCCCATACAATAATGCTGTCTTTATTTTACCAATGAGAAGATTGAGGCTGACAAAATTAAAGTAAAGCACTGGGTTATTTTCAAATATAGGGCCACTAGAGGCTGAAGCTTTTATTTATTTTACTACTGCCTTCCCATCTCATAAGAATACCAGAGTTTTGATAAATACATGAGAATATTTCCCATTTAATCCCAATCTGAACACTACTTAGCTCAAAAAACTAAAATCTATTGTTTTTGTTTATTATTCTTGTGTTTTCTTCCAAAGAGAATGAGAGTATTTTGCTGTGTACAGTAAGAAAAAAATATAAAAAAATAAAATGATTTTTTACAGAAAAGAAAAATTAACAAAATAAATATTTTTCTGAGTCATAAATTCTCCAATGAATTATTTAATTTGCTACCTACTAGTTGTATAAAACAGTGGGAAAGTCACTTAACTCTCAGAGCCATAGTTTTCTTATCACTCGAAGGATAAGGATGAATAAAGGCTATCACCATATTTTTGTAGCCCTTAAGTCTTGCAATCTCTGATTTTTATCATTCAATGTCTTCTACCTTGTAAATATCAAAGATATTACATGAGCATGTACATTTCTGCAGTTAATCAAATTACCACATACTTTATGTCCTTTTAAATTTTTTTCTGATTCTCCAACAGACAAAAATAAAACATAATTTGCATGTAGCATTTTAATTTTTGTGAACACCTGGGGCATATTTAGAAATCCCAAGATAAATGACCATCCAATTAAATATGTTTTCTTTCCCTATTCTGCATAGAAAGAATGTGGTTTATAAAGGAACAAAATTTTATCCATATGTTGAATTTTATAACTGTGAAAGGAAATTTTATTTTATGCATGCATCAGACCAGCAAGATAAATTTATTTTTTTTATTCTAAATCAATTCAGTGGCCATAAGTTTCTATTTGGTGGAAACATATTTTTGAAAATATATGCAATATAAAAATTTGAATGACATGATTCACTTGCATTTTAGTATGGTGCACTAAGTTATATTTTGCAACTTTACTAACAATTAAAACTGTTCAATAGACAATACATAAAATACTATACATTTTAAGAGAACTGAAAACATTTATTCAAAATTTTGACTGACTTCTGGTAACTAGATTGTAGTACATTCCAAATTACTCATCCTTATAAACCTTATTAAAATATAACTGCATTATCTTTTGCCTTTTGACCATAAAATTCACACATACACAAGAAAGGTGTTTTCACTTTCTTATTTATAATGTTTCTATGATATGACAGCAACAAAATGACACACATTTTTGTGTATGTGTAAAAATAACTATTTAAGTTTGTTTTAAAGTTTCATAGAATGTATCTTCCCTTTGTGCCCAGGACAATGCTGCACTCTGTCTGGATCTCCCTCAGCTGACTCCTCAAAAATAATTTTTTTTCTTTCTCCCTTTCTTTCTTTCTTTCTTTCTTTCTTTCTTTCTTTCTTTCTTTCTTTCTTTCTTTCTTTCTTTCTTTCTTTTTTAAATAATAAACACCATTATTTAATTCTTGCCTTTTGACACAGATTACTTTCACAACAACCATGCAAAATGGATATCATTTATTCATTTACTTATTCAAGAAACATTTACTGGACTCCTACTGGTTTCCAGGTACTGAGCTAAGTAAGATCCAGGTTGCAAAGGTGACTATAACATTGACTTTGACGAGGACAACAGTGTGTACTACAAAAGTTGCTTATGTAAGCAGCAGACGCAGCCAAAGGAAGGAGATAAGCTGTTGTGAGAGATCAGAGAAGTAAGTGTTCCTTGAAGAGGTGCCATCTGAGCTGCCAAAGGTAGTGTAAGCAGAAGGATCCTATCACAGAAGTACAAGAACCAGGTGACCAGAAGGAGAGTGAAGGCATCACCAGGGTGAGCCAAAGCTCATGGTGGCTAACTAGATGCAAGGAGTTAGAAGGGCAGAGGGGTTTGAGACTATGAGGTGAATGGCATTACTAATATCCAAAATAAAGGTGGGGGAGATGATGAGTTCATCCTCATTTAAAAATATATATATTTATTTTTTCAGTTATAGTTGACGTTCAATATTATTTTATATTAATTTCAGGTGTACAGCATATCAGTTAGACATTTATATAATTTATGAAGTGATACCCCTGATTAGTCTAATACCTACCTGGCACTATACATAGTTTATTACAATATTATTGATTATATTCACTATGCTATACTTTACATCCCCCTGACTATTTTGTAACCAGTTTGTATTTCTCCCAGATATTTTTTAAAGCATGTCTGGTTTTTAGTTGATATCATATCTATTCATCCCTTTGTCCTCAAGTGAATCAACCATTTATTTTCTGAGGCTCTGTTTTATGGGCTTTCAGACTATAAAAACACAATGAAGAACAGCAGGGAACCACAAATGAGATTATGACTATGAGTAAGTTCTGGTGAGTCAACTGAGGACATTGCTTTCTTGCTCTTCACACTCACTTTAAAGCCTTTTTAAAGTTCTGTTGTCACTTGAAAATACAAGGTTTTACTTAGTAAAACAAAAATTTTGGCATTTTATTTCATGAAATTAAGTCAATTTAAACTGTTAAGTCTTAGTGTTTACCTTGAAAGTGCATCTTGTGTATTAGGGATGATATAGATATATCCAAATTGATTATATCTTTTAAGGGAGAATGACACTTCCACTTGAGAGAGATATCACAAATTTCTTAATTTTTATTCATAGTGATCATGATGAATATTTATGAGGGAATTTTCATCAGGGAAGCATTCTTGACCAATAACCTATTAGTTTATTATCCAAATGCCCACAAACTCTCTGTGCCTCAATGTCTTCACTGATAAAATGGCAAAACCTAATAGATGTGTTACAAGGATTATATGAGCAAATCATGCAAATAACTATAACAGTTGGCTTCTTAATACAATGAAAACAATAGAGTCCTAGAAGATTAGTGGCCAAGTGGCAGTTCTTCACCATCAGAAACAAGTGGTCATAGTTATTATAATGAGTAAATAGATAGGTTGGAGTGGCAGCTAAGAAGGTTGACCACAGAGAGGTTTGGAGATTGTTAATAAAACATGCATTCTTAAGGACATCTAAAAACTGTATTACTCCATGTATATGATAAAAGTAAACTGAGGATGAAAAAATAAATAAAATAAACTGAAGATGTATCTTCAAAATCAAGTGACTGAAAGTGAGCTCAGGTCCCCAGGAAGATATACCCAGAAATTTCACAGTATGGCTGCATGACAATGATTCTCCCAGACCTTCACCAAATTATCATACAGCCATTTGATTAGTTAATCAAATGATATGGAAAGAGGAATACCTAGACATTTTTTTTTGCATTCATAGCATAGGTTTTTTTTGTCTGTTTGTTTTTGTTTTTAATTGTGGTAAAAGGTACATAACATAAAATTTATCATTTTTACCACTTCTAGCTGTACATTTCAGTGCCAATAAATACATTCACCTTGCTGTTCCACCACCACCACCATCCAGGTCCAGAACTTTCATCTTCCCAAACTTAAGTTCTGTGCTCATTAAACCATAATTCCTCATAATCCCCTCTCCCTACCACCTGGCAACCACCATGCTACTTTCTGTGTCTATGGCTTTGACTACTCTACGTGTACTTCATATAAGTGGGGTCATATATTCGTCCTTTTGTGTCTGGCTTCTTTCACGTTGCATAATGTCTTCAAGGTTCATCCATGTAGCATGTGTAAAAATTCAATTTCCTTTTAAGGCTAAATCATATTTTATTGTTTATGTATACCTGAGAATTAAGAAAAAAAAAATAGGAGACATACTCCTGGCATGATATTGGGCTTTAGTAGAGTTGGTCCACTTGTACTTGTGACAAAGTGATTATAAGACAAACACAAAAGTACCAGTGATATTTCTTCAGAAGATGGAAATAGTACACTGAGGTTTAGGCATGAATAATCCAATGAGCACAAATAGGCTTCATGAGAAATCACCCTAAACTCTACCATTGCCAGCACTGTAACAGCTCTGCTCAACCCTACGATTACATGGACTTCTTTGCAGCCTATTGAGGGAGGAGGAAAAGGGTTAACGTTGGTCCACAGATGAGTAAACATGGTCATTTGGGAAGGTCAAAATGGACTCCAGTTGTGCTGAATCCATTCTCAGAGGTGGCCCTGAAAGATAGTGGTGGGTAGAAGTGGTGCCAAAAGGCAGACCATCAAATTGTTTACCCAGTTTCTTCTTAGTGAAGAAGAGGCGGCCTGAGGTAAGATGATATACGGATTTATAGGCAATGGTGGTTGTCTTGGCTGGTTGTTGAGGACCTTAGAAGGAGAAAAACTGGAAGGTCAGTGAAAAAGGAGTCTAGTGAAACAGGCTTGTGGGCAACATAAAGAACATTGTACAATGTGTGGAGATTTTTGTCTTGTATATTGACTCCAGCCACAGAGGCACTAATGCTGGCCACTCAATGCTGGCACAAGGTTAGTATGAAGAGAGTAGTCGTGGTGTCAGAGGTGGATGTGTCCGTGACCCTGACGCCATAGGTATCAGCAAAGACGGATTAGATACTGCTCCAGCCTAATGTTTAAACTGTCAGTGGACTAGACATACATTAAGCCCTGATTAAATACATCCCCCTCAAAGATCAGCTGCCACTTGATGGCATGTTGTTATACTGACTCTGTATGTCCTAGAAGAGGCAAGAATTTGTCTTGATGGTACTCAATACAAAATCCAGGTTTTTGGTTTTTTTCCCTAACTGCATGTTCCTGGCCGTCACTATTATCTGAGGACTTACACAGTATATGAACCACTAACATAGATCTGATATGACATTGTATTTGAAAAAAATGACCCATTTTATAATAAAGGAAGTATATCAGGAGATACATAACCATGGGATCTACTGATCCTATTCCTTACTGCAGTACCTACAAACTTTCTGCTAGAGCAGGGATCAACAAACTTTTGAGACGGAAGAGCCGCCAGGGGTCAGCAAACTGCAGCTCGTGAAATCTGGCTCTGAAGTAAAATGGAAAATGAAAATAAACTATCATAATTTCATTTATAAAAAATTTAAAGGATATTACTCACATAATTGTGA
The DNA here is from genome assembly GCF_001890085.2 of Hipposideros armiger. Lineage (NCBI taxonomy): Eukaryota > Metazoa > Chordata > Mammalia > Chiroptera > Hipposideridae > Hipposideros > Hipposideros armiger. The sequence goes on along the minus strand of NW_017731835.1, from coordinate 966,266 downwards.
TTATGTAAAAATATTTTTATGGCTCTCGAATAATTTTTAAATTGTTGTGAGGGACAGGATTTGCCCTGTCTTCCAGGGGTCGGCAAACTTTTGAGATGGAACGTACCCAAAGAGCCGCATGTGGCTTGCAAGCCACAGTTTGCTGACCCCTAAGCTAGAGAGAATGAAGGAATGGAATTTTAAAGGAACGGCAGAGGCACTAACTTGGAGATGATATTATGTTAGTACAGAGTGTCATGCTTCAGGACAAGCTAAATTGATAGCCATTATATGGTGATATGTTCCCAAAACATACAATGCATGGGTCCTGGGACCAAGAAGTAGGTGTCAGAATGACCCTGCTTACCATCACTCCCTGTGACTGCTTTGGGGAATCTGTGCTTCTTGTCTTCACAACTCCAGATTCTGCAGATCTAGATATTCAGATTCCCAGAGAGAGTAAGCTTCCACTAGGGGACACCAGCTGTCACCCTGTCATTTTGTGTTCTTTATTGCCAAGAGACCAGCATGACAGGCGTAATTAATCCTGATCATCAGGATGAGTTTGGTCTACTGTTATACTCTGGAGGCAAGAAATAATACCATTGATGCCCAGGTGATTACAGGGCCAACATTTTGTCTTCCTGTAGTCAACTATAATGGTAAATGACAAATGTATCAGCTCTGATAAGAAAAAGGTGTGAAGAGCTCTGGCTCAAACCACTTAGGGATGAGAGTCTGCGTCGCCATACCAGATAAGCCACGTAGTCCAGCTGAAGTGTTTGCTTAGTGTCAGGGAAACCCAGAATGATTAGAAATGGTTAACAGTGAAGGAATATGATAGGCTTCATGTGTGGCCCTGAGAACACCTGTAAAGCTAGGGGTTGTACTTTGTTCTATTTATCAATAGATGAATTAAGTTTCCCCAGGAAAAAACCTAACACGGGTGGAGCTGTCCTCACATGGGATAATTTTATCACAGGAAGAAGTTGATTTGAGTGGTGCCAGGGGTAGACCTTGTGAAAGCTGCAGTGCCCCGCCCAGGTACCCTCACAGGAAAGAGACACACATTCCCCTCCTATTGGAAGTGGCGCCTGCTGACTGCTCAGTGAATTCATTCCCAGACATGTTCCTCTGCTGAAAGTGAATTTCTTGCCCCAAATAGCAGCTTCTTCTCAAAGGCAGCTCATAATCAGTGACTTATCCTTTCAAAATGCTAAATCCAAACTGCTTGTCTCAATCTGGAACTTCTCTGAAACCATATACTAGCTTTAGAACTTTCCCTTATGATCACTCTTCAGTCAAATTCCAGCTTTCAAATTTCAGTCTCTGAGTCTGTCTACTGGGTAACCTGACACAAAACATAGGCAATTCCCTGGCTTAACACTTAATGGGGAAGATAGACAGGCAAAGATTTCATCAAAATACAAAGTGGAAAAATACAGTGTAAAGAGCTCTACAGCAGTGATCTGAGGATATCACTAAAGGCCCAAATTGTCCAGAGGATCAAGTCCATTATCTCCTGTGCCCAGGAGTTGGGAAGGGAGGTAAAAAAGAGCTCCACTCTTTATACTTGATGTTGCAAATCTAGCTCCTATCTATAAATTTGATGTCAGCCGTTGGAGGTGAAAGCATCCTCTGCTGTGGGACTCCATACCTAGAGGCACATATAGCCAGGTTGATCCATTGGTGTGGGATTGAAATATACTCTCAGTCAAACCTCATTCCTCTGATACACCTCACCACCAAGGCTGGAGACCCAAATCTCCTCTGCCTTTCACAACTCTGGGGTCGAAAGTATTGGGGGTCAACCAACCAGGTTTCTTTGGAACTGAAATGAGGAAGGGAATATGCAGTCTCTTAACTCTTGGTTTTGAAATGGGTAATCTGTCTTCCTCCATCACACATTTAGGACAGCAAAGGTAAAGCTTTCTTCTTTAGGCCTTACAGAGCCTAAACTCTAGATTTATATTCCCAATGTAATGCTAAAAACACCTCTGCATTTATATTTCTAAGATATCATTACAGTGCTATTTTCTTATAGCTTAACTCTGGGGCAAAGATAAATGTGTGTGGTTTTGGATATGTCTGACTCGCAAGTCAATAGTAAATAACGGGTAGAAGAGAAATTAGAAAACCTCATCACACTGCTCTATGATTTCTGAAGTATCATGAACTCTGACCCTAAGGGCCAGGGAATAACCCTTTGATGTGGTAGCTAATGTGTAATAGAAAAACAAGAAGCATAATTTGAGGAGGTCAAAGAATTGCGTCAAAGTGAATAATATAGACCAGTACTTCCAATCATGTAGCTGCTAGCCTCATGTGGTTACTTAATTTAAAATAAGGAAAATTGTTAAATTTAAAAAGCCACTTCCTTAATCATACTAGTCACCTCACAAATTTTTAATAGCTACATGTGTCTTATGGCTGCTGTATTGGAAAGTGCAGATATAAAGCGTTTATATCATCACAGAGATTCTATCAAACAACAGGAAAGAGAGTACATAAAATGATTGTGTAATTTAAGGCAGAAAGTTATATGTCATCTTCAATTGAAAGAATGAAAAATGAGAGCGATAATTAATTTTTTTCAAGAGAGAGTTGGTCTCCTATAGAACAGGAATGTTTGAAAACAAATTGTGCTCCGTGAAAACTAAGGTTGGGTGTTTCTGGCAATCTTAATAGCCAACTGAGATGAGAAATCAGAACTTGAAGTCACTGCTCCACCAAACTAAATAGCTGAAAATACACCACACACACACACACACACACACACACACACACACACTTAGATTTACTTTTCTATGTTGGTATGACAAAAATAAAACATCAGTTAAGAACAAGCTTAATTTTCCATTGATGTTAGTGAATAGGTAAGGCTCCATTTGGGCTATTAAAAGGGATGCACTTCATCAAATTATTGGTTATAATGATTAAGTAAAAAAAAAGTTTTTCAGAATCACTTTGATTTACATCTTTAATGTAGTGTAGCTCTAATTACTAATGCAGTTGGAACATCATTTTTATTTCTAAAATAAAAAAGTTTTGAATTTAATACTTATAAATTAATTCCATTTGTGTTTTGTAGAAATATCGGGCTGTATTTTCAACATTTATATCAAAATGCAATATCTGTCATTACCTAATGAACTATGATTTTAGAAAAAAATCAATTAGGGCAGGCCGAGTGGCACATTGGTTAAGAGCTGGCTTGGGACACCAGAGGGCCCTGGTTCAGATCCCACATATGAGG